>NC_134693.1:24899714-25212214 GCF_050947455.1 Rhinoderma darwinii | reverse complement strand
TGCTACATTTGCATATTTGTGTATTTGCTGCTATCATTTAAAGTGAAACAATTTCCTTCGGCAAAAAAATATATAAAATCATGAGTATATAATTAAAAGTAACTTAAAAAAAAAAAGAGATAAAAAATAAGTGATTAAATTTGTTTATATTTGAGACATGAACCTGAGCACATAGGAGGACACTGCTGTTCTGATCATCGTACCAAGGTGATTTACTTACAGCAAAAGATACAGCGCATACAATGTACATAGACATTCCACATAACTGGATGATGAAGATGATGATGATGATGACAGTATAAGTGCAGATGACGGTGTAAAGTAGCATGGTCGCCAGGCTGCACGGAAAAAAATAGGGAAGAAGATATTGGGGAGGAGGGGTGCTGAGGTGGTTGAACTGTGTTTAACCATTTCTCTACCAGAGGCCGGGAGGATACAACGGGGCAGTTTCTGTGCATTTATACAGATTTGTAGACAAATCAATAAGTGCAACATTGAATCCGAAGTCAGATCCATCTCTGCCCAGTGACAATATGTCTTCATCACTGTTTGTCTAAAATAAAAGGGTGGGTACATGCAAAGAGGGGGCAACAGACATATCATACACGGGAGTACTAGACAGCAATGAAAGGTCTTCATGGACATTGGTTGAACATGGATTGAGTGCATATCTTAAGTAAATATAGCAAATAAGCCTAGCAATAGGACAGTCTTTGTGGGGATCCCTTCCCCAGCATAGTGCTTGCAGCCAGTCTGAGCCCTGGGACTGGTGTTCTAAGTGCTACAATTTTTAATAATATCCACCCCATTAAAAAAATAATAATAACAAAAAAATCACAGTAATATTTTATCAGGTGAAAGCAAACCCGATCAGCAGGTCCTTATTGAGGGCAGAATGATGACACGGTGACCCTCCCACATAGGTACCATTAATCCAGCAGAGGCCTGCAGCTTTCTGTCATTCAAGATAGTTATTAGCTTGATATGTCTCTGTGGTCCATGATATTTTTAGAAGGTGGCATATTGCTAATCACTTCCCTTCTCATCTGCAGGTTGGCTTCTGCGTTGCTGGGTGGCCCCTGACATCACTGTCCATTTCCTTGTTGGACCCTGGCATTTCTCTGCATCCACAGCACAACATGCTCCCTGTTGTACATCCTAGCCAGATCACAGGGAGTGTTCCCATTCCTGTTCCTATGGGTCACACAGGTGTCAGTGTGCAGGACCAGGTACTGCACCATGTGCAGGTGACCCTCTATGGCTGCCAGGTGCAGGGCTATGTTGCCATCGTTGTCCTGCAGGTTGACATTTGCATTGAAGTCCAGAAGGATCTGCATAGTGTCCTGGAAGCCGGCCCTGGCAGTATCATGAAGAACAGAGAAGCCGCTACTGTCCTGCAGGTTGGGATTAGCGCCTCTTCTCAGCAAAAGGCAGGCAATGGCAGGACATCCTAGTCTCATCACCTGGGGAAGATACACAGCCGGCCTATTAGAAAGTCTCCAGAAATATACACGTGTCTGTATATTGTAATATAACACACATACACACCTTATATTACTGTATAAAGTCTATACGCACATGTAGCCGCAGTAATTATATATATATATATATATATATATATATATAGATAGATAGATATAGATATATAGATAGATAGATATAGATATACATACACACACTGTGGTTACGTGTATGTATATATATATATATATATATATATATACACACATACATACGCAAATAAATATATATATATATATATATATATATAGAAACACACACACACATATATATATACATATATACATACACACACACACACTGTATGTAACTTCACTACATACTATATATCACATGCTCATCTAAAACATGTATACATAATTTATTTATGGAAGGCATGTCAATATAGATCTATAGCTATCTGAAAATATATACATAAATCTATATATTATAACGTTTCTAAAACATGTATCTATTGTATGTGTGCGGAATTAATGTACATAGAAAGAAGAACCTTTAATCATGTATCTCACAGGTTATATTTTTGTTTCTTTTTTTAAATATAACTATAAATAAATAGATTTTATTTTGATGAATACATCTATTATGTGATATATAAACGTTAGCAAAATGGATGGTTAATTTGCAAGAGGCCTTGATTTCAAAGGAGAGGATAATATTGGGGGCCTGTCCTTATAGATGAATACATGGCAGGTTTAATCCACATATAAGAATTATTTTTATATAAAATAAAAAGTTTGAAACTATATAAGATTGTCATATAACCGTGATTACAAAAATAAAATAGTGTGTACATCTATCTAATCTATCTATCTATCTATCTATCTATCTATCTATCTATCTATCTATCTATCTATCTATCTATCTATCTATCTATCTATCTATCTATCTATCTATCTAATAAAAGTACAACTTTTATAACTATTACTGGAAGATTGGAACTGGCACAGTCTCGGGTCCTGGATGAAGTCACCTCAGTAAACTAAGGAGTCTTATCTCAGTAAGGTGTGTCCTTGTGTACCAAGAAAACTGATGTCATTTACAATCTTAGGTAGACAATGAGATGCTCGAAGATGTTTGACAGTAAAACATTTCATAGTTTAATTCCCAGCGAACAAAGGGTTAAACAGACAGAGGGTTACACAGTGATGGAAATATATATTCTAGAAAACGAGCTCCCCCATCATTCATTATAACTAAAATTATGTTATTTACAGTCTGGAAAAAAGTCAACAAACGGCAACCATCAAGAATATGTATTCCAGAAAAGGGGGAAATAATCTAATAGAATCTTCATCTCACTCACATAGTAAAACAAAAGAACAGGAGAAATGTTGTGACTGAGGCTTATACTTAAAATGTTATAAATAACATCCACCATTCCCGATTCATAATATATGAAATATATCGAGATAGAATGAGCCGATCTCATCTGTCCAACCTTATCCACCTTAAAAATTAGCATGTGCTCAACGGGAAATAAAATACAAGCACTATACATTTCACATTCAGCAAATTGTACTCAGGCCTGTGTACATTCAATCGTATTATGTATAATAAAAATAATAAAAATCAAATATTTGCATCCTCCACCATACTTTACCTAAAAGACTGCAGCTGCTGCATAACAGGCAGACATTTTCTAGCTATAGTATATTGGTAACATCACATCTCTGCTGCTAGATGTGTGAGGCCTGACACACGTGGGCCCTGCTGTCACCTTCCCTCCCTTGGACAGAATAAACTGAGGCCTGTTTCATTCTTTTCTGCCCAGAGATATTTCTGGAGTAATAATTGAAATAAATTCTTACAAATCAAATAATAAAAATTCCGATTTCTTATAAATATCTATTATAAATTCTAATGCATGTACTTACATAAAAAGGTGGAGCACAGGCACTAGATCCAGGATACATTTATTTTGCTGGGTTTAATGTACCCAATTGTGCAACAAATGTATAAAAGTGATATGCACCAGTCACCAGCGTGTGCCCAATCAATGCCCACTTAAGATGGTGCAGGCATGATAGAAATGTAACTTTCCTTGTACTCTGAATACTCGAGATCCCTTTTATCATAGGTGTGTGATTCAGCTGACAGAAACCGATATAAAATAGAAACCGGACACGTGTGTGAACAGTGTGCAATCTTCTGCAGCATCCTGTATAGACATCCATTATACCCTGCGCTCTTCTAGAGAGGATTTGCTCCCTTTTTGCAGACCATTTATTATATTTGTGGCCTATGTGATACTTTTAGGAATCAGATCGTTTCTACTTCAAAAACGACATTTGCAGTAAGAAGAGGAGGGGTGGGAATAATATAACAATAATAAGGAGAATAAAAATCAGATAGCCAAGAAGTGATCAGGATCCACCCTGTCTGGAGCGCAGACTGCAGCAGACAGCAGAAGATTTGGGATGGGGTTTGCTCAGTGTGACTACCTGGCAGGGCACGTTAACCCCTTGTGCCCATTATCTCGGCATTAATAATGAATGGGGAAAATGCTGAATGAAACCTGGATTTATAAGATCTGTGGAATGTTTCGAGCTGCTGATCTTATATATAACAGAGGAGACTCAGCGATCTCCTCTACAACTTGCCCCTCTGCAGAAATTTTGGGGTTCTCATTTGTGCCAATTAGCTTTTTTTTTTTTTTTTTTTTTTCATTTAACCCTTCCGTAATACCTGAACGTGCGTTATAAAGGAAATGAGTGAGTGATACCTAAAGGTGGAGGCATTAACCCTTCATGTGCACAGGGCCTGCTATTATTATTGCATTGCATTATCTCACAATGGACATGTCATGAAGCCCCTATTGCCAACCTGCCCTATCCCCCCGATCTCCCGGGCTTACACCCACCTGTAAGGCTGTCCTGCCGAATCTGTTAAGTGCATCCACATTGGGCGTCCTCTGCAGCAGGTCCTCTAGTTGCTCCAGGTCCCCCCGGGCAGCGGCTGTTGACATCAGGTCCGCAAGTGGCTGTGCCATGCTGGGCTGGGGTCCTGGGCAGAGGTCCGGGGCAGGGCAGTGGGTTATTAGTGCATGGCATGAACAGGCTGACAGCCGGGGCTCTGAGCTAATAGGGGGATCGTAGTAAATACTCGTAAAACAGTTGTGCCAGGACCCGCCCCCGGGCACACGTGATGAGCAGATATTCCTGCAGCCTCCCCTCTTCTTCTTCTGTGCAGCCTCCCCTCTCTCCCTCCTCTGCAATATCCTCTCCCTTCCCTTATGTCTAGATCTCCTGCTCCATGCAGCAAAACTCCCTCTAGATCCAGACCACTCTCCTGCCCTGTCCTTCTCCATCTCCATCCAAACCCTCTCTCTCATAACCATCCTGCATCAACTGGCTCCATCAAAAGATCCCCAACCATACAGCCTCCCCTCTCTCCATACACTACCCCCTCATCTGCAATATTCCCTCTTTCTTTGGATCTCCAGCTCCATCCAACATCTCTGCCCTCACCTATCAACTCCTGCCTCCCCTCTCTTCTAGATCCATCCACTAAGATCACCCGTTCCCCCTCTTTCCATTCTCTATCACTCTTCTTGGATATCTTCAGCCCTCTGTTAAACATTCCTGGTAACTCTAGCGATGTATCTTCGGATCCAGATCTCTGTCCTCCTCAATTTCCCCTCCCTTATGAGATTTCCAATCCCCATCTCTGCAGTTTGACCACAATATCTCTGTAGGCCATGACTTGTATCCCCTTTCTAAGACTCATATTGTACCCCCTACATCTATGATCCTTCCTTATTATTGGCTGTCAACTCCACCTTACCCAGCAATGAATAAGGTGAGGTATTTGGAGATCTTGAAGCTGGCCTTGACCTTGGAGTAGGTGGATGGACAGGAACTAGAGCAGCATCCACGCTGCTAAATTGCATAATTCAGAGGGGATGCAGCCTCCATAAACTTTTGGTGTTGCTTGAAGCAGTTTGGCCACTACCGTCTCCAGTGTATTGGCCTCCAGATATGATGCAGCCTCCAAAAAGTACTTGTATGTTTGACAGAAGGAGCTCTTAATCCAGGGCCTGCATTATAGAGCAGGAAGGTCAAAGGTATAAACTCAAATCGTGCAGACCATACTCCACAAAAAAATCCATATTACACTATCAATAAAAATCCTCAACTGCATTTAAAGCAGTCTTAAAAACGGTGAGTAGACAGAACCTCCAAAAGAGTTGGTAGGAGACCTTAAAGAGGTCCTCCAAGACAGTGAAGAGATGAGAAAATGGCCTTGGAGGCAAGTAGACGTTTCCAATAGTCTCCAGGATTGACACTCAGAATCAGTGTAAAGCAGAGGACCCAGACGTTTGAGCTTCAGTCCAGGATGTCCTTCAAGGGACAAACTCCATGTGTCTCCATGGGGCAGGTATCTCTTCATTTATACTCACTTTCTATAACGTCCACAACCCTCTAGTCAGGACTTGTTCTGATTCTTAGTAGTGGCCGCTTCTTGTCCTCTTGCATTATTCCTGCATCCACCAAATGCAGACCATGTCATATCGCTGCTGTCACCTCAGCTGTCAGTGAATGCCCAGATTTCTAGTTACTACAGGTCTTCTACTCCACCTGTTCTCCCTCACGCTTTAATGCAAACCATGGAGTGACTGGATTTCTAGACCTCAAGTACATGCACGTCTACAGTCTCTACAAGTCTTCATATTCCTCCTCTGTTGCCTGATACATCTCTGCGCTCTCCTAGTGGCCACTGCATTATCCCCATAATACATGGGACGTCACACTGCACATTCCAATGCATGTCCCCAATCACTGCATCCTTCCCGCGTGCTACATCTCCTGTCACTGCTCTCCTTCATGTTATAGCATCTCTACCTCCTGTCAGTGCTTTTTCCTTGACGTCACTGTATTCTCTTCCATACTAACTACTCTACTGCAATCTCCGTCATGTCAACGCTCTTCTTCCGTATGTCCCTGCACTCTCCAGGTCACGACTTTCCCCCTCATAAATGCACTGTCCTCCCTTTACTGTCGCATCTCTTCTCCCTCCTGTCACAGCGCTATCCTCCAGGTCACAGCGCTATCCTCCAGGTCACAGCGCTATCCTCCAGGTCACAGCGCTATCCTCCAGGTCACAGCGCTATCCTCCAGGTCACAGCGCTATCCTCCAGGTCACAGCGCTATCCTCCAGGTCACAGCTCTCTCCCGTCACTGCACTCTTCTCAATGTGATAGATTTTCTCACTGCTCTTTTCAATCTTCCTCATGCAACAATTCCTCTCCGCCGTAACTATACTGCCCAGCATGCCACAAATCCTTTCTTTCCTATCGCTGCACTCTCCTCCATACAATCCTGCTATTGCTTTCCCTCCTGTCACTGCACAACCCCTCCCCCTCCTGTTACTGCGCTCTACATGCTACAGAAATTCGTGTTATTGCATTCCCCCCCACCACACAGTTACAACTGCTTTCCCTCCTTTCAGTACAATGCTCTCCCCTTAACACCTCCTCTCCCTCCTGTCACTGCACTCTCCTCAACGTCTCCTCTTCCTCCTGTCACCCCAAACTCCTCCATGTCTCCTCTCCCTCCTGTCACTGCACTCTCCTCCATGTCTCCTCTCCCTCCTGTCACTGCACTCTCCAACCTCATCCCGTCACTGCACTCTCCTCCAAGTCTCCTCTCCCTCTCTCCCTCCTGTCACTGCACTCTTCTCCATGTCTCCTCTCCCTCTCTCCCTCCTGTCACTGCACTCTTCTCCATGTCTCCTCTTCCTCCTGTCACTGCAGTCTCCTCCCTCCTGTCACTGCACTCTCCTCCATGTCTCCTCTCCCTCTTGTCACTGCACTCTCCTTCCTCCTGTCACTGCACTCTCTTCCATGTCTTCTCTCCCTCCTGTCAGTGCACTCTCCACCCTCCTGTCACTGCACTCTCCTCCATGTCTCCTCTCCCTCCTGTCACTGCACTCTCCTCCATGTCTCCTCTCCCTCCTGTCAGTGCACTCTCCACCCTCCTGTCACTGCACTCTCCTCCATGTCTCCTCTCCCTCCTGTCACTGCACTCTCCTCCATGTCTCCTCTCCCTCCTGTCAGTGCACTCTCCACCCTCCTGTCACTGCACTCTCCTCCATGTCTCCTCTCCCTCCTGTCACTGCACTCTCCTCCATGTCTCCTCTCCCTCCTGTCAGTGCACTCTCCACCCTCCTGTCACTGCACTCTCCTCCATGTCTCCTCTCCCTCCTGTCACTGCACTCTCCTCCATGTCTCCTCTCCCTCCTGTCAGTGCACTCTCCACCCTCCTGTCACTGCACTCTCCTCCATGTCTCCTCTCCCTCCTGTCACTGCACTCTCCTCCATGTCTCCTCTCCCTCCTGTCAGTGCACTCTCCACCCTCCTGTCACTGCACTCTCCTCCATGTCTCCTCTCCCTCCTGTCACTGCACTCTCCTCCATGTCTCCTCTCCCTCCTGTCAGTGCACTCTCCACCCTCCTGTCACTGCACTCTCCTCCATGTCTCCTCTCCCTCCTGTCACTGCACTCTCCTCCATGTCTCCTCACCCTCCTGTCACTGCACTCTCCTCCATTTCTCCTCTCCCTCCTGTCACTGCACTCTCCTCCATGTCTTCTCTCCCTCCTGTCACTGCACTCTCCTCCATGTTTTCTCTCCTTCCTCCTGTCACTGCGCTCTCCTCTTCCTCCTGTCACTGCACTCTCCTCTCCCTCCTGTCACTGCGCTCTCCTCCATGTCTCCTCTTCCTCCTGTCACTGTACTATCCTCTCCCTCCTGTCACTGCAGTCTCGTCACAGCCTAGCTGGATCTCTTGCCACTTTCCCAGCTTTGTTGCCCTTCGTCACTCAACCCATAATATGCCCAAATCAGTGCCCAGCACTCCATGCAAAAATTATCTAAGCACATTCATCTAGACCCTTTTTGCTACCCCCTCCTCGACAATCCTTCTCCCTCATACTCCCCAAACCCTGTACGACCATTACTCACCCCCCCCCCCCACTCTCTAGCAGTGACAGCAGCACCCAACTTACTAGTAATGACTGCGCCCAACTTCACGTACATGTCTTCGCCTCCCCTCCCTCTCCTGTGTGTAGTCCACCCCCCGGATCCGCACACATCTCTCCCCCTCTCTCTCACTCGCTGCCGGTTTTTCCTCTTCAGCTTTTTTTGAAAATAAAAAAAAATGAGCGCTCTTACAGGACTCCGCCCACACCACGCCCCCTTCAACGGCACAAATTTAAGGAAGATCGTGACAGATCCGCTCGTACTGTAATAAAACGTAACTTGCCGCTAGTAAATGTAACGCACCCCCCAGAATACTGACCACCATGCACGGAAGAAAAACGATTCTTCTAATGGGTCTTCATTTAACCCCTTATATTCTCGTAACTACGCTGCCGGTCTCTATGAAGGTGTGCGGTATCACGTTGTATTGGTAGTATCACCTTTAAAGACTTAACCAGCTCGTTACATAAGATCCCATACCTTCCAATAGATAGAATCCCGATACAATGTAATCTATCTGCTGTCAGTCAAGAAAGGGATACAAAGTATCAAGTCACATTCCGATCTCTATTAGTAGAAGTGTTAGATCAGCCCCCTGCTGTTTCCTGTGCGGCACTGCACCTGCTCCTGTACACAGCAGAACCTGACATTACACCGAGCACAAACACCTCGAAAAATGGCGGCAGATGGAGAGAAGATAAATATGGAGACTGATCCGGAGTGATAGAGACAGTTACTTCTATTAAAAAAAAAATTTAAAATGGTGTTTGCGAATTGTATTAGAATTTTGTGATTAAAAGAAAGGAGGTGGAATCCATTCAAAATGATTTTCTGGTATTATCTAGTATTTGCTTTCACTTTTTAATAGCATAATGATGGCACTTTTGATGAAGACGGAGTCCCCAAAATAAAAGGGGGAAGTAGCATGGCCTAATAATGCTTTTAGTGACCACCATGGCCTTATATATATATTAGCTACATAAATAGTTTACTGCGTCTTTAAAGTGTAGCTAAACGTTCGACAAACTTCTGACATGTCATAGTGACATGTCAGAAGTTTGGATTGGTGGGGTCCGAGCACTGAGACCCCCACCAATCCCTAGAATGAAGCAGCTGAAGTGCTCGTGTGAGCGCTCATCTGCTTTGTGTCTGTTCGGCTATTTCCGGAAATAAATGTATTGGTGTACGGACTCAATACAAAGTCTATGAGCCCGTACTCTGATACATTGGCTTTCCGGAAAAAGCCGAACAGAAACGAAGCAGATGAGCGCTCACACAAGCACTTCAGCTGCTTCGTTCTAGCAATTGGTGGGGGTCTCAGTGCTCGGACCCCACCAATCCAAACTTCTGACATGTCACTATGACATGTCAGAAGTTTGACGAACGTTTAGCTACACTTTAAGCGCTATTGTCCCGCAGTTATATTTGTTGGTGCGGTTATATTTTTATTCCTTCCACTACAGGTAAACCTTGTACATTGGTGAAACCGACCATTGTCTGACAAGTTGGGATAGAGCGTCTGCGATCAGGGCCGATTATAGCTTTTCTGCTGCCTGAGGCGAAAATTGAAATGCCCCCCCCCCCCCCCCCCCCAATCTTGATTGAGATCCTCATAGCTGTTCTACATCACTAGCAGCCTCACAAAAAAAAGGAAAATAAATCATACCACCCATTATCTCGCTGCAGATCATACAGTGACTACAGTACTGATTAGAGGCAGAATAAACATTTACATTGAGTGACGTCTCCATCCGGTCCAGACCTCTATGATGACTTCTCCCGGCAATGGCCCATTTCTGAAGTTTGACGCTCAGATGTCTTCAGCTTCCCACTTTTCAAACATTTCTGCACTTATAAACGAAGATAAAATCTCACGGTGCCACACACAACACCCGTAAATATAATGGCGCCATACACTGCAATTATAATTATAATAGAAGCATACACTGTGTACCCTAATTATAATAGAACCATAGACTGTGTCACACACACACACATACACACACACACACACACACACACACACACACACACACACACACACACACACACACACACACACACACACACCCCTGTAGATAGTGCTCCACATATAGCCCCCCTTTAGATAGTGCCCCACATATAGCCCCCCATAGATAGTGCTCCACATATAGCCCTCCCGTAGATGCTGCCCCACATATAGCCCTCCCTGTAGATAGTGCTCCACATATAGCCCCCCTGTAGATAGTGTCCCACATATAGCCCCCCATAGATAGTGCTCCACATATAGCCCCCTGTAGATAGTGCTCTACATATAGCCCCCACCCCCTGTAGATAATGCTCCACATATAGCCCCCCACCCCTTATAGATGGTGCTTTACATATAGTCATCCCTGTAGATAGTGCTCCACATATAGCCCCATCCCCTGTAGATGTTGCTCCGCATATAGCCCCACCCCCTATAGATAGTGCTCAACATATAGCCCCCGCCCCCTGTAGATAGTGCTCCACATATAGCCCCCACATATAGTCCCCACCCCTGTAGATAGTGCTCCACATATAGCCCCCTGCAGATAGTGCTCCACATTTAGCCTCCACCCCCTGTAGACAGTGCTCCACATATAGCCCCCACCCCCTGTAGATGGTTCTCCACATATAGCCCCCCCTGTAGATAGTGCCCCACATATAGCCCCCCCGTAGATAGTACTCCACATATAGCCCTCCCGTAGATGCTGCCCCACATATGGCACTCCATGTAGATAATGCTCCACATATAGCCCCCCTGTAGATAGTGTCTCACATATAGCCCCCCATAGATAGTGCTCCACATATAGCCCCCTGTAGATAGTGCTCCACATATAGCCCCCACCCCCTGTAGAAAGTACTCCACGTATAGCCCCCCGACCCTTATATAGTGCTTCACATATAGCCACCCCTGTAGATAGTGCTCCACATATAGCCCCATCCCCTGTAGATATTGCTCCACATATAGCCCCACCCCCTATAGATAGTGCTCAAAATATAGCCCCCACCCCCTGTAGATAGTGCTCCACATATAGCCCCACATATAGCCCCCACCCCTGTAGATAGTGCTCCACATATAGCCCCCTGCAGATAGTGATCCACATTTAGCCCACACCCCCTGTAGACAGTGCTCCACATATAGCCCCCACACCCTGTAGATGGTTCTCCACATATAGCCCCCTGTAGATAGTGCTCCACATACAGCGCCCCTGTAGATAGTGCTCCACATATAGCCCCCCTGTAGATAATGTTCCACATATAGCCCCCACCCCTTGTAGATAGTGCTCCACATATAGCCGTCGCCTCCTGTAAATAGTGCTCCACATATAGTCCCCACCCCCTGTAGTAGATAGTGTTCCACATATAGCCCCCTTTAGATAGTGCTCCACATATAGCTCCCAACCCCTGTAGATAGAGCTCCACATGTAGCTCCCACATATAGCCCCCACCCCATGAAGATAGTGCTCCACATATAGCCCCCACCCCATGAAGATAGTGCTCCACATATAGACCCCACCCCATGAAGATAGTGCTCCACATATAGCCCCCACCCCATGAAGATAGTGCTCCACATATAGCCCCTCACACTTTTAACAGAAAAAAACAAAAACTTTACATACTCACCTAAACCCGTTCTCTTGCAATGCAGACCTGCTCTTTTCTGAGCAGATCTTCTGAACGATGCAAGCTGCGCGATGACATCATTGAGACGCTCGTGCCGTTAAAGGCGCTGATTGGCAGGGCAAGTCATTCTGGGCTATCATTGTTACTATTGGGGGCCACTATTGCTAGTGGGGGCACTCTCAGGTAGCATTATTATTATTGGGGGCCGTTTACTAATGAGGCTCTCTGGGGCAGCATTATTACTATTGGGGCACTCTGGGGGAGCAGTGTTACTACTGGAGGCACTCTGGGATAGCATTATTATTGAGGGCCACTATTACTAATGGAGACACTCTGGGCTAGAATTATTATTATGGGGGGCCACTATTACTAATGGGGGAACTATGGGCTAGCTTTATTATTATTGGGGTTCACTATTACAAATGAGGGAACTCGGGGCTAGCATTATTACTATTGTCTCCCACTAATACCAATGGGAGCCCTGTGGGGGACCATTATTACCAATACAGGCACAATGGAGAGCACTATTACTAAAGGGGCACTCGGCTTCCCACAACAATTTTTGGAAGCATTGCTTGAGCAATGTTACTGTAAGGGGCACTATCTACTTGCCAAAATTATTTTCCCGGGGCACTTAGTGGCCATTACTACTATTTGGGGCACTATCAGCTTGGCATAATTATTTTTGAGGGCACTATGTGAGGCACTAATTACTGTAGGGGCACTATCTGTGAATTACTAGTATTTTCAGGGGGACTATTTGTATATCTCTATTATCTCTGCAGTACTGTATTTGGGGACACTAGGGAGCACTGCAGGCACAGTCTCAGGGGTAACAGCAGGGTGACACTGTTAGAGCACCAGGATGGGGAGTTTGTGTTGAGAAGGTAGGGAAAATGATGGAAGAGTGAGGAACCTAAGATATCTGGGCAGCAAACTCTGCCAAGACTAGACGTGGTTGTAAGAAGCATTCACGGCAGTCTGGGCTGGTGTAAAAGATGAGGAAAGAAAATGTCTACATCGGAGAAGACATCACCTGTGAGTCACTGGATGTCATTGTTGTATATTTTGCCTGTGACTGCATCTGATCAGTGAAGGATTCCCCTGTATGCTTGGTAGCACTCAATTTAATTAAAAAAGTAACAAAACATCATTAGACAGATCTCTGTACTGTCGCCCATTTATGTATTTCTACATAGTAATTAGATCGCCTTTAAGCAGTCTTTTTTTTCCAAACTGATTAACCCCAAGTTTGATAATTTTTCTTGGCACTGCAATAGACCGATTCCTGGTCGCCCTCCTCAAGACCCGCTCCAGTTCATCTATGTCTTTTCTATACACAGTTTATATAACTGTTTTGCATGTGCATCTAAGCCCTTTTTGATGCATCCCATGATCTTATTTGGCTTGGCAGTAGCTGCATGGCACGGGTTGCTCCAGTTCAGTTCGCTGTCCGCTAATATCCTCAATTCCTTTTCCATGCCCATTTTACCCAGTATTTTCCCGTGTAATATTGACAAAGGGGCTTTACTTGGCAAGCTAATATGTGCATACTCATGGTACAGAAGTCTTGAGTATGAGCATTTATTTAAAAAAGTGTAATATCTTTTTTTTTTAACACTTTCTGTACCATGAGCATGCATTATCCTTATAAAAAGAGAAATAGGAAGTGACCATAGAATTTACCATAGTTCTGAGTTGATGTCCGTTTCGAAGCCCATTCTGACATTGATCTGGATAACTAAGGCGGGATTCACACGACCGGGTCGTTCCCGAGCCCGAGTGTCGGCCGGTAAAATCGGCCATTTTGCCCGGCCGGTTTGCATAAAGTTATGCATCCGTGCCGGGCCGGGCAGATCCGGACAGTGACATCAGCGGCAGCTCCTGAAGGGGAATCCCCATGTGTTCGGGGATTCCGCTTCAGGAGTTTCCCCTGATGTCACTGCCCAGATATGGACAGAGACATCAAGCGCTCTGTCCAGGAGCGGATTCCCCGAAAACACGGGGATTCCGCTCCTTCAAGGAGCTAAAGTGCGGCTAGCACATAGCAGAGCGGGGAGATACCTCCCTGCTCTGCTATAGTGGCGTCGCTACAGTAGTAGCAGCCGCAGCAGCAGCAGCTGCTGCTACTACTACTACTAGCGGCGCCATCGAAGGTGTCGCCGAGCCAGGGTGCTTTTAACAAGCAGGGGAAGGGAGCCAGCGCAGCGCTCCCTCCACCTGCTGTACACCCCGGCCCTGCAACACAGTGTACAGCGATGCCATTCGTCAGAATGGCATCAACTCCTCCTCCTCACATGCACTCTGCGCTGTGAGGAGGAGGAGATAGAGCGCAAGCGCCGGGAAACCCGGCCATCACTCGGAACACATTCCGGTGATGGCCGTGTAATACCCGGCCCCATAGACTTGTATGGGAGCCGGGCGGCCGGGTGCCCGGGCAAAGATAGAGCATGTCCTATTTTTTGACGGCCGGATTTTCCGGCCGTCAAAAAATCGGTCGTGTGAATAGCCCCATTAGGGGTCTATCATTCCTAATGCAGCCGGGTGCCGGCCGATTTATGAACGGCCGGCACCCGGCCGGGAAACCCTGCCGTGTGAATGAGGCCTAAGTAGTATAATTTAACTGTACAAAACCTAGCTGCTATAATACTGCCCCCTATGGATAAGACTATGGACCTGAAGAAATAAGAGAATTGCAGCTTCAGAATGTTATTTGAGCTGCTTAAAAAGATGCTACAGACTTTAGTGATTTAATGGATGGCAGATCCAGACAATTTTGGTGTGATCTGCTAATATTGTACTGACTATGCCACTCTTGTTTGGTTTAAAGGGAATCTACAGAGCTATTTTGAGTACAGAGATTAATTAATATCCAATGAGACAATGAAAATGTTTAAAAATATGTCCTTGTTGCTCGAAGCAACCCCAGTTTAGCCGCTATATCCTATTGATTACTTTGGTTAACAAGGTCACTTTTTTTTTCTTCTTCAAGACGGCTTTAAAGGGGCTTTCCCATAAGGGACATTTATCGCATATCCACAGGATATGCTATAAATGTCTGATAGATGAGGGTCTCCCCTCTGGTACCTGCACCTATCTCTAGAACTCGACCAGTCGCAGAATGACATGCGAACTGGACGCTCCTCTGTTTGTGTAATTCCCATAGAACAGATTAGAGAGAGCCGCGGCCACCTCTTCATTCATTCTCCTCCTGGATGTGGCTAGATGTCTCATTTCTCCAGCTAGCTTTAGATTTCCTGATAATTAAAAAAGCACTTGAAATTAAGGGGATTTTACACTGGGTGATAATCGGGCAGACAAGCGTTCATAGAACACTCGTTGCCGATAATTGCCCAGTATAAACAGGGCAGTGATCAGTAGATGAACGACCAAACGCTCATTCATCTACTGATCGTATCGTTTTAAAAAAGTTAAATATTATCGTTGGCAACACATCTCCCTGTGTAAACAGGGAGATGCGCTGCTGACATGATAATGTATGGGGACGAGCGATCGGAGTAACGTGTGCTCGTCCCCATCCATAGCTCCGTGTGACCGGAGCAAACGAGCGCCGATCAACAATGTCTCGTTGATCGGCACTCGCTGCACCGGCCGATTATCGGCCGGTGTAAAAGGGCCTTAAGGCATTACTTAGAATGGAACTAAATGAAGTAAGATAATGTAATAATTTTGGAGTGGGTATAGTTAATAATGTAATTAAGTTATAATAAAATCTGGAAGCAATGAAAAGGAATTCTGCAGATTAGGTATGCACAGGTGTAGAACTATGTATTGAGACAGCCATTCATGAGGGAGCAGAGACCTTGCTTTAATTGTTTTAGGCCTGATTCACATGAACGCTGCGCATCTTGGACGTGAAAAACTACAGTTTTTCACGTCCGAGGTGCATCCACGCTCAGCACTGCGGGATGCGATGTCACGTAACCCCCATAGTTGAGAGTCTTATGGAGGGATACGTGATGCGTGAAAAGATAGGACATGGGACGGCCACTGTTTCAACACGTTCGTGTGAATCAGGCCTTACAGGCACTGGATGATGTGGTGGTTTCTTCTCTTCATTCTCAGAGGCTATAAAACATGGGGCTCCTACTGATTACTAGCAATGTCAAATGTCTAACCAAATCTAATTTCCTAGGAAAGACGAAATGGACTACCATGCTAGACAAAAAAATCCTAGGATAATTGGAGGTCATCCAGAAATCATACAGCGTAGAAACTTTGCTTAAAAGGTTATTCCTATCTGTAACATCCACTGGGCCTCTCTGCTGTAAGGGAGTAGCAGCTGGTCAAACAATATGGGAGAGTCACTAGTTGGTGGTACCTGGATGGCAGGCTGGTGCCAGATTATTGGTAGCTGGTTTGTGCTGGATTATTGGTAGCTGGTTGGTACTGGATTATCGGAAGCAGAACTGGTCTCGGACACTGGACCTAGATACTGGACTTGTCACCGACACTGGACTTGACATGGACACCGGACATGCATACTAAAGTCGTCACGGACACGGGACTTGACACGGACACCGTACATGGATATTGAAATCAGCTCAGGCACTGAGGAAGTGGGCAGAGTTCCTTATATAGTCCAGGATGTGCTGGGATAGGTTGGGAGCAATATTCCTGGTGCGCACGCTGGCCCTTTAAGAACGGGAACGAGCGTGCACACCCTACGGGCACAGAGCAGTGGTGAGAGCAGAACGCACTGGCGTCCCAGAGCAGAGAGACGTCGGTCCAGAGGGCATCAAGGCTGGCGCCAGCTGGGGTGAGTGAGCACCGCGGCCGCTGGTGCTAAACTATCTTAGACATTTATGTCATATCCACAAGATATGCCTTAAATGTCTAATAAATGCATGTCCCAAACCTATCTCGAGAATGGAAGTCATCAGACCCCTGCCCTATCTGTTGAGACAGCCACTGCATTCATGCGCAGAATGAATGTAGAGGTGGCTGCTTGGCTATTTCTGTACCCCCATAGAAGAGAATAGAGAAAGCTGTGGCCACATATCCATTCATTCTCCTCCTGGAGGCGGGCGCCTCACCTGGCTGGATGGGGGTCAGGTGACCGCCTTTGTGGAGATGAATGTGGGTTCCAGAGCTGGGATTCACATTTATCAGACATTTATGGCATATCCTGTGGATGTGCCATAAATGTCTAAGCTGGGACTAGCCCTATAATAATAAGTGAAGGAGGGGATGAGGGAGGTGAAGCTGCAGTTTCTCACTCAGTTTCAGTGAAACAGAATGCAGGGGAGATCTGGTGACATCTGATTGGCTCAGAGCAGCTAGCACAACTATATGTACTATACGCTTTTTCTTTCGCATTCCCTTTACATCTGTTTAAAGGGGTTGTCCAGGCACGGGACAACTGATGACCTGTCCATAGAATACGTCATCAGTATATGATCAGTGGGGATCTGACACCCGGACACTGGATGTTGTGCAGGGTATGCAGTATTCGGAGCCAGATGTAGATGCCAGATGCTCCGTACACTGCATAGCGGCCGTGCTGCAGAACAGCAACTCTGCTTCTATTCACTTGGATAGGAGCAGAACTGCAGCTCGGCCGCTATTCTGTGACCAGAGCCATCTGCTTCCGTTGCACATCCAATGCTCGGAGGCATCCAGAAAAGCTAATTGGTGCGGACCCCCACGATCATATACTGATCAGTGCCAGAACAACCCCTTTAATTTCTAGGAGGCAACAAAGGGATCACTATATGATTGCACAGTGGCAAAAAACAAACCATCTATGGATATTTTCTGCTATTCAGTCAAAAAAGGGCAATATGTGTGTGATAGCAGGGTTTAGCTATAGGAGATGTAGACGTAGTGGTCACACCTGGGATCGGAGGGCGCCCACAGGCCCCTATTCCACATAAGAAGACACCAGTATTATAAATGACACATGGTAGTTGGGGGGTCAGTTCGCACAGGTTTTTTAAGCTGATTTTGATTTAAAAAAACGTGTCGGAATCAGGGACAAAAAAACGTCCGAAATCGCCCCCATTGATTTCAATCGGAGGCAGAGGTGTTTTTTTCCACCTGCAAAAAACGCTGTGTGAACAGGGCCTTAGAGATTTTTAATTGGGGCCTAGGAGATTCAAGTTATGCTTCTGTGTGAAAGAGTGCATCAGCGATTCTAGCACCAGCCAACAAGCAAAATTCTGTCGTCACAACAGGCAAAATAAATTGTATGTATCCCAACCTTAAAATAGTTCAGGAAATGTGCAAATGTGTTTCAGGATGTGGAACCACCCAATTCTACAATCAATTGACAGCAAAAGATGGCAATCAGCATGCAATGGCCCGAGAATCACAATAATTGACAGTTATTAGGCCGGATTAATTCTAAAATCTAAAAGCAAATTAAACGTCAAGCTGTATTTGTTTTATTTAACATTTAATTTCAACATAATCCTTCTCTCTCCCTCTCTCTCTATATAAATATATATATATATGTGTATATATATATATATATATGTGTATATATATATATATATATATATATATATATATATATATATATATATATAAAATGCTCTTTAATATTACATATCCATTGCATGTTATTGCCAAATTGCATCCACAGAACAGTACCTCGCAGTGCCCACATACTATTATACTAAAGAGTGCCAACATAACGGTGCCATAAGGTGCACCTATAAGAGTGCCATACAGTGTGCAAATGACAGTACCATACAGTGTACACATAAGGGCAGATACAGACGAACGTTGCGTTTTTGCGCGCGCAAACAACGCTGAGTTTTGCGCGCGCAAAAACAATTTGACAGCTGCGTGTGTCATCCGTGTCTGATGCGCGGCTGCGTGATTTTCGCGCAGCCGCCATCATAGAGATGAGGCTAGTCGACGCCCGTCACTGTCCAAGGTGCTGAAAGAGCTAGCTCTTTCAGCATCCTCGACAGTGAATGCCGAACACAATATCGAAAAACCTGTTGAAAAAAAGAAAAAGTTCGTACTTACCGAGAACTTCCCGGCCGTTGCCTTGGTGACGCGTCCTTGGTGACGCGCCTCTCGACATCGGGCCCCACCTCCCTGGATGACGCGCCAGTCCATGTGACCGCTGCAGCCTGTGCTTGGCCTGTGATTGGCTGGAGCTGTCACTTGGACTGAATTGTCATCCCGGGAGGTCAGACTGGAGGAAGACGCCGGGAGTTATCGGTAAGTCAGAACTTCGTTTTTTTTTCTACAGCTTCATGTATATTGGGATCGGAAGTCACTGTCCATGGTTCTGAAACAGTTTAACTCTTTCAGCACCATGGACAGTGACTATCTCCTGACGTAGCGTACCGATAATTTTTTTGCCGGGTTCGGCCAAAACGAGTTCGGCCGAACCCGGTGAAGTTCGGTTCGCTTGTCCGGCTTCGCTCATCGCAAAGACACTCCGTTTGGATGTTCGGAAACAGAAAAGCACGTGGTGCTTTTCTGTTTACATTCATCCTTTTGACAGCTGGTGCGCTGTTTCAGACGGTTCGCAGGGAAGTGCTTCCGTGCAACCTGCGTGGTTTTCACGCACCCATTGACTTCAATGGGTGCGTGATGCGCGAAATACGCAGAGTTATTGAACCTGTCGCGCTTTTTGCGCAGCAGACAAATGCTGCGCAAAAAGCACGGACAGTCTGTACTGCCCCATAGACTTGTATCGGTCCATGCGTGCCGCGTGAAAACCACGCGGCCCGCACGGACCGAATACACGCTCGTGTGAATCCCCCCTAACAGTGCAATAAATTTCCCAGGTGACATAACACTCACTCCCACAAAAGAGCCCTATAAAGTCTGGAAATAATTCAATACAGTCTCCAAATATTTTTTTTCCAGATAATACCTCCCTACAGCCACAAATGAATGGCAGCGCCTTGTCCTCCATGAAATTGTGAACAGCATTTGGGGGGGGGGGGGAGGAGTTAGAGGGTGTGAAATATCAGGGTAAAACTCTCTGGCCAACAGAACAAAACGCAGAAAAGGAAATACAGGAACGTGACACCCCCTGGAGGCCCTGGTAAATAATGCACCTCTGATAAGCTTTTGTAGTATTCAACTAGGTAGACTATTATGCCGGGTTCCCAAGGGACGGATACGCTGCGTAAAAACCACACAGTGTATACGACCTGGAACACGTTGTGGTGCATTTTTTCTACCAGAATTTCCGCTGTGGAACGCAGCGGTAAAAACAGCTCATACATACGTAGGCCATTGTTAGGGCCTGTTCACATCAGCGTTGGCTTTCCGTTCCAGGATTCCGTCAGAGGTTTCCATTTTAACGACGGAATCAATAGCGCAGTCGACGCCGCTATTGATTCCGTAGTTAAAACGGAAACCTTCCGGAATGGTGACGAACGGAAACCATTAGCAATGTTTCCGCCACCATTGATATCAATGGTGACTGAAACGGAAGCTGTGGTTTCAGTTTGACTTTCCGTTGCGGGGTTCACCCGACGGAAACCTCCGACGGAACCCCAGAATGGAAAGCCAATGCTGATGTGAACAGGCCCTTATGGCGACGCGTCTTTCCTGTGCGGTCCGGTCCGGCCTCCCTGGATGATGCGGCAGCCTATGTGACCGCTGCAGCTTGTGATTGGCTGCAGTGGTCACATAGGATGCAACGTCATCCCAGGAGACCGGACTGCAGGAAGAAGGAGGGCGTTCTGGGTAAGGGTATGTTCACACGGCTTAGCAAAATACGTCTGAAAATACGGAGCTGTTTTCTGGCGAAAACAGCTCCTGATTTTCAGACATTTTTGTAGCAACGCGTGTTTTTCGCGGAGTATTTTACGGACGTTATTGAAGCTGTTTCAATGGAGTCAATGAAAAACGGCTCCAAAAACGTCCCAAGTAGTGACTTCTTTTTCACGGGCGTCTGTTTACGCGCCGTATTTTGACAGCGACGCGTAAAATAACACCTTGTGGGAACAGAACACCGTAAAACCCATTGAAAGCAATGGGCAGATGTTTGTAGGCGTAATGGAGCCGTTTTTTCAGGCGTAATTCGAGGCGTAAAACGCCCGAATTATGTCTGAAAACAGTGTGTGTGAACATACCCTAAGTATTTTTATTTTTTTCCCACAGTTGCACTTTTTCGCTGCGATTACGCCACAAGTCGCAACACTTAGCTTTCTGTTGCGGGTTTTGCATCCCCATTGAATTCAATGGGGAACACCTGCAACAGAAAATCAAGAAAAACGCAGCACAAATTGACAAGCTGCAGATTTTTTTTCCACACCACAGGTCTATTTATTAACGTTTACACTGCGTTTTTTTTCTAAATCTCATCCACTTTGCTGCTACTGTAAATGCTGCAGAATTTCCACAAAGAATTCCGTTGCGTAAATTCCACAGCGTTTACCCCACGTGGGAACCTGGCCTTAAATCTCACAGAAACGTTAGCGAAGTGTCAGGATTCTGAATAGACATCACGTCCTGGCTGGAGGTAATGTATATTCATTGTCAGGACACTGCAGTAACGTTATAGTGTGTGTGTATGTGGCTGCACATAGTAATATAGCTATATCGCTATGTGCTGTGTAAATGAATGGAGAGAAGTGTATGACGCTGATTGGTGACTGATTGGTCAGCATCATACACTCCTCTGTACAACGCCCACCTGGCCATATAGTAAAACACGCCCAGTTGTCCATTAAGAAAGTCATTAGCATAGAGCTAATATAGGTCATAACTCCGTCAAAAATGATCGTTTTTCTAAATAAAAAACACTGCTGTAATCTACATTACAGCGCCGATCACATCATGTACAATATAGGCCACTTATAATGTGGTGACAGAGCCTCTTTAAAGGAGTTTGCTGATCTTTTTTTTGCCTCCCTATCCTTGTCCTATGCCCAGAACACTGGGTACTTGGAATGCTGGGCTCTATATTATCCCATCACCAACACCAAACCACAGCATTAGTGATGTGAACAATTCCTGACTGCCTATATGGAGGTCAGCTACAGTTTTGTGGTGCAGGTTGGACAAAGAGGTTTGATGCACAATGCAGCCATTTTTCCATTAAACCGACTAATATGACGTGAAGCTTCCCTCTAAACTGTTACTAGAAGTCTCCAGAATTCTCCTCTTTTTAATGGTAACAATATGTCCCCAATAACAGTGATTCTAAAACTGTGAGGCGCCCCCCCCCCCCCCCCCCCCATTGTTGGTGAGGCCCAGGCATCATGGTCCCAGTGGAAAAAGGTTGAGAGGCCCTGTCCAAGTCATTTATTTTTTTTGTAGCATTTTTTTCCTCTCCAGTAATTTCAATAGTTGCTGCCTACTTCCAGTTTAGGTATTCCACAAGTTTCCTCACACTTACTCAGCATTCATCCTGACAAGCCTGAAGTCCAAAGTGCCTTCTCTTACCTCACTTCTCCTCATTAGCTTCCAGTTGTGCTCCACCTCTCACCTCCTGTCACTCAACTGGGTTGAGCCTTCTGATTGGTCACATCCCTCCCTCATGATTGTCCATGCCAACTTTTGCGACAAGGGAAGTGTGGCAGCTCAGACCTGACATGCTGGGGCTTGTAGTCCCACTTTTATTGTTTATACCTTTTATACACCAATTAATGTAACAATGTTCAGTACACTCAAAGAAAGATCACAATCGAATTTTTATGCCACGGGCAGTGCGACAAATCCGTGGCGAATCCACTCTAAAATCTGCGTGTTACATGTGCACCACATGCTCTGATTTCCGTACGGACATTTTCCAAAATTCTTTTTAAAACTTCATGCAAATCTATTGGAATACGCACAGAAAATCTGCAGCAATTCTGACGCATCTGAATGTGGGCTAAATGTCTGTCTCGTCTGTATTATGGATCTATGTTGTACAGATCCGTAAAGCTATATTCAGACCAGGTGCATTTGCTGTGGATTTTCTGTGCGGATTCTGCATCGAAAACCTGTTACAATTTTCAGTATAATACATGTGGATGGGATTTTCAAAACTTCAGCCGCACAGATTTTTAAGGCACTCTGTGGATTTTCAAACCCACAGCATGTTGTGGAATTGTTGCGGATTCCACTTTTAGCAATCTATAGGCAACATATTGCTTGTAGGGGAGACTATTGTGGCACACGACAGCTCACAGAGGGGTTAGTAATGTTGAACATAGAATCTACGGTGATCTAAGATCGGTTAGAGGGGGGGGGTCTTCTGGATGTTGCTACCGTTACAAGGACACTAAAATGCGTCCGTATTATGGCCATGTAAAGCTGGCCTTATAACTTATAATGTGTCACATGCCCAGCACGTTGCTGCCGAATTCTATTGTGCTGGCTGAACAAAGGCCATGCCTAAATGGATATACATTCTGAATTAATGCGAGTTAATGCTTAACTCAGTTATTGTTACTTATACGTGGGTCAAAAGAAAAATGTTTGGTATCGTGTTAGCCAGTTGAAAAAGGTTTTATTGTTTTTAATAACAAAAACAAAATAAAAGTTTTTCAGTTATAATTCCCTTTAATAGTTAGCTTAAATAAAATAAATTATGTTGAGACTATCTAGTTCTCTTCATCAGGCATTGTATAGCAAAGTATCTAAAGAAACACATATATCTGTGGGGGACACTAAGAGGACATCATTACTGTGGGGGGGCACTATGAGGGCACCAATACTTTAATGGAGCACTTAGGGTGCACCAATATTGTAAGGGGACACACCATTAGTGTGTGTGTTTGTGTGCGTAGGAGGATGGCACTATTACTATGTAAGGCACACAAAGGGGAGAAATTA
The DNA here is from genome assembly GCF_050947455.1 of Rhinoderma darwinii. NCBI lineage: Eukaryota > Metazoa > Chordata > Amphibia > Anura > Rhinodermatidae > Rhinoderma > Rhinoderma darwinii. Next base: position 25,188,321 of record NC_134693.1, on the reverse strand, counting down.
TTACTATTTGAGAGGGGAAATATGTATGTGGGACAAAGAGAGGAACTATTAGGGTATGTGCACACGATAGCTGCCTTTTACGTCTGAAATTACAGACTGTTTTCAGGAGAAAACAGCTCCGTCGTTTCAGACGTAATTGCTCCTCCTCGCATTATGTGAGGCGTCTTTGACGGCCGTAAATTTGAGCTGTTCTTCATTGAATTCAATGAAGAACGGCTCAAATTACGTCCAAAGAAGTGTCCTGCACTTCTTTGCCGAGGCAGTCATTTTACGCTGCGTTGTTTGACAGCTGTCAAACGACGACGCGCAAATTACAGGTCGTCGGCACAGTACGTCAGCAAACCCATTCAAATGAATGGTCAGATGTTTGCCGACGTATTGTAGCCCTATTTTCAGGCGTAAATCGAGGCATAATACGCCTCATTTACGCCTGAAAATAGGTCGTGTGAACCCAGCCATACTGTGTTAATGGTACTATTACTGTGCAGGGCACCTAGGGAGCACAAAGTGGGGCACTATTACCTTCTGGGGCACTATCTGTTTGCCATTATTATTTTTGGGGATACTATCTGTGTTGCACTGTTTTTGCAGCAGGAAGGCAATGGTAAAGGGGACAGTAGGATGAGGGGCTTGATAGGAGATAAAGGATCTGCTGGAAAAGCGAAGAGCCAAAGATATCTGCACAGCAAACTCTGCAGAGGCGAGTCATGCTCAAGAGAAGACATCATGGAGGTTTGGGTCAGATGAAGAGAAATAGTACAGTAAATGCCCCCAATCATAGAGGACGTCACCTGTGAGTCACTGGTTTTAACTGCACTGAACAGCGCAATTATACACTGCAGAGAGCCAGTGTAGAACTGATATTTTACCACTATTTGATCACCGTATGGGGATATTATTGGTCTTTATGCAAGCTATAAGTCATGGTGTGGAGGTATTGTTTGGTGACTGAGATATACTTCCTTATATACATTGTGCGTTATATGTACATTAGTGTTTCTTATGAGGAAAATTATTTGGGGGGGAGCAGGCCCTGATTTTCCAGGCTAATTTTCATTATACAGTAAAGGCTGGTTTACACAGGCAGAATTGGGCCCATAATAAGCACCGAGCGCCAATAATACCATAGTTTGGTCCCCATATAGTTTACATATTGTCAGCAGCACATCCCCTATTTACACAATGATTTTTAGGGCTGCATAAAAGATGCACTCAGCCAACGAACGAGTGTTTGCTCATTCCTCCCCTAATCCCTGCTTTGACAAGACAACGACGCACATTCGCCCGATCATTGGCCTGTGTAATAGCATGTCCTGTTGCGGGGGGGGGGGGGGGTGACGTATGGAGCAGGCTAACCGGGACTAACGGCCAGGAACAGCGATTGCATTGTTCCTGGCCGTTTAACCCTTAAATGTTTGACCGCAGCATCTAATGCGTTAGAAAGAGGGGGCACCCCCTCCAACATCAGGGTGCCGATGAGGGCCCCCAGGTCTGCCTTCTCTCTGCTTCTGTTAAGAACTGACTCCGGCAGGGCTTAATAGAAGCCTGTAAAAATGACAATATACTGTAATACCTCAGTATTTTATTAGGTGGACTAATAAAATGTGTAAGAAAAAATGTAATAACATTTTTAGTAGTGTAAAAAAAATAAAAAAAATATGAAAAGTTTAAAAAACCACCCTTTTCACATTTTTCCTCTAAAGTAATATAAAAAAAACAAAAATTGGTATCGCCGCGTCTGTAAAACTCCGCACTATTACAATATAACATGATTTAACCCGCACTGTCCGTAAAAGTCCGGACTGTTACAATATAACATTATTTAACCTGCACGGTGAAAATAAAAAAGTTATGGCTCTCAAAATATGTCCACAAAACACAAATTATATTTTTAACAATTCGTTTCTTCCTTGTAAAAGTAGTAAAACATAAAAAAAACAATATAAATTTGGTATCACAGTAATCGTATTGACCCGCAGAATAAATTTAACATGCCATTTTTCCTATTTCACCCCACAAATTTTTTTTGCCAGTTTTCCAATACATTATATAGTACAATAACTGGTGCCATGAAAAACTACAAGTCGTCCCGCAAAAAACATGCCCTCATACAGTTTTATCGACAGAAAAATAAAAAGTTATGGCTTTTGGAAGGTGGGGAGAAAAAAGCGAAAATGAAAATCCGAAAAATGGCTGCAGAGGGAAAGGATTAACATCCAGGAACAGCGCACTGCTGAGCTGATGTATCTAAATTGATGTTCGTTCAGAAAGCTGATGCCCCCACTATCTCTGGAGAAGATTCCTTAGATCTTGTAACATGACATAAATCCTTGCGACAAAGACCGTCATGAACTGTTATTCCCGGACTCTTCTGTCTATTTGGCATTTGAAATTGGCTTTTAATATATATATTATATATTTAATATTATAATATTGGCTTTTTAACAACTTTCATATATTTTTTTTCTTGCGTCCTGAGCTCCTGAGTAGAGATGAGCGAACTTATCAAAAGTTCGGTTCGGCTAGTTCGCCGAATTTCACAAAAAAGTTCGGTTCGGACCGAACTAGTTCTGACCGAACCTGTCACTTACGTGCGCCGAGCATGCTACTGTCCAGGGTGCTGATAGAGTTAATGGGCTGCACTAACTCTTTCAGCAACCTTCACAGTACATGCTCGGCGCGCGGAAAATACCATTTAAATGTAATAAAAAAATAAAAATTATACGTTCGTACTTACTTTCCTCCTGTCCGGCCTCCAGCGATGACGTTTCATCCCTTTCGCCGCTGCAGCCAATCACAGGCTGTAGTGGCGGTCACGTACGTCAGGATGACGCTTCATCCCACGTGACCGCCTCTGCAGCCAATCACAGGCTGCAGCGGCGACATGAATGAAACGTCATCGCTGGAGGCCGGACAGGAGGAAAGTAAGTATGAACGTATTATTATTATTTTTTGGCATGTATGTATGTTGGCATGTATGTATGTATGTATATCTGTGCATGTATGTTTGCATGTATGTTGGCATGTATGTATATATGTGCATGTTTGTATGTATATTTGCATGTATGTATGTATGTATGTATGTTTGCATGTATGTATTTTTGCATGTATGTTGTCATGTATGTATGTATGTATGTTGTCATGTATGTATATATGTGCATGTGTGTATGTATATTTGTATGTATGTATGTTTGCATGTATGTTTGCATGAATGTATGTTTGCATGTATGTATGCATGTTTGTATGTATATTTGCATGTGTGTATATATATATATGTATGTATGTATGTTGTCATGTATGTATGTATGTATATATGTGCATGTATGTTGGCATGTATGTGCATGTGTGTATGTATGTATATTTGCATGTATGTATGTTGTCATGTATGTATGTATATATGTGCATGTATGTTTGCATGTATGTTGGCATGTATGTATACATGTGCATGTTTGTATGTATATTTGCATGTATATATGTTTGCATGTGTGTATGTATGTTTGCATGTATGTATGTTTGCATGTATGTATGTTGTCATGTATGTTTGTATGTATGTTGTCATGTATGTATGTATATATGTGCATGTATGTATGTTTGCATGTTTTTATTTTTGCATGTATGTTTGCATGTATGTTTATATATATATATGTGCATGTATTTATGTTTGCATGTATATTTGTGCATGCTTGTATATATGTATTATGTATCTTTGCATGTTTGTTTGTATGTATGTTTTCATGTGTGTGTGTGTGTGTATGCATGTATGTATGATAGTTTGCATGTATATATGTGTGTATGTTTGCATGTATGTATATTTGCATGTATATATGTGCATGCTTGTATATATGTATGTATGTATGTTTGTATATATGTATGTATATTTGTATATATGTATGTATGTATGGCCATGTATGATACTGTCTGCTGGCGCCCTGTATCTAAGTCAACTTCACGGCAGGCTTCTATACATGGTATAACAGTCAGTATCACACATTAAACTGAATCTAAGCCTACGACATGTTTTATTTCATTATTTTATTTTTTTACAGGTTTGGTGTTTGGACTACGTCGGTTTCGAGGACTACTTCGATGACGTTTTTTTTTCTACAATAAAATGGTTAATGAGGGTTGTGTTGGGGGTGCTTTATTTCAATAAAATATTTTATCTATATCTTTGTCTTTTTCTTTTCAAATTTTATTATTACCACTTTAGTAATGGCCGCTGTCTGAGTGACAACATCCATTACTAATGCGAGGCTTAGTGTTAGCCGGTGCAGAGGCTAACACTAACCACCATTATTACCCCGGTACCCAAAACCACCAGGGGTGCCGGGAAGAGCCAGGTACGATCCAGTACCCGACCATCTGTTGTGATGGTCGGGCTCTGGGGCGGCCGCAGGCTGGTATTATGAGGCTGGGAAGGGCCAAAAACAGTGGACCTTCCCACCCTTGTAATGCTAGGCTGCTGCTGCTGTGTTGTATCTGGCTGGTTATAAAAGTGGGGGGGACCCCACGTCATTTTTTTAAATTATTTATTTATTTAAATTTTTTTTTTTTAAAAAGACATGGGGTTCCACCCAATTTATCATAACCAGCCACATACAACACAGTGTTATTAGCCTGGGAATGGACAAAACCAGTGGCCCTTCCCACCCATGTAATGCCAGACTGCTGCGGCCTTGTATATGGCTGGTTATTAAAAATGTGGGGGACCCGTCTATTGCTAAATTTGTTAAATTCCAAAAAAAAAACGACGTGGGGGTCCCCCCCATTTTTATAACCAGCCCGATACAACACAGCAGCAGCAGCCTAGCATTACAAGGGTGGGAAGGTCCACTGATTTTGGCCCTTCCCAGCCTCATAATACCAGCCTACGGCCGCCCCAGTACCCGACCATCACAACAGATGGTCGGGTACTGGATCGTACCAAGCTCTTCCCGGCACCCCTGGTGGTGGTGGGTACCGGGGTAATAATGGGTGGTTAGTGCTAGCCTCTGCACCGGCTAACACTAAGTACCGCCTTAATAATGGACGCTGTCAATCAGCCAACTGCCATTATCTAGGCACTAATAAAGTTTGAAAAAAAAACACAAAGACAATTCTTTTTTATTGAAATAAGAAATCCCCAACAAAACCCTCGTTAACCATTTTATTAAAATTTGAAAAAACGCAGATCTACGCAGTAGTCCAACGAATCGTAGATGTAGTCCAATCGGTACATCAAAATCTGCAACAACATAAAAAAACAGTTATCAATGTGAACAATACCAATACTTCTACTCTCCTACACACACATATATACACGCACACACACACAAACAACCATACACAGACACACATATATACACAAACACAACAAGATATACACACACACATAAACAGACAAACACATATACACGAACTCACACATATCCAAACACACACACACACACAGTTATACACACATACACGAACACATATACACAAACACATATACAAACAAAAACACACATACCCAAACACACATATACACAAACACATATACACAAACACACCCATATATACACACAAACACACACCCATATACACACATATACAAAAACACACACAAACATCTACACACAAACATATACACAAATACACCCATATATACACAAACATATACACAAAACACATATACACAAACACACCCATATATACACACACACATATAAAAACAAAAACAGACAAAGTCACATACCCAAACACACATATATACACAAACACACATACACAAACACAGTTTCTTTTAAATGCTGCTGGGGAACCCGCTCGATCCACTATATAAGGCTGCGCTACAGTGCAGCATTTAAAAGAAACAGGATCCTGACCTGTCCATAGAGTTTAAGGCAGCACAGAGTATTTCAGGAGATGAGCGTGCAGATTCAGTGCTGCTGCGAACTCTGCTCTTACCATTACGTAGCTCTCAGTCTGTTACCTCTCCTCCACTCCTGTCCTCCAGAACACCTTCACATGATTGGCAAGTCACCACGTAATGGTAAGAGCAGAGTTCACAGCAGCACAGAGTATTTCAGGAGATGAGCGTGCGGATCTTGTGCGGGGTGGTGACTTGCCAATCATGTGAAGGTGTTATTGAGGACAGGAGTGGAGGAGAGGTAACAGACTGAGCTACGTAATGGTAAGAGCAGAGTTCACAGCAGCACTGAATCTGCACGCTCCTCTCCTGAAATACTCTGTGCTGCTGTGAACTCTGTTCTTACCATTACGTAGCTCAGTCTGTTACATCTCCTCCACTCCTGTCCTCTATAACACGTTCACATGATTGGCAAGTCACCACCACGCACAAGATCCGCACGCTCATCTCCTGAAATACTCTGTGCTGCTGTGAACTCTGCTCTTACCATTACGTGGTGACTTGGCAATCATGTGAAGGTGTTCTTGAGGACAGGAGTGGAGGAGAGATAACAGACTGAGAGCTACGTAATGGTAAGAGCAGAGTTCACAACAGCACTGAATCTGCACGCTCATCTCCTGAAATACTCTGTGCTGCCTTAAACTCTGTGGACAGGTCAGGATCCTGTTTCTTTTAAATGCTGCACTGTAGCGTAGCCTTATATAGTGGATCGAGCGGGTTCCCTAGCAGCATTTAAAAGAAACAGGATCCTGACCTGTCCACAGAGTTTAAGGCAGCACAGAGTATTTCAGGAGATGAGCACGGGCAGCCGTTCGTTTTTCCGAGCCGTGCTCCCATCATGCACACGACCGTAAAAACACCCGTTATTGCGGGTCGTAATTACGACCCGCAATAACGGGCTCATAGACTTCTGTTACCCACGGGTACCTTTCCGTATTCTCACGGGAAGGTGCCCGTGCCGTTAAAAAAATAGAACATGTTCTATTTTTCTATTTTACGGGCCGTGCTGCTATAATTATAATGACAGCACGGTTCGCAAAAGCGGCCGGCTGCCCGTGGCCGGCCGGCCGTGCTCGTAGTTACGAGTCGTAATTACGAGCACGGCCCGTAAAATAAAAAAATAGAACATGTTCTATCTTTTTAACGGCACGGGCACCTTCCCGTGAGAAAACGGGAAGGTACCCGTGGCTAACAGAAGTCTATGGGCCCGCTATTTCGGGTCGTAATTACGACCCGTGATAACGGGTGTTTTTATGGTCGACTCGTGTGCATGAGGCCCCGTAATGACGGGTGGCTACATGTGTGCACCCATCATTACGGCAGCGTTGCTAGGTGACGTCAGTAAGGGTATGTGCACACACACTAATTACGTCCGTAATTGACGGACGTATTTCGGCCGCAAGTACCGGACCGAACACCCTGCAGGGAGCCGGGCTCCTAGCATCATATTTATGTACGATGCTAGGAGTCCCTGCCTCTCCGTGGAACTACTGTCCCGTACTGAAAACATGATTACAGTACGGGACAGTTGTCCTGCAGAGAGGCAGGGACTCCTAGCATCGTACATAAGTATGATGCTAGGAGCCCGGCTCCCTGCACTGTGTTCGGTCCGGTACTTGCGGCCGAAATACGTCCGTCATTTACGGACGTAATTAGTGTGTGTGCACATACACTAAATAGTCACTGTTCAGGGTGCTGAAAGAGTTAACTGATCGGCAGTAACTGTTTCAGTACCCTGGACAGTGACTACCGATCACAGTACCTGTAAAAAAAAAGACGTTCATACTTACCGAGAACTTTCTGCTTCCTCCAGTCCGGTCTCCTGGCCGTTGCCTTGGTGACGCGTCCCTCTCGACATCCGGCCCGACATTCCTTGATGACGATGCAGCCTTGTGAGCGCTGCAGCCAATCACAGGCTGCCGCGGCCTCTGCAGCCAATCACAGGCTGCAGAGGCCTCTGCAGCCAATCACAGGCTGCCGCGTCAGAAAAGGTCGGACTGGAGGAAGAAGAGGGACTCGTTAACAAGACAACGACCGGGTACGTATGAAATGCTTTTTATTTTATTTTTAATCAGCAGCCTCTTTTCTCTATCAGTGATTGATAGAGATAAGTGGCTGCCGATTTGTATAATGTTTTTGACCGGGTTCGGTCAAAACGGGTTCGGCCGAACCCGGTGAAGTTCGGATTCGCTGCGAACCGAACTTTACCGGAAGTTCGGACCGAAACCGGGTTCGGTTGTCCCGGTTCGCTCATCTCTACTCCTGAGTGTCAAATCGGCCGTGAAAAACTTCCATTTTTTACGGATCCCCCATAGACTTGAGTCTATTGAGGTATACAGGAAAACGGGCAAAAATAGGAAATGTCTTTTTTTTTCCTGGGCTGTTAACATGGTCCGTAAAAACAAAAATACGGCCGTGTGAATAGCCCCATAGACATGCATTGATTTCAATGCAGACGTGTGTTATATTTTATATTACCCTCGTACAATTTTATATATAATGTTAGAGCAATTAGATGTACACACTAGGTGTACACCACCAATTATTGATATATAAGTACAGGAAAGGGAAGTAGGAAAAGTAGTGTGTATTACCAAAATATAAAAAATACAAATAAAAAATATTTTATTGAAACAATGTTAAAAACAATGTTAGATGGAAATAATGTTGCACCAAGATCCACTAAATTGGCACAATAAGACAAATTATGTCTAGAATATACATGCTTCATATCAGTGGCGTAGCTATAGGGGTCGCAGCGGTCGCAACTGCGACCGGGCCCCGAGGCCTGGGGGGCCCGCGGCCCCCCGCACCACATCAATAAAAAGTTACTATAGTAACTCGGGCCGCGGGCCCCTGTTACTATAGTAACTGACAGTACTTACCTTCCTGGTTCCAGAGCGCAGCGGAGACCCTCACGTTACAGCGCTGTGCGCAGCTCATGACGTCACAGCGCTATGCGCCGCGCACAACATCGTGATCCTGGATAGAGTCAGGACAGAACTTCCGCCGCGGCTGAAGAGGAGGGTAAGATTAATATCCCTGTCTGCTGAAACTGATTGGCGGGGCCAGCCAATCAGCTGTTTTAAAGGGGCCGCAGAACTCGTACTGCCTCCCCTTCGTTCCGGTCACTTGAATGAAGCCACGCTGGGCTTAATTTTCAGCCCGTTGGAGAAACCTTTAGTATCAAATGTAATTTGACTGTCCCCTGACTATTTACTGTAGTTGACCGTCATAAAGAATTCATACAAACACACTTTCTGGACCACTGAAGGGATCATTTTAGATGTCCTATAATCATATCATCAGTGGAGGATAGGTCATTCAACTTCAATAAAACGGAGCATGTACAGTATATTCGAGACATCATTTGTCTTAGTGTGCCAATTTAGGGGATCTTGGTGTAATATTATTTCAATGCAGATGTGTGACTGCTTAAAAAAAACAGCAGTCACACGGCCGAGTTTCTCTGTCGTCTGAATAGGGCCTTACAGTAGATAAATGTGTCTTTCTGTCTTTCACCACTTTAGGGGACCAAGCCTATTTTGGTGTTTGTTTTTGCGTTGCCGCATTTAGAGAGCCATTGACTCAGCTGTTTGTGGGCTTAATTTTTGCAGGTTGAGATGTATTTTGCAATGGCACCATTTTTGGGGCTCTTATAACATTGATTTTGATCAACTTTTGGGAGGGGGGAATAAAAAAAAGTCCCAGGAATTCTGCCATTGTTTTTTGCAGTTTAAATTAACACAATTCATTGTGCGGCATAAATAACGTTACCTTTATTCTATGGGTCGTTACAATTCCAGGTCCCCGGCTGCCATGGCAACACATTAGTGTAACCACATAGATGACTGCGACATCTAATGGCTTAAACGGTCGCAATCAGAGGTTTCTCTGATCCCCGCCATTACAGAACTAGCTGTAGATCACACTGGCACAGCTCCTGTGCCTGCTCGATCACCACAACGTAACTGTACATCATGGTGGCTTTATACAAAGCAATTCATAATGTACAGTTACGTCATGGTGGTTTAACAGGTCAATTGTGTGGTGATGAGACCTCATCCTTCCTTTAAAATTCTGTCCTGTTTTCTCAACAAAAAGACCTCCAATAGGATATTTAATACACAGAGTCAGGTACACAACATTGGATATAGAACATGTTAGTGTCCCAGGAATCCTGTAGTCCTGTTGTGTGGGGGGAATCTGTATCCTGTCTGTAGTCATAATATGAGAACAGGTTTTGCAGCTCCTTACATTGCAGGAATAGGTTCCTTTTTGTGTATCAGAGGGCAATGAACTCGAATTTAGTGGTTGTCTGTAATATAGTAGGGGAGGGTCTTGGGATATTATTTTCAGATGGACATCTTTGTGTGGATATAGTTTTCCTTAGTACCTCTAGCTCTGAGTTGTAGGTCGCGACCAGAGGTACACGATTGTTTTCTTCTTTTTTCTCTGTTTTGGAAAAGTTGTCTTCTGAGTATCCCAGTGGCTCTAAAGATTTGATTGTCAATTGAAGTGGGTATCAAGTTTCAAAACCTGTTCTCATATTATGACTACAGACAGGATATGGATTCCCCACACTCCTAGGACATTTACATGTTCTACATCTAATGTCATGTACCTTATTCTGTGCAGTAAATGTCCTATTGGGGGTCTTTCTGTTAGAAAAACAAGACAGAAACTTAAAGCGTACTTAACCTTTCAGGAGACTTTTCAGAATAAGTTGTCATATGTGTGTAAATGAGGAATAACACGATTTCTATCCATTATATGACTTGTATATGGTATTTTGCAGCAGTTTTCCCCTCTGCAGGCTCTATTCCTAATTCTAAGTTTTTCCTGAGTTAGATGGTAGAGCTTGACTGCTATCGTGCCTTCTATACCATGCACACAGAGAAGAGAACATCCTGCTCCCCAAGCTCTTTGCAGCACACCCTTAGAAACAGCAAGGAGGGGATTATACAGCAGTAAAGAACAGTGCAGCTGTGAATCCAGCACTGGGGTGAGATATAACACTTACTAGAAGCTGCAACTGTGTCTCTGTGTGTGTGTCTCTCCTCTCTCTCTCTGCTCCCTCCTCCTCCTCCTACCCTCTCCATAGACTTCTTTGGGCAGCTGTAACTTGATCCCTCAGTGAGTTTATTATCCGTCTCGTCTTCAAGAGCCAGAAAAAGCTGAAAATTGAAAATCGTTTAGGGGTAGCGGAGAGAGGAGCCTGATAAGTGGAGAAAAAGGTATTTTTCTTTAATAAGATATATTACAATGTTTTCTATATTCACTTGTACTATTGATTTATCCAAAGTTTCTTGAAAGTTTAGTGACCATAATGAATTTCTGGGCTACATACCATCAAGGAGTCAACTCACCCCCATTACTGGGGGTAGGCAGTTTGTCAACAGAAAGCAGCAGGAGGGGAAGCAGTGGTGAGACGCAAACTAGCAAATGATATGTAGAGGGGCAAGGCGGAGATAGCAATGGGCATAGGCTTTGTCAGGGAACAAGACAGAGGGACTATGGCAAGGCTCCGTAGGGCAGAGGGCTGGGGAAACAGGAAGTGGCAGAGGCGGGAGAGGGGCCCGGAGAGATACATCTTGACAGGGGTTCTGTGGAGGGGGAGACAGGTAAGCAGGGACTTTGTGGGGAGTCAAGGGATGTGTGCAAGGGGGGGGGGGGCACATAAAAAACATTGCACTAAAGCTGCTGCCTGTACAGAGCACAGTCACTCACCAAGATGCATTGCTGGCTGCTACTTCTGGCTCCTGCAGGCTATAAGGTCTCACACCTGCGTAGACTTCAGACCAGATGCCAAGATTAATTCAGACCCATGACCAAATCCTTACATTAATTCAGACTCCTGAACAGACACCTAAATGTATTCAGACCCCAGACCAAACCCCCTAAATTAATTCATATTCACAACTAGACCTTTAAATTAATTCAGATCCTAGATCAGACCCCCGATTTGATTCAGACCCCAGACCAAACGCCTAAATTAATTTGGACCAGACCAGACACCCAAATTAATTTATACCCTGTACCAGACCCCCAAAAAAATTCAGACAACAGATCAGATCTGTATGCACTTACAGCTCCAGGGTCCTGCGTCAGGATGCCAGCATCAGGACCTTGTTAGCAGGGACCCCGCGGCAGCCATAGTTACTTCGGGACAGGAACGTGCCCTATTACATTGCAGGGCCTGCTTCTATCTCCAAAGTAACTACCGCGACGATGGACCGTACTGCCATGGTGTAAATGTGCTGTGTGCCTTCCCTACTCTGGGTAATGGTCCAAGATGTGTTGACAACCGCTTTGAGTGACATATTGTGCTCATAGTTGTCACTTCATTCCACTGTCACTGTCGTGTGGGGGAGTGGAAGTTTTCCTTTCCCAGGTAGTGTTGCAAAGCATCAATGTCCTGACTTTCAAAACAATGATAAAAGTATATGGGACAATTTTTTTTAAGCCATTTCCAAAAATGTGTTTACAGTATGTAGTGGTGAAGCAGTATGGGGTTAAGAGTTTGCAGTCATACTCAGGGCCTGATGCCTCAGGGGACCCAAAGCCCAAAGGGGTCCTGTAGATGAAGTGTGAAGAAGTGAGGTGTGATGACATTGCGGGATAATTGCAAAATTATGTAATAAAGTCAGACAGAGCTAAATTCCTATTGAAAAAAATTCTGAATTTAGAAAAAAGGTTCTGCTTTTTTTTTTTTTACCCCTGAAACATCGCCACTCCTGTCTATGGGCTGGGGCTGGTCTTGCAGCTGGGCCCCCTTCAGTTAAATTATAATAAATTGCAATGGACAAGTGTGGCAATGTTCCTGAAAAAAAAAAGTCTTTTTTTTTAATAATCTGATACAACCCCGTTAACCTTGTTGTTTTTTTTTTTTATAATTTAAAGAGATAGATATCTATCCAACGGGGGGGGGGGGGGGGCCCTCTTCAAGCTGCGCTTATGGGATGATGCATGCAGCCAAGCATAAGGTGAGGGCTGTCTTAGCCATCTTTATTGGAGCAGGGGGTAATACTTCACTCTTTAATAGAGAAGCAATGGAATGTCAGGTTAATGAGACACTAACCTTAAGGGCACGGCCAGACAGTGGCGGAATTGCTGTGGAATTTCTGCTGCGGACAGTCCGCAGTGGAATTCTCCAGCAGCCGTTTTTTACAGTTGTTTCAATACATTTTGAGGCAAATTAGTTCAGATGTTGCGGAAGGCTGGGTTCACACGTGGCGGAATTTCACTTGAATTCCGCTGCGGACACTCCGCAGCGTTAATCCGCAGCGGAGCCGTTTCTGCATTGACTTCCACTTCTATTTAGAAGTGTTCGTTTAGACGATGCGTAAAATTCCGCTGCGGAGCATAGGCTGCGGAGCGGAATTTGGTGTCCGCAGCATGCTCTGTCTGTTGCGGAGCAGTGGCGGACTGGTTGCGGACTCATGGCGGAATTTCTCCATTGACTTCAATGGAGATTCTAAGTTCCGCAATGAAGTCCACAGCTGTCATGCACATGTTATGTGTGCTGCGGATGCGTCTTGCTTTTTTGCCATATTTCTTCATTCTGGCTGGACCTATGTATTTCTAGGTCTACAGCCAGACTGAGGAAGTCAATGGGGCTCCCGGAATTACGGGAGCGTTGCTAGGTGACGTCAGTAAATAGTCACTGTCCAGGGTGCTGAAAGAGTTAAGCGATCGGCAGTAACTGTTTCTGCCCCCTGGACAGTGACTACCGATCCCAATATACAGCAACCTGTAAAAAAAATAGAAGTTCATATTTACAGAGAACTCCCTGCTTCTGTCTCCAGTCCGGCTTCCCAGGATGACGTTTCTGTCTAAGTGACGGCTGCAGCCAATCACAGGCTGCAGCGGTCACATGGACTGCCGCGTCATCCAGGGAGGTCGGGCTGGATGCTGAAAGAGGGACGCGTCACCAAGACAACGGCCGGTAAAGTATGAAATTCGTTTATTTTCACTAGGGAAAGTGCTGTCCCTTCTCTCTATCCTGCACTGATAGAGAGAAGGGAAGCACTTTTCCCGCAGTCCGCAGCAGCTAGTCCGCATCAATTTACTGCACATTTTGGGCAGATCCGCAACCCGGATTAGGTGCGGCATTGATGCGGACAGTTGCGGAGGAAATCCGCCACGTGTGGTCATGCCCGAAAACTCCGCTGCGGACCATAGACTGCGGTGCAGAGTTTTCCCTCCGCAGCATGCTCATGACGTTGCGGAGAAGAAGCGGAATTTCACTGCAGATTTCAGGCTATGCAATGCAAAAACTGAAATCTGTGGCAAGTCCGCTGTGATATCTGCAACATCTGAATTACCTGTCAAATATGCAAATGTTGGTGCCGATTCGTTGCGTAATTGCCCCAAATCTGCACCAACATTTGCAGCGGAAAAACTCTGCCACGTCTGGACGTGCCCTTAGGGTATATTCATACGCGGCAGATTTGCTGCAGAAATGTCTGCAACTGTATGGGGTTGTTTCTGCAGCAAGCACATGGATTTCTGCAAACCGCATTTAGATGAATTGGACAGTCGCAAAAATTTCTGCAACAAACCTGCCGATTGTGAATTCACCCTAAAATCTTATTCAAACAGTGCAGATTTTCCGCAGATTTTGAATTTTTTAAGTCAAAATCACAATTGTATCCAGGAGAGCAGACCTATAAGGTCCTACATTATATATTTCTTCTGTTTGGCTTTGTTCAATAAATACGCTGCGTAAAAGCACATAGCGTATTCGCCCTGGTCGCCGCAGGGAACTCCGGCCAAAAAAATGCATTCATCCCAATCACAGGCTGCAGCGTCACATGGGATGAAACGACAGAATTCTGGGTAAGAATAAGATTTTTTTTTCTGAGTTCCGATTTTTGTGGCGGAATCTCAGCTTTTCCGCCGCAAAAAATCTCAACATCTGCTTTTTGTTCTGGGTCTTACAGAAAACAGCGATTACGCAAATACAATTGACATGCTGTGGATTAAAAAACACGTACCGCAAGTCAATTTCGGAGCTTTTTTTCTACTTATCATTTATGCAGCGTGCGGATGTGGATGTATTATGCTGCGGATTTTCTGTAACAAGATACATTGCAAAAAAATCTGCAGTATTTCCGCTACGCGTGACCTTACCCTTTAGGTTCTGTTCTTGGCTTCAAAAATACATGCAAAATCTGCACTCTGTGAACAAGACCTTAATGTTTCTGTACTTAATTGGACCTAGAAAAAAAATTACACTATATTTATGTGAATGTTTATAAGTTTCACAACTGGAGATATAGAAGATAAGAGTGATCATAGGGTCAGGGATTTGTCTGGACTTCCTGCTAGACATCGTATTGAAGACAGCTTCTCCCCAACCTGAAAAGGGCTGATAGCAGGGAACAATAGATTGCACCCAACTGTATAGTAAATGTAGATATAATACTACTACGCACTGATCAGCCATATCATGACTACTAAAATAAAGCTATACCACAATATATACGGTTTTTTTGGTGTTTTTTACTGTGCCGCATTGCAGAGAAAAGCGTTGTATTTGCCGCTTCTCTATACGTTGAAAAAAAAAAAAGGTTTGCCAACGCTTACCGGCCCAGTCATTGCCAAATGGATAGTCTTTTGGCATACGCTTGGCACATACGGAAAACACTTCCGGCATATACCTCCAATGTGCCTCAAAACTGAGATGTTTATATAGTGATATATAACTCCAACAACTTCCAAAGCGGTTTACAATGAGGGGAAGCAGGAAATAATGGAGACAAATGAACAATGCAACAAAAAGAGAAAAAAACTCTGCCCCTAAGAACTTACAATCAAAATAGACTATATATAATAATGTACATAGGTTCAGGCTGGGTCACAGCTCGTCTATATACGAGGGGAGGCAGTGTAGGATATACCGCTCAATAATGCGCCTGTGGTTACCATGGTGATAGATGTAGCCAGGCTGGGACGGAGCACGTGACCACAGCGGCCGCAAAGCGCCCTCCTGTCAGCGCGACCGTAGTGACGAGCAAAATGTGCGACAGCGCCGTGCAGCGGCGGAGAGAGAGGAGACAGCGGTTGGGAGCGGAGACACAGAGCAGCTGCAGGCCTCGGATCTAACGAACGGGAGAAGTCAGCAGAACCCGGACTGTCCCCGTCACTGAAGCCTAGTACAGGCCCGGAGGGGCCCCAACTAGAGTCCATGATCTGCTAGCCGGGTCTCCCTTCACTGACACCCACAAAGCGGCTTCACCGGGGTGACATGGCTTCCAACACGGACAGAGAGATGATCCTGGCGGACTTCCAGGTACAAGGGGGCCGGGGATGTTGCTGGTTGTCACCTTTGGCCTTTCCCTGGTATATATATGATATCAGTGACATCTATAAGTTATAAGTCAGATTTTTGGGGGCTGGCAGTGACATTATATTAGTTGTGTTGGGTTATTTGGGGGGGGGGATTACATAGATTTTAGTCGTGGGGTCACACATGTGGTGATGTCACCGTTCATTGATCATTTAATGGTGCGATCTCGCTGTGATTGTGACAAGACCTCGGGGAGTCCGACCGCGTTGCGTTCCCAGCTATAGTTGTGTGAGGCGCGTCACAAGACTGGCGAGCTATCCCTCAGGCACAACAAAAGTTGCCCTGTCATGCCTGGTAGTTAGAATGGCAGAGCCCCCCCCAAGCTGCTTGCCTAGGCCTGAAGACGTCACTTCTGGGGGAGAAACCTTTGTGAGGATCGCATGCCCAAGTGGTTTAGAGCACCCCAAACTCCAGTTTCGGGGGCTGTGTTTTGTGCCCACTTAGGTATATACCACTATCATGGCGGTGTTAGTGGTTTTCCCGTGGCAGACTACTAGATATAGCCACTGGATAATAGTCTCATCAGTGGAGGTCCGATCAATGGGTCCCCGGTCAAAAACAGGATCGCCCGATTCCTGCTCCAAACTGAGAAGCGGTCATGGTCACTGACTGGACCCCTCGTTCCCCGTGTTGACCCCTGGGACCACCACCGATCAGGCATTTATGGCACATCTTAATGTCTGTCTATAAGATTTGTGATAAATAACTGATCTTTGGGGGTTTCATCACTGGGGTTCCCATATATTTGAAGAATGAGGGGGCTATGCTGCAAAATAAAGCACCGTGGCCGGCCACCCCTGCTTCTTCCCCATACAACGTCACAGAGCCGGTTTAGAATTACAACATAGACCCTCATACTCGGGATTGGTGGGTGACTCAGAGGAGGAACCGCCATTGATCAGACATCGATGACGTATCCTATCAGTATGCCGTCAATGTTATTGGCAGGAAATCTCTATAGAGTTAGGGAGAGATTTATCAAAACTGGGTGCAAATTAAAAATGAAGAAGTTTCCCTTTCCCAACCATTCAGATTGCTTCTTTTATTTTCAAAAGGTCCTGTGAAAAATGAGAGCTTGAACCTGGTTGGTTGATATGTGACTACTCCACTTTCCTTTTGCACCAGTTTTGATAAATCTCCACCATAGTGATTTTTTTGTGTTATATATTTTAAACGAATGTGATCCATAAAAATCCTAGAATTTATCAGACATGTATAATAAAGTTTGATTGATTTCCGATGGTACGGAGGCAGTCTGATGGGTCACAAATAATTTTGATATTCTACCCTGTAAGTATTGTTGCTAGGGGAAAGTATCTCCAATGTAAGTGAGGATGGAGCCCCCACATAGCAGCACAAAGGGTGCTTTTGCGGCTTTATAGTGCGGAGGCTCCATGGGTATGGGGCCAAATTCACATCATGGGCATATTCTGGTTTAATGTCAGTGAAACTTAGTTGTTCTATAACGTAAAGTTACATGGTGCTGGTTTTGGACGGAATGTCCACTACAGGAAGTAGAGGTGAATTAAAGTGGCTTTGCTGTAGTGACGCGTCCCTGCTCTTCCCGTCTGGTCCAATTTGCTGCAACTTTAGTACGCTGTAGATTTTGCCTTCCAATCTGCACCCCCTCCCCACTAGCTCATAGTGTCCTAATAAGGTACCTTACAAGAGATTGTCTGAACCAAACAACCCCCTGTAAGTGGTTTCCCCATCACAGAATATGCCATCACTTTCTCATGGGTGGGGGTCCACCTGCCAGGACCCCCACTGGTCTTGTAATGAAGAGGCAGCAGTGCTAGATTAGCATTGCGTAGACCCTTCATACTTTTTCCCTGCACATCGATGCTCCCGGCCCCCCGCTGTGCATGGAACTGCAACACCGCTCCATTTAAGTTAATACCCTTTCTTATTCAGGAGTTTATTATGAAAACAGAAATAAAGGGAAATGGCGCTCCTCTAAGGTGATCTCGTATGGATAATAAAGATGTTGAATTGAAAGGTGAATAGGAATGAACTCATCTGATTTAGTTGTGCAGTATCGTCCGCACAACTTCACTTTGTTGCTCGTCAGGTGTTTGAACACCTTCGGTCTCGTTCACACTGTGCTGGCCTCTGGAGCAGACCCACGGTTGATTTCTTCAGCACTGGAGCCTCTTTCTCGTGGTCTTGTATAATAAAGGAAAAATGCTCCTTGTATCGGGCGCTCTCGTGTGAATGATTCACTGAAGATACTAATTCCACACGGTCATGGATAGTATTAAACTGATTTATTGGTGAACATATAAAAAGGGGTTGCTGCAACGCGTTTCAACCTCGTACTGAGGTCTTCGTCAGGCATCTCTGACGAAGACCTCGGTACGAGGCTGAAACGCGTTGCAGCAACCCCTTTTTATTTGTTTTTATATGTTCTCCAATAAATCTGTTTAATACTATCCATGACCGTGTGGAATTAGTATCTTCAGTGAATCATTCACACGAGAGCGCCCGATACAAGGAGCTTTTTTCCTTCATTATTCAGGAGTGGTGGAGCTCCTGGCAGTCAGATCCCCGCCGATCGGAAAGTGATGTTGTATCCTAGTTTGTCATAGGAAAACCCCTTTATCGTGTGTTCACATAGCAGCTGCACTTCTTTTATAACCTTTGTGACTCATTGTCATCAAGATCGTGGAGGTTTCACACTTCTATAGATTATAGAATTGTTTTATGATGGTGTTTCCATAACATTCAATATTTAATTCTATGGGAGTTCTACTCAAAGAAAAACATTTAAGGGCCTGTTCGCATCAGCTTTGGGCTTCCGTTCATGGGTTTCCTTTCAACCTTTCTGTCGGAGGAGCCGATGAACGTAAAGCCAAATGGAAACCATAGCTTCCGTTTGCGTTCCCATTGATTTCAATCCTAATACTTCCGTTGCAATTGTTTTCCTTTTGTTTCCGTTCCATCTACGGCACTATTGTTTCCAATAAAAAAATGGAAACCTTACGGAACGAAAACCATTTGCAAAGGAAGCATTACCGTTGAAATCAATGGTAATGCAAACGGAAACTTTGGTTTCCATTTGTCTTTCCGTTCATGGGTTTCTCCGACAGAAAGGTCTAACAGAAGCCCAACGCTGATGTGAACAACGCCTAAGAAAGCCACATGCGACTGTTTAGGAAATACACCAGTTGTCCAATGGATTAATTATTGGGGGGCCATACACAGATGTTGTGGTCATGAGCGCCTGTCATCGTCCTACTTGCATAGATTTCGGTTAGCGTCAGCAGTACATTTCCGTTTCTGGTGATAAGAGTCGCTGTACGATCGTAGATACACAATACTTTTTCACGTTCAGGAAGTTCTACTACAAGTGAAAGCAATCCCAATAATCTTCAACTAACTGTTCATTTAGGGGTTTTTCACTTTGAAGAGCTCTTGTTCATTCACCACCTCCCCCGATGATGAGCTGATCACTGTGAATCTGCTGCTTGGCCGGTGATCAGCTGTTATGGGTGGGGGGTGTAAAGAAAACATTCATTCTACCCTGCAATGCCGATGACCACTCGTTGCACTGCGCCCATCGAAGTCCGAGTGTTATCTGGGTAATGTACAGATGTGCCAGGTCCTCCAGAGTACGGGCCACTATTTGTACTGGCTGCTCGTTCTGGCTAATATTATTAGAATGGGTGCTCAGCGTTTTGAATTAAGACTGCCCTGTTTCTCCTTCTTTTAGCGGTCGGGTTCTAAGGCCAAGTTCACACGTAGCAGATATCTTCGTTTGAGGAAATGCCCTGAACACCCTGAAAAATTGTTGTACATGCGGATTTGCACCATTTTTTATTGTAATGGGAGAAATCTGCAAAAGAGAGGACATTCTGCAGGTCTGAAATCTTGTAAAAGCCATTCATATACATTGTGCTTTTATTTTTTTGTATTTGTTTTTGAGGCTGTTCAGTGTGGAATCAATAAAAAAGACCGTGAAAGTGACCTCAGGAGCACTCTGCTGATTGGAGAGGGGGGGGGGGGGGTCTCATATGTTGTGCTCCTGGACATCCTTTTTAAACATTATGGGGGCAGAAATGATGAGCAGCTGCTATCACGTCTGGCACTTGTTATATCTGCGTTAAAGCGGGTGAACATAGTGCCAGGCCAATCACACTCAAGATCCAGCATCGTATTGTCATACATACACAAGTTCAGAATAGATTTCAATGGGAGTTTAGAGGCGGAAATCATGGCAAGGAAGGACTGGCCACCTTTTTTTTTTTTTCCCGCGAGCGCCCCAAAAGCCACCCGGGGAAAAAAACGCCTCTGCCTCCCATTAAAATCAATGGGGGTGATTTCGTCAGTTTTTTTAGCGTTTACTCCGACGCGGTTCCCGCGTCAAAATCCGCGCCAAGAAACTGTGTGAACTGACCGTAGGGAAACCTTTTTTTCTTTAAATGTATTCATTATTGAATCATATTAATTGTTTTAAACATCAGAATAACACCCAATTCCAATGTTATTTTCCTGTTTTATTGTAGTTCTGTGCACAGTGTGACATGACGGGTTGTGCTGACTTTTACGCCAGCGATTGCTATGACTCAGCTCGCTGTTCCCATGAGTAAGCAGAAAACAGCTTCATTTTCTGACTCTTTCATGAAACAGCTGCCGCTCCTTTTTCTTTTGTTCATCTTGCTTCTCAATGATCTATATTGAGCCGCGTCACTGACTAGTGAGGACTTTTCACTGCTGTTACAACCTTCATCCTAGGATAAAATAGTAACCGTGGATCAAAATCTGGGATCTCCAGTCCCTCCGTTTCCAGGTTACATTGTTTTACATTCTTGCTTGTAGTTCTAATTTATTTTATAATTGCTCCATTGTAAACTCCCCATGGACTACCTAGTGAGCTTGTATTTATGCACAGCAGCCATTCTGAACAAGCAGAGCTGCAGTGCAAAGCATAGGGGAGAGGCATAGCAGCAAATGGATTTATGGCCTCGTTCACATCGGCGTTCGGTTTCCGTTCATGGCTTCCGTTAGACCTTTCTGTCGGAGGAACCATAGCTTCCGTTTGCATTACCAGTGATTTCAATGGTAATGCTTCTGTTAATGGTTTCCATTTGTCTCCGTTATGTAAGGTTTAAGTTTTTTTTTTTTTTTTTTTACTGAATCAATAGCGCAGTCGACATGTAACCTGAGCCTACTGTGTATTACTTACAGTAGTATACCCCCGGACCCTTCCCCCACACAGTATAATTCCATCCGTAGCTACGCTCCACTGTTTAATGCCCTATAGCTGCCCCTTCACAGTATAATGCCTCATAACTGCCCCCACGCAGTATAATGCCCCCACACAGCCCCAATTGTACCCAATAAAGTACTCTCCTAACTCCATTCCAACTACGAGTGGAGGAGATCCCGTCTGCTTCTCCGGTTTGTGGGGCTCGGCGCAGACAGACGCGATGACGTCACTACCTCGCGCCTGTCTGTGCCGAGCCCTGATTGCTCAGCAATACGTAGTGAATGGCTACTATTAGATTCAACTGTATTTGTGTCCTGAAGATGCAGATACAGTTGCAACTGGGAAAAAGAAAAAAAAGAAATGTGAAAGATGACGTCCATTAATTGAGCTGAATTTCGGTTTCATTTTTTTCCCCCATTAATCGCCCAGCCCTACCATGTAGTATACATTATATAACTCTCAGCCGAATGCTCCTGATTACCCCATAAACATGAATGTTCAGCTGGGCCGAGCTTACAACCTTTAGGCCTTATTCACACGAACGTATTTTACGTCCGTGATACGGACCTATGTTAGGCTATGGGGACGTTCAGACTGTCCGTGATTTTCACGTAGCGTGTGTCCGCTGTGTAAAACTCACGACATGTCCTATACTTGGCCGTTTTTCGCGCATTGCGCACCCATTGAAGTCAATGGGTGCGTGAAAATAGCGCACGGCACACGGAAGCACTTCCGTGTGCCGTGCGTGATTCGCGCTACAGTTGTAAAATAAATAAATGACTGAAAACCTAAAAGCACCTACTGCTTTTATGTTTGTAAACCTAAAAACAGTGTCGTAACGATGCCATATGCGTGAAAATAACGCAGGCACGCACCAAATACTGATGCCACACGGAACTGCTACGCGCGCAAAACACAGCGTTTTTTGCGCGCGCAATGTGCACACGCTCGTGTGAATAAGGGCTTAGACACTGGACAACTTGGTGCCCCTTATCTTCCAAGGAAGAATCAGACTGGATATAATCCAACCGGGCTTAACTTTATGTTCCATACACACCCGGCTCCTCAGGATCTGCCTACAGATATCTAATGTGTATGACCGGCTTCAGTATGATCCCTGGTGCTGCAGATCCCAGTGACCCAGCAATACAAACCAGATCCTATGTATGACATACGACCCTCCGCTGTCCCTCTGTACATGCAGGTGGCTGCCAGGTGATCAGGATATTATTGGAGCAGCAGGATTAATGTCTGGTCTTTATGCTGCAAACATCCAGAAAGCAAGAATTGTCAGAGTGCATTTCCTGCAGATCTCCCGCTGATTATGTGTATAGACATCGGAATACGTAACATATGTGTTTAGGTTTCCAGTCGGTAAACATCTCGTGATGAGCTGTACACAAGCGAGACTTAAAATATCTCACGCACCTGCAGGATGTATTGTTCCTATTTTTATTCACCTACCCCATCACCAGCTCCCCAGCAAACGCCTTCCAGATGTGTTTTCCCACAAATCTCTGTAAATATAAATGTTTGAGCCGTCCTGGCCTCATGCACACAAACATATTTTTTTCCTCCCGTAAATGCGGGTCCTTGGTCACACGTATTCGACCCGTATTCACGGACCCGTTTTCTCTGCACTAATCGGCAGCCCCTTCCCTCTATCAGTGCTGGAAAGCGAGAAGGGGCAGCCCTTTCGGGCAGAGTTTCCACAGCGATTGAAAGTAAAAGAAGTTCATACGTACCATTGACTTGGTGACGTGTCCCTCTTTTGACATCCAGTCCGTCCTCCCTGGATGACGCGGCAGTCCATGTGACCGTTGCAGCCTGTGATTGGCTTGTGATTGGCTGCAGCAGTCACATGGGATGAAACGTCATCCCAGGTGGCCGGATTAGAGGAAGAAGCAGGTAAGTTAACTTTTAATACTATTAACTCCAGCGGTAGTCACTGTCCCGGGTGCTGAAAGCGTTACTGCCTATCAGTTAACTCTTTCAGCACCTTGGACCTGATGTCGCCTAGCAATGCTCCCGTAATTACGGGTGCACACACGTAGCCACCCGTAATTACGGGAGCCCCATAGACTTCTATGGGCCTGCCCGTGGCGTTATTACGGCCTGAAATAGGAATGTTCCATATTTTTCAACGGCACGGGCACCTTCCCGTAAGCAAACGGGAAGGTAACCGTGGCCAATAGAAGTCAATGGGCCCGTAATTACGGGCGTTTTTACGTTAGTGTGCATGAGGCCTCATAATTGGGCAGAATTGCTATTCTGGAGGTTAGAATTTAGAATTTGTTTTTGTCATTTCTTGCATTCCCAGAACCAAATACAGCTAAGAAATTTCTGAATATGATATTTACGCAAGTGATATTGATCTAAACATGGATGAACTGTCCCTAGGATATGTCATTGAAAAATTAGTAGGCTCCCTAAAGGCTCATGCACATGGTAAAACTGCATGCCAAAAACCTGTGGGGCGGAATGCCTACGGGTCAGTATCATGGAACTATAAGCACTCTCTGTGCCGATGTATGGCGCCTCGATCAGTCTTTGTTTCCCCCCTGTACAAAATCGGAGGCCGATTTTGACCTGCCTGCATTTCTTTTGCTGCGTTTTTTTGCTTCTTTTTTTGGTCATATCCATTGACTGCCACAGGCAAAAAACGCTGCGGAAACCGCTTTCTCTGCCTCCCATTGATGTCAGTGGGAGGTCAGAAGGAAACGCGGGAAGAAAGGGCATGACGCTTTTTTTTTTCTTTCCCCGCAAGGGTTTTTTTCCCCATTGAAATCAATGGGAGGCGATTTTGGATGGTTTTTGGTGCTGTCTACGATGTGGTTTCCGCACCAAAAACCTCATTATGCACTAGCTCTTGGAGAGTTTGTCTAACCTTACAACAATAATGTTGCTATAGGGGCTGAAAAGATTGCAGTCACCCAAAGGCCCCTCTGCCACATAAGAAAACACCGGTATTATAAATGGCACATGGTTGGTTGGTTCCCTTTAAATTACATACAAGTGAAATGGGTCCAGCACACGATGTAGTAAAATCACTGTTGCTTTATTGATCCCATGTTTAATATAAAATGTATAACAATCTCGGGTGAAGAATGTTTACGCGTTTCAAACCTGTTGGTTCTTACTCATAGCTGCCCTTCTAATGTGAAAGGTCCGATTTGTAGCACAAATGTGGGGAAACCACAAGACACATGATCATGAGGGAAACTTTAACGCATTAAATATTTAGATAAGTAATCCTCCCATGTGAGTGTATATAGTTGCATAATGTCTATATCGGTATATATCCAATCGCTTATTCCATAGTGATGGAGATTATGATGAAATAATAGTGTAGCAATTATTGTTGCGTGTACCGTCTTATTTAGGTTAAGTATCTAATATACCATCCTATTTGAGATGAGTATTATCTTATTTACTTAAGAAAGGGAAAAAAACAAACCCCCCCCCCCAAAAAAAAAAAGGCATATGCGTGAACGAGACCCAATGGTTTCAGTTTGTCTCCGTTGTGCAAGCGTTGTCGAACTGAAACCATTGGCACCGTATTTGTCACCATTGAACTCAATAGTGATGAAAATGAAAACCTCTGGTTTCCGTTTGTCAGTCAGGGCTCCGTTCCGACTGAAAATTTAGTCGGAACGGAGCCCTGACGCAGATGTGAACGCAGCCTAACTTTTTTTTTTTTTTTTTTTCTCAAGAATCTTGGAGTCCGTTTCAGCCACTAATTACAGCTGATCGCAGGTCGCAGCAACAAGAAACCCTGTGATCAGCTTATTTTCCCCAAAAAAAAAGAGATTGGCTAAAGCAGAAAATCTTTTTAATGACAACCAAACCTAGCTCAGCGTGTTTACCTACCGACCTTTGCTCTTCGTGAGGCTTTCTCCCTGATGTGATGGTATTTCATGTGTCCAGGGTCATTGTGAGGTACAGTGACCTCACAAACCGGAATCTACTGATGTGAAAGTTGCAATAATCCTGCAAGCATAGAGAGAAAAATAACACAATTTTTTATTAGGAACTTATAAAAGTTAATTTTTTTTAAAATTCTTTTTACCTGCCTATAATCACCGATATATGGGAACATTTATCAAGAGTAGTTGCACATTGCACCCAATCGGATTCCACCTCTTTTTTTCCGGAGGAAAATTAAATCTGATTGCTGAAGGCACTTTTCCTTTGCACTACTTTTAAAAAAAATAAAAATCTCCATAGCGTCTGGTATTCTGCTTTGAGAGGATACAATTCTGATCTTATTAACTTTATAATCTAGTAATGTAATGATGGTGACCATGACGTTCTATAGAGCCTATTCATTTATACAATACCCTTGAAGCTGCAATTCATGAATGTAGCAATTACCTTATTATCTGACGTACAGGCAACAAAAATAAGTTATATACAGGTTCAAATAGCGTACAAAGACAATTCTATTGTATAAACTAGGAATGCCTTAAAGGGTTATTCCATCTATTAATTATAGCGTTTCCCTAGGATATGACATCGCTTTATGATAAGTTTGGTTCCGTCCACTGGGACCTCCATCGATCCTGAGAATGAAGGGGCCGCAGCGTTGCGGCGCGTTTACTTTTTCTCCCTGCACAGCGGTCCCCTGGCCACCCACTGTGCAGGGAACATCAGCACAACCCCATTCAAGTGAATGGGGCCGGATGTTGTTCCCTACACAGTTAGAGGGCCGGGAGCGCTGCTGTGCTTGGAAAACTAAATCAGCGACTGCGGCCCCTTCATCTTCGGGATCGATGGGGGTACAAGAGGTTGGATTCCAAATTAATAGCATATCCTAGGGACATGACATCACTATACAAGATGGGAATAGCCTTTTGGCCTTCAGTATGGGATCTACTTTTTGTGCAGCCGGAGTTGAAGCGTAACCGTCATTTGACAAAACTTCTGACATATAGTGACATGTCAGATGTTTTGATTGGTGGGGGTCTGGTTGATAAGACCCTCACCGATCGCTAAAACGAAGGGGCAGAACCGCTCAGCTGAGCAATCTGCCCCTTCAGCTGTAATGGCATTACCTTTTGACGCTTCAATTTTTCTCAGAGAGGTAGAATTAGCTGAAGACGGGCTCATCGACTTCTGGAGAGGTGAGCCAAAATTATACCATTACAGCCGATGGGGCAGATCGATCGGTGGGTGTCTCCGTGCTCGGACCTCCACCTTTTAAATCATCTGACATGTCACTATGACATGTCAAAAGTTTTGTCAAATAATCGTTTCTCTTTTAAGTGATGTACCAGGGAGCGTCACACGTGCACAGAAGATGCTGCTGTAAACTTTCCTGCATGCATTTTTTGCAGATGCCCCAGTTTCCCCACCGTAGTGACCGCATTCCCAGTTACTTATTGCACCTGCTCCACAGCCATGTCTTCTTTATACGTGACCATGCTGCTGCTCTCCCTTGCCCTGTAGTATTGTGTATTATTATACTAGTGTCTTAGCCATCCATGAGTTTGTGAGATCCACTAGTGCAGACTCACTAGTCTCCATAGTATTAGCCAATGAGCCTTTCACAAGATATACACTGAAACACCAATCTCCGAGAAGGAAGCTTTCCATCTTCTCTGTTGAATCCAACAAAAAAAAAAACAGCCTGGTGGCCGAACCACAAGATTTACCGATCCCCACTCTGAGGTTTAGCGGTAGATCACATGCTACTATTTGGCCACCACTGGCATAGACTATATCTTCTGGTTTGTTTTTACCCATTTATTGTCTCTTTCTAGAGCCAATATAACAACGAGACCTCACTACTTGCCAAACAAAAGTCTATGAGGAGCCACCTTAGATTTACATGTAAAACTGCTACAATAATGCTGATCATTGGACTATTTGGTGACTTCTAATATCTTGCTGGTTGACAAGTTTGCGTGCCTTTATCTTGTACTATTCTGTTGCTTTCCATAATGAAACACTTAGAATGAGCCAAGTGACATTCCACTCCCCATTGGATGAATTGGAGATATCATTCCTTGGGAGAGGGTTGTCTAATAAGAATGGCGGTACCTATAGGTGACCATGCTTCAAGGTTGCCTTCCGGACATATGTGTGCTCTCCTGGGACCCCACTGAGGTGTTAGACATAGGCTGCTCTCTTTCCTGTAATATGTGAGCCCTTTTATTGCGGACCTGCATTTTTCTGTCATTGAAGTAGAGGGGCAATTGCATGCAAGTGTGGCTGGCACTAGTAGGTGGGTGCTGAGGCCGACACTATTAAGTAGGACCTAGCAATTTTCCTTGGGTTAACATATTTTTATGTATGCCCCTTAACTAGCATCCTAATAGCACAAAATATTGGAATGCTGTTGGATCAGGTGGAAATCTTCACGTGTTTTAGAAAATAGAGTCTATGATCCCTCATATTAAATTCAATATGTATGAGTTTTTTTGGGGGTGGCTATTTTATTTTCCTCTTAAATGCAATGAAAATGTGATCCAGTTTGTCATGAGTTGACCAATCTTTTAAAAGGTGACCTTTAAGGACCCAAGCACAAGGCAACGCTGTAGATGCCATATTCATCCTGCGTTGTATTCCCCTCTAGAGGCTATTCTGGGGTAGAAAACCTCCATAATATAGCGTACCGGGCTGTATAGTCACATGGAGCTACAGTATGGGCCCATTAGATAAATGGCAGCCTAACCTGCCACAGTGGGATTGGCGACAATTTATTGTGAATGGGGTTAATCCAACTTTTCCTTACATGCCATGCGGAGAGAACCAAATCTGGCATTTTCTATTTTTTTATAATATATATATAATTTTCTTTTTTACTTAATGTAATTTGAAAATCTTTCTATTAAAAATCAGAAAGTATAGGAACAAATATTCGCATAACAAAATATGCGTATGTCGACAGAGACAAACACAGAGAATGCAGATGAGCAAAAGAATGCACCAAAAAAATAAGCTTCTGAGCAATAGGAATAATCCAATAATGTGGCACATCGAGCAGATGGCATCAACTATGATATCAAAGCAGTATGTAAGATAGGTGTGCTACACAGAATAAGAAAAAAGAATGAAAGAAAGGAAGGGTTATAGGGTAGGTATTCCAGCTGCCAGATGGAGGACACAGTTCGGAGAGTAGCACTTACAGTAACATACAGGGGGGACAAATCTCAACGTAGCCATGTAGCGAAATGCGGACCAGACTTAAGAGGACAATGAAAGCCAGGGAAGCGTGACACAATCCGATTGGTCGTGATCATCAGCCATAATAGATTCCATTCTATGAGGAAGGTCCATCTCAACCACCCATTCTCTAATGGTGGGAGGCTCCGTGGACTTCCAATGTCTAGGAATGACCGCACGGGCAGCTGTCACTAAGCGCCTTAAGAAGTCACTCTTTTATGCCCGGTAGGAGACCAGGTATCGGGGACAAAAGTGCAATCTGAGTAGTGGGTAATACAATAGAGCCCATAACCTGGACGTAGATATAAAAAATAGCCTGCCAGAAAGTTTGCAATTCCGGACAGGACCATCAGACGTGAAGCGTTGTACCGGTCTCCATACCACAACCTCAACACAATTCGGACACCTCCATGTAAAATTTGTGTAAAATCTGAGGGCGGCAATAAAGGATCAGATTAAAATCGAAAAGGCATTGTTCCCTGGAAGATAAGCGTTGTCAGGCAGCCACTTATTCTCCTCTCACTATTGGAATAATTGTGCATGTCCGGCCATTCCATGCATGCTTATGGGGTAGAATGCTCCATATGCAGAGAATATCTTTCTATTTCACACAAAGTGGGTCATATAGAGGTGACTGGTAGTCATTTTTGCTAATTGTAACCTAGGTCTGAGTGCTCTGCATGTAGGTGTGCACCGTACAGAAATTAACTGTTACATTCCTTGATCAAACCACATTCCTGCCGCCACATCAGCTTCCTGGTTATTAACAAAATAAATCCTCCATATATATAATGTCTCCGTGTTGTTTTTGGATTGATGAATAAATAATGAGTCTGGTCGCATTCTAAAGAAACACCTCATACATGCCAGGCCTGCCAGACCGAAGCATTATTCTGGAAAGTAAGAATGTTCTGATAGGATAGTTATATATAGAGTACAATTCTCCTAATCCAACATCACCTGATAAATAAATGCCAGATTATCAGAGATCCGATTAACGGACTATCATACAAAAGTATATGGAGCTCCCTTATGGTAGAAAAACTTCAGGAGGCAGCCAAAAAGGTCACTGTGATGTATAATTCCCATGAATTCCTTTTAAAGGGAACCTGTCGTCACCTCTTTTTTGGCACTCAAACCACTTGCACTGGCATTTAGACCAAAGGAATGACGGTCAGTTCTCAGTTTTTCTATGTGCAAAACCATTGAAGTTTGATCTCCGTGTTCCACTTCGTATGTAAATGGGATCATATGTGTCCGCTGGCGTTTCATCCCGAGCGAGTCTGTCGTATTTATGTTTCAGCAAAGCAACCCCGCAAGTTGATTGACGTTACAAATCACTTCTGCCTTCAGGTTCTGCTCCAATAAATTTTGCACTACTGCCGTGATCATGGTTTTCGGCGACCGTGCAATATAACAACCCTGCGCACAAACCTAATATTCTCTGTGTGTTCCAGGAGCTCAGCCATGTCCCCTCCTCATCCTCATTGTCCTCTTTCTGTCAATAAGACAACTGGCTATAGCAGGAGCCTCCCCCTCTCTCCTGTCTGCAGTAGGACAGAAGAAAAAAAAAGCCATGTTCCTTGACTAAGCCCAACCCCTAGCCCTTCCACAGTTATATATTGAACAGATCAGCAGTAAATTAACCCCTGTGTTCTCTGCAGGATGTTTAGACTTTTTGTTTCAGGAACATGTAGAAAATCCTGCAGACAGAGAGCTTGTGGGCAAATATATCTCTTGTTTACTTTTATCATTCTTTTTTAGGTTTAGGCCTCATGCACACGACCGTGTTTTTGCGGCCGCAATTCCCCCGAAAATGCACGGGAGAATTGCGGCCCCATTCTTCTCTATGGGGCCGTGCACACGACCGTAGTTTTTGCGGTCCGTGCACGGCCCGGGAGCCCGGACCGCAGAAAGAACGGGCATGTCTTATTACGGCTCGGTTCTGCGGTCCGGGCTCATTGAAAACAATGGCCGCGGCCATGTGCATGTCCCACGACTTGCGGGCGGCCTGCGGCTGACAGTCCGCAGCCGGCTGACCCGAAAATCACGGCCGTGCACACGGCTACGGTCGTTTGCATGAGGCCTTAGTGTTCCAAGAAATTTCTTTTTTGTTTTTTTTCATTCCAAGAGTCATAATTTTCTTATGTTACTGTCCATGTAGCTGTATGAGGGCTTGTATTTGGCAGGACAAGTTGTATTTTTCAATGGCACTATTTTGGGGTACATGTAATTTTATTGATTAATTTTTATATATTTTTTTGGAAGGGAGGATGTGGAAAAAGCAAACGCATTTATTTTTTTTTTTTGCTGTTAAATTACGGGTTAACTTTATTTTACAGGTAAGTATGAATACGGCAATACCAAGCATGTATGTTTTAAAAAAAAAATAAATGTTTTTAGTACTGCACGTTCACAAGTCCTTTTCGTGTCGCTGCATTCAGAAAGCCATAACTTTTTTTTTTTTTATCCCCCTCGACATTGCTGTATGAGGAGTTGTTTTTTGCTGGAAGAGTTGTAGTAGTTATTGGCACCATTGTAGGGTACATGGCATTGTCTGTGTTTTTCTGTATGTTCTACGATTAAAGTGGGTATTTTTTTTTTATTTTTTTTATATACAGATAATGAAAAATCCAGTGTACGTGACCTGTGTACAGCATTACAAAACATGTTGGCACAATATAAATGCCCTCAGTCCTAAGAATTTAGTTAGTTTTCATATATTCTTCTCAAACTATACATATGTTAAAGGAGTTGACTCATCAGAGACTCATTGGAGAAAACCACCCCTTTCAATTTGAAGCCTTTCAGTCCCGCCACCCCACATCTTATTTTCCTGGGGAAGTCGCAGGTAGATGCAGGGTAAGGCCCCATGCACCCGACCGTGTTTTCATCTATTCCGAAATACTGTCCGTAAATAGGCATCCGTATTTCATCCGTATATACAGATGCGTACAAAAAAAGGGAGGTTGCAAATTATGTCATCAACATGTTGCCTAGCAATGCTTCCGTAAATACGGACGGTATACAGATGCACATCAGTAGCCGTCCGTATTTACGGAAGCTCCCATAGACTTCTATGGGATAGTTCTTGCCGTAATTACTGACAAGAATAGGACAGGTTCTATCATTTTTTTTTCAGCACTGACACCCATCAGTAAAAATACTGAACGGTGTCCGTGGCCAGTAGAAATGAATGGGTCCGTAATTACTGATGAAAAATACTGTCGTGCGCATAGAGCTTAAGGCCTCATGTACACGACCGTAGCCGTGTGCACGGCCGTGATTTTCGGGTCGGCCGGCTGCGGACAATCAGCCGCGAGCCGCCTGCAAATCGCGGGACATTCACATGGCCGTGGCCATTATTTTCAATGAGCCCGGACCGCAGAAGACGGCCGTAATAAGACATGTCCGTTCTTTCTGCGGTGCGGGCTCCCGGGCCATGCAAGGACCGTAAAAACTACGGTCGTGTGCATGGCCCCATAGAAATGAATGGGGCCGCAATTCTCCCGTGGATTTTTGGGGGAATTGCGGCCGCAAAAGCACGTTCGTGTGCATGGGGCCTAAATGTAGTATATATAAGCTGTATCTTGCTATCATAGCCGAGTCCGTCATGTCATCAGGACTTACTGCTTCGGAGAAAGATGGTCCTGCGTGTCTGTTATTGATCACATCTAAGTTCACACGTTGCATCCTATTGTGGTTTTTACAACTCCCTGCAAATTGTGGCAAAAAAATTTAAAAAATGACTGACGTGAATATACTCCCCAAAGAACATGCCAGTGAGTTTACTTGTGACATGGATAAGTGTAGAGGAGATGCTCGGTGCCCGTTGTTCATGTCTCCACCATGTGGTGTGGAAAGGGTAACTGCAGGCTCGCTTGGGTTGTGAGACAGTCATTGTCACCGGCTCTCATCTGTCTTTTCATAGGAGGTGTGAAATATCAGTTTTTACCCTGACTTGATTGACCGGTTGGTGGGACGGACGCCTGTTGTGACTTGGTCTCCTCTGATTAAGTGGGGAGTGGGGCTCAGGTTTGATTCTGACTCATTTCCAGCGTCTTGTAATCCTGATGAGGCTTTTTTTTTTCAGTCTGTGATGAGCTGCATTGGCTTCGTTGCGATGTCTACGTACAGTGCACCTTTTGTTTTCAGCATTTGGCAGCCCGTATTTTTCTCTGATTTGCAAAGTTTCTGCCAGAAAGGGTTTTTGATGTTTAAATCTAAAGAAAATAAATAAAATGTAAATGTCTTTTAAATTGTGTTGACTGTAGAGCTTTAGGCCTCATTCACACGGCAGGGTTTCCCGGCCGGGTGCCGGCCGTTCATAAATCGGCCGGCACCCGGCTGCATTAGGAATAATAGACCCCTAATGGGGCTATTCACACGACCGATTTTTTTTGACGGCCGGGAAAACTGGCCGTCAAAAAATAGGACATGCTCTATCTTCGGCCGGGTACCTGGCCGCCCGGCTCCCATAGAAGTCTATGGGGCCGGGTAATACACGGCCATCACCGGGATGTGTCCCGAGTGATGGACGGGTTTTCCGGAGCTTGCGCTCTATCTCCTCCTCACAGCGCAGAGTGCATGTGAGGAGGAGGAGTTGATGCCATTCGGACGAATGGCATCGCTGTACACTGTGTGGCAGGGCCGGGGTGTACAGCAGGTGGAAGGGAGCGCTGCGCTGGCTCCCTTCCCCTGCTTGTTTTAAAAGCGCCCTGGCCCGTAGACACCCTCCATGGCGCCGCTAGCAGCTGCTGCGGCTGCTACTACTGTAGCGACGCCACTATAGCAGAGCGGGGAGGTATCTCCCCGCTCTGCTATGTGCCAGCCGCACTTTAGCTCCTTGAAGGAGCGGAATCCCCGTGTTTTCGGGGATTCCGCTCCTGGACAGAGCGCTTGATGTCTCTGTCCATATCTGGGCAGTGACATCAGGGGAAACTAATGAAGCGGAATCCCCGAACACATGGGGATTCCCCTTCAGGAGTTGCCGCTGATGTCACTGTCCAGATCTGCCCGGCCCGGATGCAAAACTTAATGCAAACCGGCCGGGCAAAATGGCCGATTTTACCGGCTGACACTCGGGCTCGGGAACGACCCGGTCGTGTGAATCCCGCCTTAGATTTGTATACGTTTATTTTTAATTTAGTATTTTTGGAGATAATATATGGCCACATTCACACAAGTCTAATGCACAACTTCATGGAAGAGTCGAATATTGAGTAGCAAAAGCAGAATCTGACCCTTTAGATCCTGGCCATACATTGCCTATAAGTGACTGCCTTAGTCCCATACAGTACTCATAAGTGCTATTACTTTTCCCCTTAGTTCCACACAGTGCCCATAAGTATGATACAGTCCATTTCTCCATCATTAATTTACCTATTCTTACTCCCAAATTGGTACCAGGTTCCTAGGGCATCATCGTGCAAGTCCGCATCGGAAAATGTGGGTATTCTAACATCGGCCTAATGGGCACTCTTGCACTTGCCAAGAGTTTGTCTCTTTTTCAGAAACAGCACCACCTTTTGTCCATGGGTGCGGTTTGGTACTGCAGTTGAGCCTTATTCACTTGGATCTGAGCTGCAAAACTAGGCGCAGGCCGTGGACTTTTTTAAAAAAAAAATTTTTCCTGCTCTGGTTTGCCAAGTTCTCACATGACTGTACTGTAACTGTAACAAGCTGTGCACCTGTGTGATCATCACAGGACGGTTTTATACTCAAAGTAACCATTCAATGACTAAAAGCAGAGCTCTTGATGCACAGCGTATATTAAAAAATGACAACTTTTTTTTATACTGAAAATGGAAAACCCATGCACATAAACTTTTTTTATTTTTTATTAAAGCATGTAAAATATTTCTATTGTGCAGTACAACAGAGAAGGGCCGCCGCTGGCTGCATGTGGTTAGAAGAAAGTTCATGTGTAGTTCATAGTTTGGTAAAACATTACCTTGGACCACGCTGCGCAATAGAAGGTGACATAGTTACGAGTCCTGGTAATGCTGCCAGTCTGAAACCAGAGACCCTGCCGCTCTGTAACTCTTTGTATTCTTTTCCTCTCTTGTAGGCTTGTACCGGCATTGAGAATATAGATGAAGCGATCACACTGCTTGAGCAGAACAACTGGGACTTATTAGTAAGTTTATTTTTTCCTTTTTGTTTTCGGTTTGCTGTAATATGTGAAATAATAATAATTAGAATTTTTTTTGCTATTGTTTTGTCAGGTTTCTCTTTATACTGGGAAATGATGATAAGCATGTGGTGAGACTAAGGGGTTGCAGGAGCAGAGAGGGAGGAGACACAAAAGCTGCCCATAGAAGTTTATGGGGAGGACAAGATGGAGTAGGAGCAGAGAGGAGACAAGGATGCTGCTGCCCATAGAATTCTATGGTGAGGGGAGGGGGCAGGAGGAGGAGGGAGCAAAGTGAGAGCGACATATACAGATGTGCTGCAGCTTCTAGTAAGAGTTATCTCACTCCTGCTGCAGTTTTTTTTTAAATATATGTGATGATAGAGGAGAATCCGGCTTTCCTATGTGTGCAGTGTATAGAAGACATGATAGCAGTTCGGCTCCACCAACTAGCCCAGAGAAAACTGACAGTTAGAATTAGAGCCTGCAGAGGGGAAAACTGCTAAAAACAAATGCAGAATACGAGTCATATAATGGCCAGAAATAGTGTTATGTACACACGTATTACAGCTTATTGTGAAAGGTCACCTGAAAAGTTAGGTACACTTTTTAAATGGGGCAAATTGCAATACCGGTCACAATCCAGCGACAAGTTTGGCACGGCTTCTAGAAAAAAAAAAGTGCCTGAAGAAGGTCATTAAGACCGAAACGTTGCACTCTGCCACTGGCATTTAAAAATAAAAATTACATTTATTTCAATTTGTGTGCCGGATACTCTTTTTTCTTACCTCACTGCAATAGGCGGAAACAAATATCACTTTGAATCCGCCCATTTTAACCCCTCGATGCTGCTCTCAATCGCGACCAGATTGCGGTTTGTCGATGGTCATAATAATGGCAGCCTGGGGGCCTGATAAAGGTTTGCTATCTTTGTACACCTATAAAGCCTGTATTGCAGTATATAGTGGAAGCTATCCAATGATCACTGGTTCAAGTCTCCTAGAGATAATTTAAGACCTCACACCGCTAAATCGACAAAAAAATAATAGTTATGGCTCTCAGAATATGGCGATACAAAACAATTGTGTTTTAACCCCTTTAGGACGAAGCCTGTTTTGGCCTTGTGGCACAGCCGATGTCACTCTATGTGGTAATAACTCCGGAATGCTTTTACCTATCCAAGCGATTCTGAGATTGTTTTCTCGTGACACTTTGTACTTTATGATAGTGGAAAAATTTGGTCGATAAATTAAATATTTATTCGTAAAAACCCCCAAAATTTAGAGAAAGTTTGCAAAAATGTGCATTTTTCTAAATTTAAATGTATCTGCTTGTAAAACAGATAGTAACACCACACAAAATAGTCACTAGTTACCATTTCCCATATGTGTACTTTATATTTGCATAGTTTTTTGAACGTCCTTTTATTTTTCTAGTATGTTACAAGGCTTAGAACTTTAGCAGCAATTTCTCACATTTTCAAGAAAAATTCAAAAGGCTATTTTTACAGGGACCAGTTCAGTTCTGAAGTGGTTTTGAGGGCCCTATATATTAGAATCCCCCAATAAATCACCCCATTTTAAAAACTGCACCCTCAAAATATTCAAAACAGCATTCAGAAAGTTTCTTAACCCTTTAAGCGTTTCACAGGAAATAAATCAAAGTAGAGGGGAAACTTACAAACGTTTTTTGTTTTTTTTTGCCGAAATTCATTTGTAATAAAAAAAATTGTGTAACACAGAAGGTTTTACCAGAGAAATACAACTCAATATTTATTGCCCAGGTCCTGCAGTTTTTAGGAATATCCCACATGTGGCCCTAATGGACCGAAACACTGGCCTCAGAAGCAAAGGAGCACCTACAGGATTTTGGGGCCTGCTTATTTTTAGATTATATTTTAGGCACCATGTCGGGTTTGAAGAGGTCTTGTGGTGCCAAAACAGTGTAAACTCCCCAAAAGTGACCCCATTTTGGAAACTAGACCCCTCAAGGAATTTATCTAGGGGTATAGAACCCACAGGTATTTTGCTATATTTATTGGAATTAGTCTGTGAAAATGAAAAAACATAGACATTTTTAATATTTACAAGGAATAAAGAAGAAAATGCACCCCAACATTGGGGTGTAAAGCATCTTCTACCGATTACGGCAATACCACATATGTGGTAATAAACCTCTGTTTGGACCCACGGCAACGCTCGGAAGTGAGGGAGCGCCATTTGGATTTTGGAGCTCAGATTTTGCTGGATTGGTTTTTAGTGCCATGTCGCGATTGCAACCCCCTAGAGGGAACAAAACAGTGGAAACACCCCAAAAGTGACCCCATTTGGGAAACTACACCCCTCAAGGAATTTTTCTAGGGGTATAGTAAGCATTTATACCACACAGGTTTTTTGCAGAATTTAGTAGAATTAGGCCGTGAAAATGAATATAAACGTTTTTGTCCACTAAAATGTTGAATTTTTTCATTTTCACAAGGGATAAAGGAGAACAAGTTGCCCTAAATTTGTAACCCAATCTCTCCCGAGTGTGACAATACCCCACATGTGGTAATGAATTTTATTAATAGAAATTAATTAACCTTTGCAGGACTGATCCTTTTTTGCTTTTCCATTTTAGTTTTTCACTCCCCGCCTTCCAAACGCTATAACTTTTTTATTTTTCCATGAATTGAACGGTGTGAGGGCTTATTTTTGGCAGGACGAGCTGTTGTTTTTATTGGTACCATTTTTTGGTACATGCAACTTTTTGATCACATTTTATTTAGATGACCAAAAACAGTGATTTTGGCGGTTTAAATTCTTTATTTCTTACGGCGTTCATAATGCGCTATAAATGACAATTTTACTTTATTCTGCGGGTCGGTACGGTTACGGCGATACCATATGTATATCGTTTTTTATGTTTTGCAGCGTTTGCACAATAAAATCACTTCTTTATAAAATAACTTATTTTCTGTGTCACCATATTCTGGGAGCCATAACTTTTTTTTTTTCAGTCAAAAAAGCGGTGTAAGGGCTTGTTTTTTGCGGGACGGGTTGTAGTTTTTATTGGTACTATTTTCGGGTACATGCGACTTTTTGATCACTTTTTATTATATATTTTCAGAGGGGTGGTGACCAAAAAAATTGTGATTCTGGCATTGTTTTTAGTTTTGTTTTTTTTGCGGTGTTCACCGTGCGGTAATAATAACATTATAGTTTTATAGATTGGGTCATTACGAATAAAGTTAACATGTTGTTTTTACTGCACAATGAACGCTATAAAAATTTATTACCCAAAAATTTTGAAATTGCTGTTTTTGTTTCCAATCCACCTCACAAAATAATTTTTCAAAGTTTCCCGGTACATTATATGGCACAATAAGAAGTGCCATTGAATACTACAACTTGCCCACAAAATAAAAGCCCTCATATGGCTGTCAATGGAAAAAAAAAAGTTATGGCTTTTGGAAGGCAAAGAGAGAAAAACTAAAATGAAAAATGGCCTGTCATTAAAGAGGTTGGCCACTTTAAAATTTCTAAAAGCCCCTAAGTTGCTGTGCTCTGACACAGACGACTGTAAATACCCCCATCGTTTACCCCCTGCAACGGCTTAGTAAACGGTGGTCGGTGCGCTATTTTAGCCTTCTTAACTCCGCACCCCTGCTCAAGGTTGTTGTTGGCGTCCTATGCTTTGAATAAAATGCGAGCGGCGCAGGCTTGTGACGTCAATCCTGTGGAGCCTAAAATGGAGAGAATAGGAGCAATTGCGGGGGAAACGGAGCACCCGAAATGCATTTGCATATGGCAATAAAGTAGTTTATCTGGACATACAAGGTAATAAAAATCAAGCAAAAGGTAAGTGGGAACATAGTTTTACCAGACCTACCAAACGCTAGGAACAGTTTGGTAAGCAAATAGGAGATGACCTGTTCCCTTTAAGAAGTGAAACTGACCGCAGGAAATGTTCTAAAATCAAAAAACAAACATTACTCCTCTGCTAAATCCCTTCCGCGCCCATTCTCCGCCGGACACCGCCTGTCTCTGTTTACTTTCCTAGAGTGATGACGTGCTGTAGGTGTTAGGCCAGTGATTGGCTTCAGCGGTCACGTGCTTGTACCAGAAAAGTAAACAAAGACCGGCGGGGGCCATCTGCAGTGGGCGGCTTTAAAGCGCCGATCACATGCAATAGGAGATAGGAATTTGAGAATCTGGTGACCGAGCCTCTTTAAAGAGGCTCTGTCACCAGATTAGAAGTGCCCTGTCTCCTACATAATCTGATTGGCGCTGTAATGTAGATAACAGCAGTGGTTTTTATTTTGAAAAATTATCATTTTTGAGCAAGTTATGAGCAATTTTCGATTTATTCTAATTAGTTTCTTAAAGACCAACTGGGCGTGTTTTTACTTTAGACCAAGTTGGTGTTGTACAGAGGAGTGTACGACGCTGACCAATCAGTGACTAATCAGCGTCCTGCACTTCTCATTGTTCCAGCCCAGCATGATCCACAGCACAGTGTGATTGTGCAGTGAAAGAAGCTGGGCTGGAACAATGAGAAGTTCAAAATAAAAAACACTTCTCTACATTACAGCGCGATCACATTATGTAGGAGATAGGGCATTTATAATCTGGTGACCGAGCCTATAATCTGGTGACAGAGCCTCTTTAACAGACGTGTACGGTCGGTTTCTTAAACTTTTGGACAACCCCTTTACGGTGGCCATATACCTCTATAGCTGTTCGGCCGACATGCACGCTCGGCTCAGGACACCCCCATACACATTAGTTGCTCAGCCAGTCCCGCTAACGTGATGGGCACATTTACACCGGCAGAGCAGTAGGGGAGGGAGTAGGATGTAACTCATACATAACAATAAAGGACGGCCGACCCCGGTCACCGCTGTAATGTTGATCTCCCAGCATGAGGCACTGTGTACCAAGATAACTCAGAAATACGTCTCCTGCCGCCTATTTTTCTATTTATTTTTTTTCCTTGTTTTTTTTATTTTGTTAAAATGTGCTTTTACTTTTGTAACTCATATTAATAGCTTCAATCCTAATTTAATAATTTGATCTCCAGTTGCCGTCTGCAGGCTCGCACTGGATATCGTTCACAGCTAATTCATGAGTTACAATTCCCCCGCTTCGCTTTACTTCCTGTAGCTGTCATTGCCCTTTAATATTCCAGTTCTAGGTTTAATCCGTGATCCGAGTTGAGATACTGTCAGAAACAATAAACTGGGAAAGCTCAGAGAGTCCCAGGTGGTTGTGTAACACGTGACGTGGGTGTGGAAGGCTTTACATGTGTCTTGGTTTATAAATGACCTCAGCGTGTAGTGTGTGGCCTATTAGGGTGATGGTATCAGTCGTGTGATACGTGGGAGGAAGCATTAGAAGGCCGTCATGTGTAACTGTGTTTTCTATAGGAGTGCGTGCTCATTCACCCATGCAAAACAGAGACTCCCTATGGGCATTCTGCCCCATTTCTAAAACTTTTAACACAATGACTTAACTGCATGTCATCCTCTGCTCACCTGGATCTTACTTATTATTAATATTATTATTATTATTGTTTATTTTAAGCAGAGACCTTTTTCCTCTCTTTTTTTTTTTATTTTATTCAATGCCACCTTGTAGAAGTTGTGTATAGTTCTGCCAACAATTTTTTGCTTGTCGATAGAATATGTCATAAATGTATTCTCGGTAGACATCCGACCACTGGGACTCATGATTGCTAAAAAAAAAAGAGACCGTGACTCGCTCCGCTTCCCCACAGGCTTACACTTGACATTTTTTTTGGGGGGGGACGGGGACACACCAGTTCAGTCTAGATGCTGAAGGGCCACAGCACTCCTAAATCTTCTTGATATACATTCAGTTGGTTAGCAAGAAGTAGAGGGAAAATTGCAAGGAAGTGTGACTGCAGGATCAGGCTACACAGGGTTTGTATGTAGTTTTGAAGCGTTGACTCGTAGGAGCTGCAGATACAAAACGATAGATTTCTTATTTTTTTTATTTTTTTTTTAATGAAGACTATTGACAAAGTTGCATTTTTGTATCTCTTATTTACAACCTTTTCTTGTGCTGGTACTATTTCTAATGGTGTTCTTATTCTAGATTTGACCTTTTCGTACTTTCGGAATGAACAGTACATATGAAGAAGTGAAATATTACTTTTGTGTACGTAATACACAGAATGGAGATTTGCTGCTTCATTCAAAGTCCTCACTGCAGTCGAGCATTGAGGAGAACCGGGGCGTTCAGGATCTCTGTTCTCGCGAACGGTCGGGCCCCCCAGACAATTATCAGGTGATAATTGCCGATTCTGGTACAACCCCCAGTCTGACACTGATTGGATAGATTGTCAGACTGTGTATGGACAAGCCCCATTGATAAAAGGGAATTGCAATGCCCAGTTGTTAATTTAGTCATACATTTCCAGGCGGAATAACAGAGGAACAGCACAATACAGAGTAAAGAAAAGATGATCCAGAATTGCTTTTTTATTTCCTGTGTCAGAAGAGCTGACTAATACTCTTTAAAGCCCATTTTGCTTGTTATCCCTTTTGGTATACATTAAAAATTTATCTGGTTAGAGCTTTTTCCATGGAAAAAATATTTGATTAGGTGGCAAAATGATTATGAAAAATAGTGAAAGAAACACTTGAGCAATTTTTTTTTTGCCCACATCATGCTAACTAACCAGCATTATTCTAGCAGCGTCATTTGTTTCTTCCCAGTTCAGTTGCATCCATGTATTTTGAACTTTTTCAATATGGATAGCTGTGTCATGTGATCAGTCTGACCACCAGAATAGCCCATGCGCTCATGTGTAGACAGCAGGTCATTTCTCCTGTGTGCCTGACTTCCTATGAACTACAGGGGAACATAATCACCACTCTTTTGGCAGCTCTGAGACACCTCCCACCCCCCACCTGTTCCTTTGTATGTCCCCCCCCCTCCCAGGAGTGCAGTGATATTATATGTGAGTCCATACAATGATTCGCTGCAGAGTTGAAACCTCCCCTGACTCACACGGACTGTCTATATAATCTTTGTGTTGTGTGCAGAGAGTGCAGTGTATTTCTTTGAGCTGCTGCTCCTCACTGCATCCCGTGTAAGAACAGACCGAAAACTAACTAGCAGGAGGTAGAGGAGACAGGCTGAAGCTGCAGTTAGGGGACAGAAGTTCTGTGTCACCAATCCATCACTTGCAGCACTTCGATAGGGCTCCGAGCAGAGCGAGTGCAGTGTGATGAGGCTCCGCCCCCTCTTCCAAGCCAGAAGCATCATGGGAAATGTAGGCTGCATTAGGAGAACCATATATAAGAGGACGAATGGACCATGATGGCAAACAACCTGTAAATGGCACATCAACTAATCGAGCTATACACCGGAGCCTCTACATTGTTCCTGAATAATAGTCTATGCTGCACTTTATAGGCAAAAAACAAATCACAATTGCTGGAGTGCTCTTTTAATTTCTGGGATTCTCCTCCAAACTATCCCAGAACTGCAAAATATTTTATGAAGGAATAAGACTGTCCTAGTAGAAGTGATTAAGTCTTTATTGTATCTGGCAGAGAGACAGCAGAAAACAGATGGCAATGTCTTGTATTGGCTCGTGCGTTGTCAGGAGCACAGATAATACTGCGGTCTGTTCTTCTCATGTACTTGAATTACTCCTGATGCTGTGTACATTGGACCTAGGACAGGGACACTGCACAGATGTGCAGAACATGGAATATGTGCATCAGATGGTGAATAATCTCACTTCTGTTAGACTGAACGTATTTTACACTAAATTCGTAATTCTTCGTGCAGTGGACGTCTCATTTTGCTGCACAAGAAAAGGTTTAATTTTCTTGTTCCATACATTGCAATTATTAAAATGTACTTTGTTTTTTTACATGTCCTACAGTTACATTCATTGCCACGCTCCTCTTATGTGTGTTCATCCAGAACTATCTGATAAAAAAAAAGGGCTGTGCTGCCAAACTACTCTGATACTCCGTTATAGGAGTAGTTAGCAGGTCGAAATTGTAACTGCATAACTTTTCATGGATTGTGGTGCAAGAATGGCTGTCGTTGGCGCTTCTCATCCGGTATATGTTAGATCGAGGAATATTAAATGGATTTGTCTCATAAAGAGAACCTTTTTACCATAAGCCGGCGTCCTGGTGATCACTGGGAGAAGTTTTCGCCTGGCTACTGCGGGGGACATCTAGTATCATACTGTGCCAGATGAGTTGGGGACCATGTAATACATG
Organism: Rhinoderma darwinii; assembly: GCF_050947455.1. Lineage (NCBI taxonomy): Eukaryota > Metazoa > Chordata > Amphibia > Anura > Rhinodermatidae > Rhinoderma > Rhinoderma darwinii. Next base: position 25,145,317 of record NC_134693.1, on the reverse strand, counting down.
ACTGGATCGAATCCGACCCAGAAAGGGACTCTGGTATCCAATGTGCCTAAGATGTGCAACTGGTGCCTACCTTTTTAGAGTACTTTTCTATGAATGTCTATGTAAGGCTTCGTTCACATCTGCGTCAGGCCACCGTTATGGCGTTCCGTTGGAGCTTTCTGTCAGAACAGAACCCCGACTGACACAAACGGAAACCATAGGTTTCCGTTTGCATCACCGTTGATTTCACAACGGAGACAAACGTTGCACCGGATCAGTCACCATTGAAATCAATGGTGATGCAATCGGAAACCTCTGGTTTCTGTTTGTCGGTCAGGGTTCTGTTCTGACGGAAAGCTCCGACAGAACGCCAGAACGGAGCCCTGACGCAGATGTGAACGAAGCCTTAATTCTGATTACCCGGCTACTGAAGAAGTCAAATTGGCTCCTAAAGTCTACAGTATTTTTGCTAACTGGAGACCACCAATATGGTATCAAGCTGATCTTTACATTATGGTCTATCTGACTTTTTAATGGGGTTTTCCAGTTCCTAAAAATTGATGGCCTATCCTCGGGATAAGCCATCAATAGCTGATTGCTCGGGTCCTACTCCCGGGACCCCCTCTGATCAGCTGTTTTGAAGGGGGGCGCAGTGATCGTACGAGCACTTCTCCTTCATTTCTACTTGCTCACTCTCTAAATAGTCGACGCAGATGTAGCTTCAATTCACAGTATTGCGGCCTTCTTCTCTCATTCACTTCAATGGGAGAAGGCTGCAATACTGTGAATCGCCGCTACATTCGTGTCGACCTTTTACAGTGAGCAAGTGGAAATTAAGGGGAAGCATCGCTCGTACGAATGCTACATACTTCTCAACACGGCGGGGTCCCGGTAGTCGGACCCCAAGCGATCATCTATTGATCCTGAGGATAGGCCTTAGTTTTAGGGACTGCAAAACCCCTTTAAGCAGTATCAGCTGATCAAACATATTATACAGCTCGGCACAGAGTGATTTACATTGTACAGTCATTTCCTCCTTGGCAACAGCAGAATTATCTAATGTATGGTGTGTGATCTGTAGTACTCGGCTATTGTGAAGCTACAACTCCCAACATTCATAAAACTCATTCATACAGTGCTCTGTAATTTTTGGTAGTTGTAGTTTCACACCAGCTGTGGATCCGCTGGATGTGGACCATTGCTCTATGTGTGTACTCATGTGTATAGTATGTTATGAATATGCATGTCAAACCCGTGTACACATTCATGCGTGTGTTGTGTGTTTAGCTTTCGAGACACCGGAAACCGTTAGGTTTCTAACAAATATCAAAGTTCAACTCTCAAGATTTCTTTATGGAAATATCAGCAGTTTGGAGAGGGTAGAATTGGAGCTCCCCCCTCCCTCTGTTTTCTTTGCACGAGCGCCAAGAGAGCGAGACGTGAAAAAAAACAAAAACCCAGAACTGCAGAGTCATCGTTCAGGCTCCGAGTGATCCGATCGACTTCTTTGTGTGATGAGAACGGGTTTTATTTCTGGCCATAGAGAGCTCTTTGTCTCGTGTAAGAAGTGTCATCGCAGGTTAAGAACGCACACAAGGCTCGTATGATTACTGTCCTGATGTTACACGGGTGTGAGCTGCTCACCTGCCTGCTACATGGACTGTAATATCACATGCAAAGGTCTGAATGCGGCTCCACGGTGACCGTGCAAGTGACGTGCAATTGTACATGTGACTTATCGTTTTATGCACAAAATTGGTGAAACTAAAGGGTCAAAATATAGAACCCTTCATGATCCGACAAAGAAGTAGAGGAGATTTATCAAAACTGGTGCAAAGCAGCTAATCAAGTTGCTGCTTTTATTCTCGAGCCTCTTAAAAATTAGAGCTGATATCTGATTGGTTGTCTTGCTCCCTGTAAATGTTCAGAAACCTCCTCCGTCACCAACACATTCTGTCTGCATTAATACGCTGAATACAAAACGGAGGAGGGGGATGCTGCTGCAGTTTCTCACTGTCTGATGCTGCGAGTGGGGAGGGGGAGCAGAATTGAGGATAGGAGGGGCAATACTAACATCATATGAAAAGCCTATCTACTTAGCAGACATTGAAATAGGAATGATATCCAAAGCTCGGTCCACATATGTTGGAGGCTTCGTCAGATTTGACAGGTAGAACAGTGATTCATGCAGCGCTGATCTTTCTGTCAAAATGACAGACACCATGACTGTACCCGAAGGACCCCATTAAATGTCAATGGGGGTTCATCGGGCGCCGGTGTTAACCATTCTAAGACGGTCTGGGACTGTGTTGTGGCTTCTGTTATAAGCGTAAACCACGGCGGAGATGTGAACTTACGTTTTGCGTTTCAGCTGTACATTTTTTGCATATCCATACGGACAAAACGTGACTGTGGTGAAGTATTGTCATGACAGATGCGCTCAATTAATCTGCAGTTTGGTTACCAAGAGCAACTTTTGTACGACCCCAAAAATACAGGTTGATGGCATTTGTCATGCAATGAACAGGGGCACAAATTTTCACTTCTATGGGGATGTAAAAAATTAGATGAAACAACACGGGGAAGAAAATTTGCGCAACTCTCCCAAATGTCCCATGGAACACAAATGTTGCATCATCACAACTTACTGGACAAGTCATAGACAGGCCTCAACCTTAAAGGGAACCTGTCACCAGCATTTTACCTATTAACCCCTTCAAGACAGCCTGTTTTGGCCTTCAGGACACAGCCAATTTTTTAAAATCTGACATGTTTCACATGTTTCTATGTGGTAATAACTTCGGAATGTTTTTACCTATCCAAGCGATTCTGAGATTGTTTTCTCGTGACACGTTGGACTTTATGTTACTGGCAAAATTTGCTCGATACATTAAGTATTTAATTGTGAAAAACACCAAAATGTAGCGAAAAATTGCAGCGATTTCTCATATTTTCAAGAAAATTTCAAAACGCTATTTTTACAGGGACCAGTTCAGTTGTAAAGTGGATTTTAGGGCCTTATATATTAGAAAGCCTCTAAGTCACCCTATTTTAAAAACTTCACCCCTCAAAGTATTCAAAACGGCATTTAGAAAGTTTCTTAACCCTTTAGATGTTTCACAGGAATTAAGGCAAAGTAGATGTGAAATTTCTTTTTTTTTGTTGCAGAAATTCATTTAATATCTATTTTTTTTGTAACACAGAAAGTTTTACCAGAGAAACGCAACTCAATATCGCCCAGATTCTGCACTTTTTAGAAATACCCCACATGTGGCCCTAGTGCACTTATTGACTGAAGCACAGGCCTCCGAAACAAAGGAGCACCTAGAGGATTTTGGGGCCTCCTTTTTATTAGAAAATATTTTAGGCTCCATGTTGGGTCTGAAAGGCTCTTGCGGCACCAAAACAGTGGAAATCCCCCAAAAGTGACCCCATTTTGGAAACTATACCCCTTGAGGAAATTATCTAGGGGTATAGTGAGCATTTTGACCCCACAGGTTTTTTGCTGAAATTATTGAAAGTAGGCCGTGAAAATGAAAATCTACATTCTTTCAAAGAAAATGTAGGTTTAGCTAATTTTTTCTAATTTCCACAAGGACTAAAAGGAGAAAATGCACCACTACTTTTGTAAAGCAATTTCTCCCGAGTAAAACAATACCCCGCATGTGGTCATAAACGGCTGTTTGGACACACGGCAGGGCTTCGAAGGGAAAGAGCGCCATTTGGCTTTTGGAGCTCAAATTTAGCAGGAATGGTTTGCGGAGACCACGTCGCATTTGCAAAGCCCCCTAAGGGACCAAAACAGTGAAAACACCAAAAAAGTGACTCCATTTAGGAAACTACACCCCTTGAAGAATCCATCTAGGGGTGTAGTGAGCATTTTGAACGTACAGGGGTTTCATAGATTTTATTAGCATTGGGCAGTGAAGATAAAAAAAAATCCTTTTTTTCCAATAAGACGTAGCTTTAGCTCAAAATTTTTCATTTTCTCAACAAATAAAGGAATAAAAGAACCCCAACATTTGTAAAGCAACTTCTCTGGAGTACGGCAATACCCCATTTGTGGTCATAAACTGCTGTTTGGGCATATGGCAAGGATCAGAAGAGAAGGAGCGCCATTTGGCTTTTGGAGCACAGATTTTGCTGGATTGGTTTCTTGACACCATGTCACTTTTGTAAAGCTCCTAAGGTACCAGTACAGTGGAAACTCACCAAAATTGACTCGATTCACAAAACTACACCCCTTGAGGAATTCATCTAGGGGTGTAGTGAGCATTTTGACCCAACAGGTGTTTCATAGATTTTATTAGAATTGGGCAGTGAAAATAAAAAAAATCCTTTTTCTTCAATAAGACGTAGTTTTAGCTGAAAATGTTTCATATTCTCAACAAATAAATGAAAAAGAGCACCCCAACACTTGTAAAGCAACTTCTCCTGTGTACGGCAATACCACATATGTGGTCATAAACTGCTGTTTGGGCACAGAGTAGGGCTCAGAAGGGAAGGAGCGCCATTTGGCTTTTGGAGTACAGATTTTGCTGGATTGGTTTCTGGTCGCTATGTCGCATTTGTAAAGTCCCTGTGGGACCAAAACAGTTGAAACCCCCCCAGAAGTGACCCCATTTTGGAAACTACACCCCTCAAGGTATTCACCTAGGGGTGTAGTGAGCATATTAACCCCACAGGTGATTGCAACATCGAGTGCACACCAATTTCTGCCAGAGTGAAAATGGTTTATCAATAGATATGCCAATATGTGGCGCCCAGCTTGTGCCACTGGAGACACACACCCCAAAAACTGTTAAAAGGGTTCTCCCGGGTATGCCGATGCCATATATGTGGAAGTAAACTGCTGTTTGGGCGCACTGTAGGGTTCAGAAGGGAGGTAGCGCCATTTGGCTTTTGGAGCCTGGATTTTGCTTGTAGTAGTTTTTGTTTTGAGTCTTACTGGTGGTTCAGTTTATAACGTGGGGGTACATGTAAGGCGGGCGGAGTATATAAGGGGCATAGTCAGGTGGTATAGTGGGGTAAAAAAAACCACAATAAAATAATTAATAGATGTGTGTTACGCTGTGACACAATCCTTTCTGCACAGGCCGGTGTCGCACTAATAAATGGTCCTTTCTTATTCCCCTTTTGGTCCACACTCCGCACCTTTGACGTTTGGGGAATTTTACTGGGAAAGTGTTGTCCTGGTATAATACGGGCGCCCTCACTTCCAGCAGATATGTTTGGGCCCTCCCCTTCCTGGTTCCCTAATTTTAGGGGCCTTGATAATTCGCCACTTGAAACAGAAGAAACGTTCCCCTCGGGCCGGCACAACTGCATATTTTTATTTCCTGGCTTATTGGTGCCTTGACTAATTTTATTTTTTCATAGACGTAGTGGTATGAGGGCTTTTTTTTTTTGCGGGACGAGCTGTAGTTTTTATTGGTACCATTTTGGGGTACATGCGACTTTTTGATCACTTGTTATCCTTTTTTTTTGGGAGGCAAGGCGACCAAAAAACAGCAATTCTGACATTTTTTTAGTTCTTTTTATACAGCGTTCACCATGCATTATAAATTACATGTTAGCTTTATTCTGCGGGTCAGTCCGATTCCGGTAATACCTAATTTATAGCACTTTTTTATGTTTTACAACTTTTTGCACACTTTTTTTTACGGCGTTCACTGTGCGGAATAAATAACATAATATTTTTATAGTTCAGGTCGTTACGGTCGCAGCGATACCAAATATGTATGGTTTTATTATTTTTTCCAATAATAAATGACTTGATAAGGGAAAAAGGGCGATTTGTGTTTTGTGTTATTATTTGAAACTTTTATTGTATTTTTTACAACTTTTATTTTTACTTTTTTTACACTTTTATTTTACACTATTCTTTAGTCCCACTAGGGGACTTGAAGGTCCAACTGTTTGTTTGATGTTCTAATACATTGCACTACCTATGTAGTGCAATGTATTAGAGCTGTCAGTTGTTAGAGACAGCAAGCCGATCAGGCTCCGCCTCCGGGCGGGGCCTAATCGGCTAACATAATGGCAGATAGGAAGCCATTGTTAGGCATCCTTTTGCCATAGTAACAGTCGCCAGCCTTGCCATTGTTAGGCATCCTTTTGCCATAGTAACAGTCGGCAGCCTTGCCATCGTATGGCAGGGCTGCCGATTGCATACAAACCACTTTGATGCAGCGATTGCATTGAATCGCTGCATTGAAGGGGTTAATGGCCGGAATCGGAGCTAGCTCCGGTTCCTGCCGATAGATCGGGGTGTCCGCTGTAACATACAGCGGACACCCACTGCCGATGACGCCGGCTCAGCTTCTGAACCTGAAGATGAGCCGGCGCCATCTTACTGATGGTATCGGAAGCCTCCTTGGCCCCGCCGCCGACGGGGCATAGGAGGATTCCGTTACTGACGGACCGGGAGGTAAGCATTAGCCCTCCGATCGCCTTTGCAGCCACTGGCAACCCAGCGATCACGTTGCTGGGGTGCCGGCGGCTATAAACTCCTCACATGCTGCGATCTCTATTGAACGCAGCATGTGAGGGGTTAATCGGTCGGATCGGAGGCTAGCTCCGGTCCTGGCCGATACCTCAGGGTGCCATCTGTAACATACAGCTGTCACCCGGCGGTGATGTCGCTGGCTCAGCTCCTGAGCCAGCTCCATCTGTTTCACGTACAGTTACGTGGAGATGCGGGAAAAGGCTATCTCCCATCACGTAACTGTACGTAAAATGGAGGGAAGGGGTTAAACCAGCAATACCTGGTGGAAGCGGGTGAAGAGAATTTTTATGTAACCTATAATTGTCTTCTTAGTCGGCTCTGTACCTTTTAGTAATCGTTTTTTTTTTTTATTATTGTTCCTGCGCCGTAGGATAATGAGCATAAAAGAGTCATATCTTCATTTCTCAAGCCTTTCCGAGTTAACCCCGCCTCCTTACTTTTGATTGACAGCTCCTCGCCTCCTCCCAGCACGCATGAAATTCCACGCTTGTGCATCCATGTCCTGTTCTGGTGTGTACGCACAACGGGACACCATAGCGGCGCATGCGCAGTAACTAGATATGAGGCTCGGACGAAGCAGGGAAGGGTATCGGACGATACATGAAGAGATTTTGGCATTCAGGGTGGGCCAGTCTTTAGCTGTGGGCGGGCATAAGAAGAGGAACGAACAAGACTGCCGGATTATTACCATAAAAGGCGCAAAATGTTTGCAGACCGTTATTTACGGTCGGAGGAAGAGTTTAGGAGAGGGGATAACGGCAATGAACTTTTGACAGCAGCGGCCAGCGAGGGGTGAGGAGAGTTCAATAGGTGAAATGCTGGTGACGGGTTTAAAGGGAATGTGTCGCTAGAAATTTTTTGTAGTTTTTTTTTAGTTAAACTGTTAGTATATAAATGATTACACATTGTAATTTTTTTAAATTTTTTCAAAAGTCAGGAAATATTATAAATTAGATTATAATTTATACCATTTCCATGTGCTGGTCACTAGAGGGAGCAATTCCCAAAATTGCAGCATTGCCATGTGGTAAAGCAACCTCATTGCTTTATGCTGCAAATTGGATAAGACACACTTGCTCTAGTGTGCTCACACAATCCCCCCTCCTTTATCCTGGCTAGTGGCAGGAGAGAGGGGGTTGAATGTTCAAACCTCCTACACTGTGTGCCGCCATTTTTTGAGAGAATGTACAGTGTAGGAGGATTAGATACAGTGGTAATCAGACAGTATAACACGAACATACACAAACATAACTTACATGCTCCTGCTGCCGCTGCCTCCGCTCCTAGTCCTTTCTTCTGAACGTATGGACGGAAGTCATCATCTTACTGTCCGGCCGCGGCTTCCGGTCCACATGAAAATGGCGCCGGATGTCGCTCTGCCGAAGACCTTCCTTTTGGACTGTGTGGGAGCGGCGCATGCGCCGTTCCCACACAGACGGCGTACACCATAGTGAATGGAACGTCTCCCGTTCGCATTCACTATGGGGCTGTATGTGCCGTATTCCATCTCTGTATGTGTCGTTAATCGACACATACAGAGATGAAAAAAAAAATGGCAGCCCCCATAGAGAAGTAAAAGAAAGAAAAAAGTACAAAACAAAAACACAAATAAATAAAATTAATTATAATGACATACTAAAAGCAATAACATATAAAAACACTTTTTTTCGTGACAACTTCCCTTTATCGTGTGGTGGGAGAAAAGCTGTGCAGCTCCCCCCAAACGTCCCATGGAACACAAATGTTGCATCATCACAAGTTACTGGACAAGTCATAGTCTGGCCTCACCCTTAGTGGGGCTTCATCTACCGGAAGAAATTATAAAATATTTAGCGTTAAATTCCTTTAATCCAGCATCCAGTGAATGATCCGGTATTTCTATTGATCTGGAGCTACATGAAATCTAAAAATTTTCCTTAACCAATAGACTGAGAGAGAAACAAATAGGCCTCATTCACATGAGCATGCGCAAAAAACTGAACGTTTTTCATGTCCGTGTTGCATCCGTTTTTCTCGTCTGTGTTTCTCCTCTGCTGCCCTTCATGGTTTTATTTTGTTTCTCTGCTTTTCTTTAGCAACTGGTGCATGAAACACGGACAGCACATGGATGTCGTCCATGTTTTTCACGCACTCCTAGACTTGAATGGGCGACGGAGTTCACAAAAACTGACTAGAATAGGAGCAGTGAGTTTTTGATCTGTGAATCTGGAGAATATTTAGAGGGTAGGGATGTCCTCACTAACGCCTCATGCACACGACCGTGTGCGCCGTCTGAGTCCCGTCAGTGATCCGAGGAAAGATAGGACATGTTGTATCTTTCCTCGGATCGGAGACTCAGACCATTTTTCACGGACCCGATTCACCCGCTAAAGTGAATGGGTCTGTGAAGACTATCGGGTGCCACTGGGATGCCGCCAAAAATGGCCCAAGTGGCACAACGGTCGTGTGAATGAGGCCTTACACTTGTAGGGTAGCATTAAATTGAAGAAGTTGTGCAAAAAAACCACAAAAAAACAGCCCTTTTTTCTAATCTCCTGCAAACAGCGCCACTTTTGTTTATAGGCTACGTTTGGTATTGCAGCTAAGCACAATTCATTTGAATGCTGCACGATCTGAAACTGCCCTTGGACAAGAATGCCACAGTTTCTGGGGGACGGTCTGCTGTTTTCTAAACTACAAACCCTTGTCTGTCTAGTGACAAATACCACTGAACATTTTATAGAACTTGAAACTACAGTCTGCGACTCCAAAATATACTCCATTATCACTGTGTGTGAGTGTGTGTGTGTGTGTGTCGTTGTTAATGCTATGACTGGATTTATTCGCCACAAGTCACGGCTTCAGGGGGTTTAGAAGTTCCCTGTCTCAGAGCTGGAAGTCCAGGCGTGGTGGAAAAGATCAACATCATATCCTGATTTCCGATCAGATTATCAGGGAGTTTCTCTAAATAGGGAGAGCAGGCAAGTCTCCTGCAAAAGGCTTCTGGCAGCCGTCACTGGGGGGAGCTGACTGCATATGTTCATATATTGCTCCTATTGACTTCTGTAGGACATATACAAAAAATTTAAACCATGAAAAAAAAAAGTATAGATTTATTATGATTTAGGTGGCGGGGGCATTCTGCTGGCACGATTGTTTGCAGGGTTTTTTTTTAGAACATCTTTATTTTGGCTATGTTCAGTTTAGCTATGCTTGGGCATAGTATCAATGCATAACCGTCTGTACTCCATTCTCTAGTGCCGCACATTTATCCCACTAATTTTCATTCGTATGTTAAAGGAGAACTCCATTTTTAATTTTAATGACCCCTTTGAGAATGTAATCCTCCTTTCCTTAAAGCGTTCACTCTGGGAATATGTTGCTCATGTATTCTTATAGATGTCCCTACAATAACATACCGGTAGTATTGAGTAGTTTCTTCCTTCACTGGTTAATAGGTGAAATGAGGTCTTATTTACGCCCTCTTGTGGTTGTTTTTCAGTATTGCAGCACATTCAATATCTGAAACATGTTTGATATATATATATATATTTTTTTTTTTTAACTGATCCCATGCTTCCCTATGGAAGCCATTCTAGCATCAGTTGCATCCATTTTAATGCCAGATGTCTGCCTTTGCCAGACAGAAGAACGTTGCATGCAGTGTTGTCCTGTCCGGCTACAGACCGGAACGGTGAACAAAGTGCACAAAATGTCATCAGTTGTGTCCAGTTGAGTCTAATATCCAGAACCTATTGGGGACAAAACACGACCTTGTATAAACGATAAAAATATATATTTTATTGAATAATCGAGCTAAAATATACATTCTTGTACAGAGAGATAAAAATGCAACCTTCACAATGAAACCGAGAGAGAAAAGATGCAGTGGGCATAACAAAAGTACAGACTGTGTCAAGGTCCTATACAAAATCAGTACATAATAGAATAATTTTAATCCAATGTTTATAACGTATAGTTATAGAAAGAGGAAGGAACCAGCACGGTGTGCCAGGATATAGAAGCAATCACGATGGCAATAGAAGTCAATTGATGTAATCAGACATGGGGATAAGTAACCACACAGGACACCCCATAAATGAAAGGGTTTAGAAGGATCCTGATAGGAACAATACCTGCAAAATTCAGCTCGGCTGTAACACAGGGAAACCCAGAGAGGACCAGTCACGCACCACCACCGCGCTCCCAACGCGCGTTTCGCTTAGTCAGGGAATATATACTTTTAGAGTTTTTATACAAGGTCGTGCTTTGTCCTCAATAGGTTCTATAGATTTGTGTTACACGTACAATTATATCTAGGGTTGTTCTAGGTTCAGTCTAATATGCATTGCGTCCGGCCACTTGTTTTATGTGAACCCAGCCTTCTGGACCAGCTTATTTTGGGCCTTTAGGAGGCAGTGTTTTGTTTTTTCCGTTTACACAATAAAAGCATGTTTGTCTCTGCATTCCGAGAGACATCACTTCATCTTTCCATCGATGTAGCTATATTGGCTTGTTCTTATTTGTAGAATTTTGTGGTACATATAATTTATTGATTTACTTGTGTAACATTTTTTGTAGTGGAATAGTAAAACCACCATCATTTTTTGGGGATTGTTTCTTTTATTTATTTATTTTTTTTTCATATGAAATTTGCTTTGCAGTACAAATTATATGTTCTATGGTCATTATGATTGTGGCAATAGATGGTGTATTTTTTTTTTTTTTAGGGTTTCCTATTTTTAATAAATAAAAGTTTTTTTGTTTTTATTTTGGAGTACAATTTTTTTTATTTTTTTTATTTTTATTGCACTTTACAACTTCTTTTTGTATTATTCATTAGGGGACTTGACACTGTGATCAGTTGAACGTGAAGCCGGCTTTATAACTATTATATTGCAGGGCAGGAAGTAACGACATCATATTCTTCTTAATTAACTAAATCTTGGAGACTGTGTGTTTTTAATTTAACCTAATTTACTGAAACATTTCAATAGAGAGTGAAAAAACATCACCTGTAAAGTTGTTCAGTTTTTTTCATCGTCCACTTCACTAAATGCCCAGCGTTGTCTTCACGTTGAGGGGTTCCGTCGGAGGTTTCCGTCGGGTTAACCCCTCAATGGAAAGGCAAACAGAAACCTTCGCTTCCGTTTGCATCACCATTGATCTCAATGGTGACGGAAACTTTGCTAATATTTCAGCCTGGCCTTCCGTGGCCTTGTCCGTGGCATAATGCATTACCTTGGCTGATAGATGTTATGTATATACTTCTTTGTGGGGCTACCATTGCTCTGATACATTTCTCAATCCAGTGTATATTATTCCCTTTTTCTGGCGTTGTCCATTCACTCTGAATATACTAAACGTCTGATTTACACGCTGTATATGTACATTTTACCAGGGTGATCCATCCTCTCTTTATGTACTTGTGGGTCTGTGCGTATCTTTTCGTCTCGTGTATTTGATTCTTGGCTATTCATTCAAATGTTGATATTTGAAGCTTTATTTCTTCCTGATTGACTTATTGGCTTTATGTATTCATGCAATTATGGATTTCTATATTTGGGAACGTTAATTGGCATTGATTTAGAAAATGTGTAATAACTTTCTATATAGCAGGAAAGTTTTGTGCGCTTGTTAGTGACTGGATGTTCATGTAAAATGATTTGTTTAAGTAGCTGTGGATAATTTTCGCCTGTGCACCTGCAACCAGGATCCTCACTGCACCCCCATCATATAGACAGTCTGACAATCTGATTTGTAGCAGGATATGCCCAAAAACGACACCGAAGTAATGAAAAGGCGTTCTCACAACTGCAAGGCGCTTCAATAGGACAAATTCCAGTATATATATATTTTTTTTCTTGTGATTGGGAGTTGACATGTTACATTGGGATGAATGCGCTGCTGGTGTAGAAGACCATGTCACCTCTTCTTGCTTTACTGAGAAATGTTTTTTTTCTTCTTTTTCTGACAGGCAGCAATAAATGGCGTGATCCCACAAGAAAATGGCATTTTACAGAGGTATGTGTTTTATGGTCGTCCTCCCCATATACGTGGGTATTCAGTTTTGAATCCTAGAAGTTATAAATTATGATACACTTTACAACGGCTCCCAAAATGGCAAAGTTCAGGCCGCAACGCTAATTCTGCTTCACCTCGTTTTCACAGGGCTCCTCAGAGATGACATTTTGCGGTAGTGGTCTTCCTCTAGAAATCCTGCACTTGTGCACCACTTCTATAATTCACTTTTGCCTTTTCTTGATGCTCCTCTGACGCTCCACTCCCCCTTGTCCATTGGTGCCCTCAAGCCATCATCTATACCTTTTCTCCTTGATGCCCTAAAGGACTTCATTACCCACCTTCCTCGGTGTCTTATGGCTTGCCTCTGGCCTGTCCCTTGACTTTTGGTACTTTGAGCACTTGCCTATTCCATCGTCCCCTCCTGATGCTTTAAAGAAGACTTGTCACCTCTCCTGACGTGTCTGTTCTAGTAAATACTTGTATTCCCCATAAAATAACAATTCTGGATCATCTTTTCTTAGATCTCAACGTGGTGCCGTTCCTCTGTTATTCATCCTAGAAATGTATGAATAAATTGACAACTGGGTGTTGCTAGTTGGGGGGTGTGTCCCTACACAGCTGACACTGTCCAATCAGAGCTGACCGAGTGAGACTGTAGGGACACGCCTCTTTCACAAGTGGATTGTAACACCCAGTTGTCAATTTAACCCTAGATTTCTAGGAGAAATATCAGAGAAACTGAGAAAATATGTTCCAGAATTGTTATTTCAAAAGGAATACAAATATAAACTAAAACACGGCCCTATTCACTAGAATGGAGGTTTGTTGCAGTTCCCTGTGCGCTGGGGGCAGTGATGGGCAAGAGAGAAGCCTAAGGGACTGTTCACATCAGCGTCTGGTCCCGTTCAAGGGTTCCGTTAGACCTTTCCGCCAGAGGAACTCCTGAACGGAAACCATAGCTGCCATTTGCATTACCATTGATTTCCCTGATAATGCTTCCATTGCATTTGGCTTCCGTTTGTTTGTTTCGTAAGGTTTCCATTATTGTTTTGCGGAAACAATAGTGTAGTCAACTACCCTATTGTTTCCACGAAAAAAACTGAAACCTTACGGAATGGAAACCAATTGCAATGGAAGCATTACTATTGAAATCAATGGTAATGCAAAAAGAAGCTGTGGTTTCCGTTCATGGGTTTCTCCGACAGAAAGGTCTAACGGAACCCATGAGCAGAAGGCCGACGCTAACGGGAACACGCCCTAAGAGACCAAGGTCCCCTTGTTCATGTGATTGGCAGGTGTGCCAAAAGTCGGACCCCTACCGATTTTTTTTTTTTTTTTTTTTTTTTTTTTTTTTTATAATTTTGTGGCTTATCTTAGTGATACGTTATAGCACTAGAAAATGGGAATATTCCTTTGTTTCTGAAGAGGTCGTTTTGTTTGTTTCAATGCATCCGTAATGTCACAAGTGTTCTGCTTGAGGACTGGAGCTAAAAAACACTGCTCTAAAGGACTCCTTTATCCAACCTTCCTTGGGACTATTGGGCCTGCATAGACCTCCAGCCCAATCTACGGGACATTTTTGTCCCCCATCCCTTACTACCATCTTGATGTCCAAGGGCAAGTCTCTCCTTTCCCCTCCCTCCGGGGTATGGTTAAGATTTCCGTTGCCCTCTACCCCACAGTTCTTTGGGCTGGATTCAGTCTGCCGTCAGATAGTTGTTCTTCTTCCAATGTATGGCCCCATTTTCAATGTGATCTTCCTTATCCTCCATTGCTACAGCTTCTTGGTCTATGTAGTTATGTTGGTGTAAATTATTATTCCATCATATTAGGCAGGGTCATATGTTCTGAATGATAGAGGGTCATGTTATTAGAAGGACATCTATTGCTCAACCCATAGACTGTGACTTATAGAAGTGATGGATCTTTCGCTTGCTGTATATTTGCATTACTTTGATAATCTCTCTTGACATTTCAGTGAATACAGTTCAGAAACTATACAAAATCCTGTGTTTGGTCCAACTGCGTTGCCCAACACCTCTGCGTCCATTGCTTCCTCCTCTTCATCCTCCGGGTCAGCTTTTCGCCCAGTAGTTCCCAGCCGGCAGGTTGTGGAGCGTCTTTCCCGAATGTTGGACTTCAAAGTGGAATATAGAGATAAAACGGCGGATGTGGTTCTTGAAGACAGCCGCACTGTTGGTAAGATTTCCACGCATTTCACCCGGTTTATGACCCCCTCCTATGTTTTTTATATCTTGCTTTGCTTCTATTGGTATGTTTTAATACTTGGGAATTCTGATCAGAGAACTAGAGCTTGACATAAGCCTGACCACAAGCCAGTAACTACATATAGATCTCATACTCCGGGCCAGGCAGTAGCTGGTCCAAACTAGGAGGAAAAAAAAATTCTAGGAAAATATCTCGCTGGCATTTCTTGAAAGGAAAAAATCTAATTTATTTTTTGTTTAATTTTTAACAGCAATTGGCACAGTGCAGGTTTCCTTCCTGTTTGTATTGGGATATCATAAAAAGCGCTTTGTGTGTAAGCGAGATTAAAGGTTTTCTTTTCCTTTTAATGTGAAATAGAACTTTCCATTCATTTTGGTTGACTGATATAAATGACTTTTTTATCAAATAATAACAAAACAAGCAGCACATGCTTAATTTTGATTGATTCAAGCAAATTAGCTCTTCCCAGAAGAAAAAACTGCCTCTAGTCCCCCCTGTAGATAACTAACCTGTAAGCCAATGGCCGACCCTTCATAGAGCCCTGAAACGAGGCCTGGGTAAATAGCCAAACCAGAGACGCCCATTTGTAGAAAGCACTGTTTCGGAGTTGTTGCTCCTCATCAGTACAAAGTAGGGGAAGCTAAGTGAGATGCTACTTTTGGAAGGTACAGTACTGATTATCCTTCTACCTTCCAAGACCTGCTTCAAAGGCATCTCACCTAGCCACCCAGCCAGCACCCTACTTTGTACTGATGAGGAGCAAAAACTCCAAAATGGTTTTGGCCATTAACCCAAGTCGTGTTTCAAGGCTCTATGGAGGGTTGGACATTGACTTACAGGGTAGTCCTCTATAGGGGGCACTAGAGAGGCAGTTTTCTTCTTTCTGGAGGAGAGAGAATTTATAAAAAAAATTCCTCTTTCTTTGGTATAATTCACTGGATGTTTCTTCAAAGACTTTTTGGTTTTCGCCAAGGCTGATCAACGTATTCTTCATTGTGTCCTAGTATTTGATGTCTTGGTATATTGTACGTTCAAAAAGACAACGGTTTAAATATTGTCACTAACTAAAGGGTTTGCCGGCTGTATACAACTCCTGCCCATTTGCCCTCATAGTCCCCCCCCCCCCACTCCGTTATTAGACACGCAGCCTCTGGAGGGACCAGCACGTCCGTGTATTACATGAGTAGGTCATTGATTTTCATTTTCAAAACCTGAAAATCCAGTTGACCGCCAGTATTCGACCCTCTCATACATTTTGTGGGGTTATCTTTCCCTTTTATGATTTTTATTGTTTTTTTAATATGCAACTCTAAACCTTTCATTCTGGTTCGCTCTTCCTTTCTCTTTGTACAACTTCATAGTTTAATACAGTATTTGCTGTATATGTTAATATCGTATCTTGCTGTGTTTCTAGGGGATATAAAGCAAGTCCTAGAAAATGAGCTTCAGGTTCCTGCATCCAAAATGCTGTTAAAGGGCTGGAAATCTGGAGACGTGGAGGACAGTGTGAGTATACATCGCTATGGAAATAGTTTATTCTACTGAAGATTCCTTAAAGAGGCTCTGTCACCAGATTTTGCAACCCCTATCTGCTATTGCAGCAGATAGGCGCTGCAATGTAGATTACAGTAACGTTTTTATTTTTAAAAAACGAGCATTTTTGGCCAAGTTATGACCATTTTCGTATTTATGCAAATGAGGCTTGCAAAAGTACAACTGGGCGTGTTGAAAAGTAAAAGTACAACTGGGCGTGTATTATGTGCGTACATCGGGGCGTGTTTACTACTTTTACTAGCTGGGCGTTGTGTATAGAAGTATCATCGACTTCTCTTCACAACGCCCAGCTTCTGGCAGTGCAGACACAGCGTGTTCGAGAAATCACGCTGTGACGTCACTCACAGGTCCTGCATCGTGTCAGACGAGCGAGGACACATCGGCACCAGAGGCTACAGATGATTCTGCAGCAGCATCGGCGTTTGCAGGTAAGTCGATGTAGCTACTTACCTGCAAATGCTGATGCTGCTGCAGAATCAACTGTAGCCTCTGGTGCCGACACGATGCAGGACCTGTGAGTGACGTCACAGATCTGCACTGCCAGAAGCTGGGCGTTGTGAAGAGAAGTGGATGATACTTCTCATCAGAGCGCCCAGCTAGTAAAAGTAGTAAACACGCCCCGATGTACGCACATAATACACGCCCAGTTGTACTTTTACTTTTCAACACGCCCAGTTGTACTTTTGCAAGCCTCATTTGCATAAATACGAAAATGGTCATAACTTGGCCAAAAATGCTCGTTTTTTAAAAATAAAAACGTTACTGTAATCTACATTGCAGCGCCTATCTGCTGCAATAGCAGATAGGGGTTGCAAAATCTGGTGACAGAGCCTCTTTAAGGTAAGGCCCTATGCACATGACCCTGGCCCGTAATCACAGTCCATGATGACGGCCGCGGACAACCGTCCGCATTTGCGGGCCTTGCGCCCATTATAAAGTATGGGAGCACGGTCCATAAAATAAAAAGATAGGACATGTCCTATTTTTTTACAGAACGTACACCTTCCCGTAAATATACAGGAAGGTGTCCGTCGGCCAAAGAAATGAATGGGTCCGTAACTACAGGCGAAATCTATGGTCGTGTGCATGGGGCCTAAAGGTTAATTTTTTTTCCACTCAATAATTATATTTTTAGTTGCGCTATAGAGAACCTGGATGTTGAAAAGAGGTAATTTGTTTTTGCTTTTCAATCTTGATTTTTCTTCATGTTGCTCTTACTTCTACATTTTTGGGCTAGCTCCGCAGAAAAGAGCCCAGTAATACGTGTCGCACACATTCCCCTCAGTCCTGCCGTGTGGTCACTCTGCATTGTGGGTACATGCTACACACCATCCCCCTCCTGTGTGAGATCCTACACGGAGGGAGACACTTTTTCTTACTTCCGCTCGCCACTCCAGACTAATGTCTTCTCTCCTCTTTCTCTGCTGCTGAGATTCTTCTCGGTTACTGCAGCCTGCTGTGGGACATCTGAGGGAGGATGCAGCTCCTGGTTTAATCGCTAGAGAGAACATCCTGTATGCTCGAGAGCTTCTACTAATAGAGCCTGACTACATAGGCGACTGCTTGTAGTCAGGACCTACTATGGCCTATGTGCACACTTGAACCATCCATTTATTACATGACTGCCATGTAAAACTATATTTGCCGGTAGTGCCGAGGCGTAGCATGGTTTGTGAATGTATTATTTTTTTTTCGTGATGAGACAACCCCTTTAACCACCAGTAGCAAATACACCCAGGACTTAGGAGACACAATAGGTAATTAAGATATATTACAAAGTGGCAGATTGTTATATTTCATAGCTATTTTACAGATAACTTGTCTAAAAGGGAACTCGTGTTTCAAGCCATATCCAACTTTAAAATGCTTTCTTAACACATTAGGCAATTCTTTTTAGATTGAAAAATAAATCTTATCTCAAGTTTAGATGGCTCTCTAGGTTGGGCTCATATGACACAACGTCTATACATAAATAGTGTATTGTTAGGGAAAAGGCACATTCCCCGGCTTGGTACGTCAGAATAATTTATTTTCTTGCAAATCTGGAAATCCCCCTGAATTGACGTCCTTGATGTGTAAGACCTGCCTGAATGCCATATGTGCCCACAAGGCTGTGCCAAATCCTGTTCTGTCTGTGAATAGACCGTCAATAGGTCTTCCATCTGTCAACACTATTAGCCTAGGCCGGCGACCGTTGTATCTAGTCCTGTCCTCAGCTGAGTATTGGATATATGTATAGGTTTGCAGCCTATGAATGTAAATACGTGTTCCCATTCACTGACAGCAGACACATTATCTTGAAAATAATGAGGAACTGAAACACGAAGTATATTAGATAGTTGTAGAACTCTTCATGTGTACAGTGATTAATCATTATTTGCATAAAACGGGAAACCCCCTTTAAATTAAATGGAGGCTTTAAAGGGGTTTCCCCACGAGGGACATTTATGACCTATCCAACAGGATAGCTCATAAATGTCAGATAGATGCAGGTCCCACCTCTGGGACCCGTACCCATCTCTAGAACGGGGCTCCTAAACCCCGTTCTACCTCTTTGTGGCTGACTCGTGTGATTTCCGACCATGAAGGAGAAAATAGCGTAGCTCGCATGCTAAGCTGCTTCCGTAACTGCCATTCGCTGCCATTCCTGTGGATATGTCATAAATGTCCCTCATGGGAAAACCCCTGTAATGCAAATGTCTAGATATTCTTATACAGCTGGATTACCTGAAAGGGTCGACCCCATTATGTTCTCTGTTTGCAATAGATTAACACTAGAGTTTCTTATTTCTATAGCTCCCCCGTTGTGTTACCAGGATTGCATTGTAGACTATGCTTTAAAATTAGACCTGTCTGTGGATTGAGTCTTCTTAAATCGGTCCAGATTTAGGCTGGATTTACGCAGCGGTCTCCGACCTTTGTATCTCAGGCTGTTGTAAAATGACAACTCTCATCATGGAAGTTAGTTAAGCTGGACACTAGAGATTTCAGATGGCTGTTTTCAGAATGACTGGTCACTCAATAGCTGGTATGTGGCGGTTGATGTTCTGGACGACATTGCCATAAAATAGAACAATAAACATCCAATCCATCTCTGCCTTGATCTGTGACTCTATCGATGGAGCTCATCTAAACAGCCTTAATATATTGCCATAGAAAATACATGAAAAAATCCAGCATAGTAGATCGAGATCTCCACAGATTGTGACTCTTGGTCTGTGTCTATCCTGCTCATTTGTGTCACGAGGAGCCGCAGGAAGTCTTTAGAAAATTATCTAAATCTGCCTGTTTTTTTACCTTTTGAGACTTCTAGCATATGGCCAGCTTGATGATCTATTCTTTGTATGCCTGCCTGGGGTTGTATGCGAGCTGCACATAAAGTTTATACTTTCCTAGCAATGTGACGGGTCTCTGTGATCCGGCATTCCTCTTCTCGCTGGCTCTGCAGTAGGCAGGGGCTGGTGAATGACTTCAATAAATAATACAATTCTGGCTGCTTGCATCCACCACTAGGGGGAGCTTATTGCATACTTGTTTAAACATCTGACATTAAGTTCACTATCACACCCACTGAACCATCCCTGGTCCATAACAATGTGTGCTGTATTTAAATTAGTCTGGGGTGGACAGTGGACTCCCCCAGTGGGAGTTACCTGCCTATCAGTAGGTTTGTAGGCAACTAAACCCCTAACATGCTATTATGCAGCTGGGGTTTAGTGTTGCAAACTTTTAGGGACTAGATAGTACAGTAAATGACAGCTTACAAAGATTGGATCAGCATCGGGCGCAATTCACATGCACCCAAAGCCGCCGGACTCCTTTTCTAAGTTGTAATTACTTTGCTAACTATTCCCTAAATGTCAGTTTTTGGAGGTAGGCAGGTCTGGAAGACTAAAACCCAGCCGCATAACGGCATGCCAGTGGTTTAGTGGCTCCAAACCTACTGACTGTTTCCCTTTTGAGTTTCATCCGGTTACTCTATCTCCGAGCGGTCAGTTTATAATTCTTGCCTGTATCCCCCTCTCTTCTAAAACTTTAAGCTGTGAATTGGTTAATGAACTCTTGGCGCTGCCCCCACCGTTCGTGGCATTTCAGTGCGTGTGGAGGAACAGAGGCTTAGTGTGCAGGCCTATCATTTGAGCGGACAGTTGGACTATTTTTGGAAGGTGCGGGCTTTAAATAGCACCAGGCTAGTGAATAAAAACGCTGTTCTCTGCTAAGATACATGCTGTTCCTGAAGGCTTCTCTTCTCAGCACTGAACTGGTCTTAAGTTACCAAAAGAAAGAAAAACACTCATCGGGAAAGGCCCTTGAATACAAAATATATGAGCGGAAGCCCCGACCTAGTCCTGGACCTGAGATTCCCATACATTGTGTGTTCTGCTTCGTGCACAGAAATCAACAACCAGTCGTTTCAGCTCCTGTTTTCAGAATTTTACAATGCAAATGGACCCAAGTTGTCATTTCCCTTTTCAGTAAGCAGAACTTTGGTTTTAGAGCAAAAAATACCCTGTAAGGCGCTGGTCTGCGTAACTCACCATCTGCTGGGAAACTGCAGCCCGCTGGGAGTTGTAGTCGTAACAGCTGAAGAGTCTAAAGCAGATTCAAACAAGACCTGAAAACACAAGTCCATGATCAATAAGCTCGTGTGACACCTTTTATTATTCTATTTGACCCTTTGCGTTACCTTGGTCTCCAATGGTGGTCATTGCATTGCTCTATGTCGGCGATCACACGTATTGACACACATTCTTATACAAAGTTACATTGTCTTCCTTTGTTCTACTGCTCTGCCTGTGTAGGTGTCAGTCTGTTCTGTAATCCTGGATTTCTATTCATGAGCTAGGAAAATCACTATAAGTACAACACACACAGGTGGAGCGGGGTGCCCATGTACAGAGCTGAGTGGCATGGCAATGTGTACATGCAAGTAATAAATAATTGAAAAGTCCTCCTTGGGAAAAAAAAAAAAAGGCCCGCGGAATACCTTTAAGATAATAACGGAGGTTTTCGACATGGATAGACATTTCTGCAACAGTTTAAAGTGACTTTTTTTCTTCTCCATAGACCATAATAAAAGTTGCATGACTGTAACTATCATGCCAAAGCTACTTGAGTCACATTCGATTTTAAGGTCCCATGTACCCCTAGCCGAAACATTATTTTTAATATGTAATGCTCCTCCTAGGTATTCTGCATATTTAGATTGAGTTCACACGGGGTGGATACGCCGCGTAAAAGCGCCCAGTGTATCCGCCCTGTGCGCCGCAGGGAATTCCAGGCGAAAAACCGCACCAAACTGTGGTGCAGCTTTTTGCCAGGATTGTCTGCTGCGGAAAACTGCAGTATTAAAGCTGGCCTACTAGCGGGCCGGCCTCCTGGGATGACGTTTCATCCCAGGAGACTGTTGCAGCCTGTGATTTGCTGCAGCGGCGGTCACATGGGATGAAGCGTCATCCCAGGTGGCCGGCCCTCTGGTGTCATCCAGGCCGGCCTCCTGGGATGATTTATCCCATGTGACCACCGCTACAACCTGTGATTGGCTGCAGCGGTCACATGGGATGGAACGTCATCCCAGGAGGCCGTGCTGGAGGGCGGAACACAGACTCCTGGGTAAGTGAGTTTTTTTTTTGTTTTTTTTTTTGTCCTGAGGTGCATTTTTGTGCGGTGGAATCACTGCGAACCCGCCGCAAAAACCGACTGCTATTTGTGGCGGGATTTACCTCCCCATTGAATTCAAACCCGCAACAAATAAGCAGCGTTTACGCAATTACAATTACAGGTCAATTTCTGAGCGTTTTTTCCCGCTCCGTATTTACGCAGCGTGTGGAGGAGATTTGTTTTATCTCATACACTTTGCTGCTACTGTATTTGCTACGGATTTTCAGCAATTAATTTTGTTGCGCAAAAACTGTAGTATTTATGCAACGTGTTAATCCAGCATCTGATAATCTAGAAAGGTTCATAATTTGGCAGTAGTTTCTAGCACCGAACTACATTACCTTGAATTTCACAAAGCAGGAGACGGAGCCGAGAGAACCAACCGTTCTACCTCTGATTAAAAAAAACAAGTTTATAGAGGCCAATTTTGTGTTAAAATTAGAAAACAAGGCTTTTGTTTTCCATAACAGCGCCACACCTGTCAATGGGTTGTGTGTGGTATTGCAGCTCAACTCTATTAAAGTGAATGGAGCTGAGCTGCAATACCACACACAACCTGTGGACAGAAGTGGCACTGTTTTTCTAACCTTGGACAACCCCTTTGACATAATATTTTTATGCTTCGTTCGTGAAAGGTTCTCTACCCTTACAAGTGAGTTTTATATGCATTTATTTGACCTTCCAATAATCCCGAATATCTGATCAATAATAATAATTTATTATCAGGTGTGTGTGCGACTTATCATCTAGCATTGGCATAAAGGTGGCCATACACCTTAGACTAACGTTGGCCGAAACTGTCGACAATCTGTGTGTTAGATGTTCAGCAGTCATTCAGGAGATGTCGGAGGGAAAAAGGATCGGCATTACTGGCAGCGACTTATTCCCCTCACCAAGACTGCGCGTGTTTGGGAAGGTTGGGAGGAATAGCTGTCGGTCTAACGGTGTTCTTTGTAAATATTCCGTCTTGACTGGCATGTAATAAACATGAATTCTGTGTAGAGCTGATATCCTGGTCTGATGTAGTGTTTGTATTATATACGTGTACTGATGTTTTACTGATGCACTTATATATTTTCACTTTTTAGACCGTCCTAAGGACTCTTCACTTGCCAAAACACAATAACCTTTACGTCCTGACCCCAGACTTACCGCTTCCATCTATGTCCAGCCAGTCCAGGTAATGCGTTCTCTTCTATTATTGTCTTTTTACCATTCTGTCATCTGTTTACTGTGTTGGTCTGCACACATCGTTTTGTAGGCGATACACCAGCCTTTGGATATTGCATGGATCACCTTCTCTCAATGAATTTGGTACGTAGATATTTACCCAGAAGAGTTGTGTCCTACCCAGAGGCCACAATATTAAGAGAATCTGCCTATCTGTTATATTCCATAAAATACATTAGAGGGAATGACTCAGTAACTATAAGTCCTCGTGCGGGAAGTAAGCTCCCACGACAACGTATAGTTACTGAGTAGTGCGGCTAGGAGTTAAAGTGGTTGTCTCCTAATAATCATCACCTATCCACAGGATAAGTGATAAATGTCTGAGCAATGGAGGTCCGACTTCTGGGACCCCCATTGATTCACACTTTGTGGTCGAGTGGCTTTTTTATTTATTTTTTATCCCTGTGATTTTCACAAAATAGAGGCAAAACACACCGGCCTTGCTGCTTTATTTTCAAAATCTCTGCAAAGGAAAATAAATAAAAGATTTTATTGTGACTTGTGAACATACCCTTAGGCCAGGGGTCTCAAGCACGCGGCCCACGGGGGCTGTCATCTGCGACACGCGGGACACAGAGCGCTAGTATAGGCTCTGCTCCGGGACTCTGTGGAATTCCCTGACATCGCTGTCCATATATGGACAGACAGTGTGTCATGGTCTTCCCTAGAGCGGAGTCCCGGGCAGAGCGCTAGTATAGTCTCTGCTCCGGGACTCTGTGGAATCTTCTGACATCGCTGTCTACATATGGACAGCGATGTCTGGGGGCTTCCCCCTAAGCTGGAGTCCCGGGCAGAGCGCTAGTATAGTCTCTGCTTTGGGACTCTGGGGAAGCCTCTGACATCGCTGTCCATACATCGACAGTGATATCAGGGGCTTCCCCAGAGCAGAAGTCCCAGTGATGTCAGGACCACAGCTGGAGTCCCAGGAAGAGCCTACTAGCGCTCTGCCCGGGACTCCAGCTCTGGGGTTGCCCTTGACATCCATGTCCATATATGGACAGTGATGTCAGGAGCAGAGCTGGAATCCCAGGCAGAGTGCTAGGCACTGTGGCAGCATCTACGGAGGGCACTGTGGCAGCATCTACGGAGGGCACTGTGGCAGCATCTACGGAGGGCACTGTGGCAGCATCTACGGAGGGCACTGTGGCAGCATCTACGGAGGGCACTGTGGCAGCATCTACGGAGGGCACTGTGGCAGCATCTACGGAGGGCACTGTGGCAGCATCTACGGAGGGCACTGTGGCAGCATCTACGGAGGGCACTGTGGCAGCATCTACGGAGGGCACTGTGGCAGCATCTACGGAGGGCACTGTGGCAGCATCTACGGAGGGCACTGTGGCAGCATCTACGGAGGGCACTGTGGCAGCATCTACGGAGGGCACTGTGGCAGCATCTACGGAGGGCACTGTGGCAGCATCTACGGAGGGCACTGTGGCAGCATCTACGGAGGGCACTGTGGCAGCATCTACGGAGGGCACTGTGGCAGCATCTACGGAGGGCACTGTGGCAGCATCTACGGAGGGCACTGTGGCAGCATCTACGGAGGGCACTGTGGCAGCATCTACGGAGGGCACTGTGGCAGCATCTACGGAGGGCACTGTGGCAGCATCTAAAAAGGGTTATAGTAGATCAAATAACTAATTGATTAACAATAATTTTGTATTGTATCAAATTTTAAAGTAATGTGGCCTGACAACTTCCCATTTTTTTTCTATATGTGGCCCACTTACCCGGCCGAGTTTGAGACCCCTGCCTTAGGCTATGTTCACACTGAGTTTTTTTGACGAGTTTTTTGACGCGGAAACCGCGCCGCAAAACTCGTCAAAAAGGGCCCGAAAATGCCTCCCTATCTTCGGGCGTTTACGCCTCTGACCCCCCATTGACTTCAATGGGAGGCAGAGAAAGCGTATTTCGCTGCGTATTATGCCCGCGGCGCTCAATGGGCGCGAGCGAAAAACGCAGTGAAAATCGGCGTGCAGAGAGAGGAAAATCTGCCTCAATCTTCCAAACAGAATTTGGAGGCAGAAATTCCGCCTGTAAACAACTCCCTGTGAACATACCCTAAGGCTGGGTTCACACAGAGATTTTTGCAGGTGGAAATTCTGCCTCAAAATTCAGTTTGGACGTTTGAGGCAGATTTTCCTCTCTCTGCACGCCGATTTTCGCTGCGTTTTTCGCATTGTCTGCCACGGGCAAAAAGCTCAGCGAAATACGCTTTCTCTGCCTCCCATTGATGTCAACGCCCGAAGATGGGGCATGACGCTTTTTACCGCAAGACATTTTTTCCGGACTTTTTTTTGCGCGGTTTCCGTGTCAGAAAACGTGTAAAAAAACTCCATGCAGTCCATTTTAAAACCGTGCTGATCTATATGTTGGTTGAGTTTGGACGCGTGGTGGGCGCACCTCGGCAGTGATGCGTCTGCAAGATGAGAACCCGGCCTAGGACTCCTCTCCTGCCTGAGGCTGAATTATTTACAGTGGCAGCTGGGAATCTTTTGGGGCTCTGATATTCCCTATAGAGCAGTTTAAGTGAAAAGTACCAGATTTTTCAGGCTAACAAAAGCACTGGAACATCAGAAGCACCCACAGTCCGTAGCATAAAAGAGGAGAAAAAAAGTTGGTTTTTTTTCTGTATATTTCCTATTGGTAATATTCAGGCGATGTGGTGCAGATACATCACCAGCCACAGTAATACATCATATTGCCAGCTATAGAGCAAAAATGATGATCTGTGACCGCCTAGGATGTAGATGTGAACACCGTCCTACTGTGTTCAGTGAGCAAACAGCAGACGGATGTGTCTAGGATGTGAATGTTTAGTGATCAGATGACACAGAGATTCTTTACACTCAGGACATGCTGCTTCCAGAACACTGCGCATCCACTGAGCTCAGAGCGAGGCCCCATGCACATGACCGTATTCTTCATCCGTAATTACGGACCCATATTTTACTGATGGGCGTCAGTGCTGAAAAAATTATAGAACCTGTCCTGTTCTTGTCAGTAATTACGGCAAGGACTATCCCATAGAAGTCTATGGGAGCTTCCGGAAATATGGATGGCTACTGATGTGCATTCGTCAACCGTCCGTATTTACTGAAGCATTGCTAGGCAACATGTTGATGACATCATTTGCAACCTCCCTCTTTTTGTACGGATCAGTGAATACGGATGCAATACGGACCATATTTACAGGCACGCTTCCGTATGTACGGATGCCGACTGATCCGTATTTACGGTCAGCATTTCAGGATAGATAAAAATACGGTCGTGTGCATGGGGCAATAGAAATGAATGGGTCTGTAATTAGTGATGAAAAATACTGTCGTGTACATGGGGCCTCACCTGCGTCCCTGATTACAGCACGGACGAACCGAGGAGTGGCATCTGCGGGCTGTCAGCAGCGTATCCGTCCTCGAAGCCGCAGGGTATTCCGCCCGACAAACTGAACCAAATTGTGGTACAGTTTTTCGTGCAGAATATCCGCTGCGAAATGAAGCTTTAAAAAAAAAAAAAAACTTAAGCCTGGCCTTCTGGGATGTTGCTGCAGTCCATGTGACCGCTACAGCCTGTGATTGGCTTCCGCAGTCACATGGGATGAAGCGTCCTCTCAGGAAGGCCAGCCTGCACTCAGAACAGACAGAGGATCTCGTCGCGATGACAATTCCCGTGGTTATGTATGAATGGTTTTCTTATTTTTTTTTAACCAAAAATAGCTTTTTTTCGTTTTTGTTTTTTTTTTCTTCTGATTTGCAATTTTTTGGCGGAATCGCAGCTTTTTTTCCACAAAAATTGCATCATTTGCCTATTTGTGGATTTACCTCCCTATTGAATTCAATGAGGAAAACCCACCACAGAAGAGCAGCAATTAGGCAGCATAAATTAACATGCTGCGGATTAAAAAAACGCACAGCGGGTCGATTTCTGAACATTTTTTTGGCAGATTTTTTTTCTGCTGTGTTTGGATGAGGTTTGTTTCAATCTCTCCCACTTTGCTGCTATGGTAATACGCTGCGGATTTTTCGCAAAGAAATCCGTTGCAGAAAAATTTCCGTTTTTACGCTATGTGTGTCCTTACACTGGCAGCCGCTGGCATTTGGGTTATTAGATGCACCACAGGATTACAACCGTTTTTTGCAAAACAAAATGTGTGTCCGTAGTCTGAAAAATATGTCAAGTTTAACACAATCCTAAAATAAATAAAACAAATCGGAGAATTCTGAATGAACACAAAACATTCGGCAACATTTATATAATCTCATGGACGTGTTTTTTCCCTCCTCAAAATGATGTCCACGATGTGAAGAAACAGAAGGGAGCGAGAGGATCGGACATTTCCTCTTATATGGACTTTATTTTCTGTCCTTTTGTCTTTTTGTCTTCCACAGTTTTTTTTTTGTTTTTTTTTTTGTAAATTGTGTATTTTTATTAACGTTTTCCAAAATTATAAATACAATCCCCAAATAACCCACCCGCCCCTAACAAAAGTCCCTGCAAACCGAGAGAACGACCAGCGTGTGCACTGCAATGTCCATAAGAAGGAAAAGACTTCACATATTTTCCCACCTGCAAGAAAAAAATTGACTGTGCCGGACGGGTGAGAAGAAATACCCCAGACCACGATCACAACCCTACAACGGAGCGATATCCGTTCTTCCACAGCGAGGGTAGGTGCACACACAAAATCAAAAATGTCTGAAAATACGGAGCTGATTTCAAGGGAAAACCGCTCCTGATTTTTGAACGTTAAGCCACTCACGATTTTCACTGCGTTTTTCGCGACTTTTTTTACGGCTGTTTTTTGGAGCTGTTTTTCTATAGAGTCTATGAAAAACGGCTCCAAAAACGACTGTAGAAGTGACATGAGTTTCTTTTTCACTGCCGTTTTTTTACGTGGCCGTTTTTCCCATTGATTTCAATGGGCAGATGTTTGGAGGCGTTCTGCTTCCATTTTTTTCAGCCGTTTTTCGGGCGTTTACGGCCTGAAAAACAGCTGAAAACACTCCGTGTGAACATACCCTTACTCAGATTCTACGTCGATTTCCATATCCGTGTTCTGTACTATATAATATTTCTGCTCGGAAGGCTATTTCAACGCTTCTCTTTCTAATTTCTCATGATTTGTGATAGGCGGAGGATGACATGAATGAAACCTTCTGCTACCACCAGGGGGAGCACTGTATATATAAACTGAATAAGAAATAGAAGTTTATGCAATTCAGGTAGTTGCTGCTCGTAACGGATTTATTCTCTCTTTTCTTTTTTCCCCTTATTTAGCACATTTTTACGATCCGTCTCGTGTGTGTTTGTTTGTAGATACTTTTCCATACAATGGTCCACTGTCCCGCGGCCGTGAACGTCTGAGCTCAGGGATAGAGCTGTATACAGAATAGACCATGAGAGCTCAGCATGACTTGGTATCCATATTTATATGGTACCCCCAGTGAATAACTTATAAAAGCAAGCAAGCAAAACCTGATGAGAACCCCAAAAAAAGTCTGTGGCCATATATTGTCACCTGTGGGATAGCCTCTGGCTCACAGCAATGTGTCACCTGGAATCGCAGTGAACTTGTGGCACACAGTAATGTGTTTCTATGGGCCGGGACTATATGCTTGTTGTTATTACACATTAAAAATGTAAAATAAATAAGCAAAGCTAAAAAAAAATTAAACCACTAAAAAGCCATTTTACCCTGAATTCATTTGCGTTCCTATTGGATATTGGACCATATGGTAAAATATCTGTATCCAATGCAGTAATTCTAGCAGCGCAGGCGGCGTCCCATTGAATTGTTGCAGTATAATTTGAGTCGTAGTCTTTGTCCCATTCCATCATTGGGATTAGAGCCCCGTATTTGCTTTGCGTCTATAAGTCGGGGCTGGCGTGCTTCCGTGCTGCACAGGCTTCGGAGATTTGCATACCGTCCAGGTTTTTAAGTGGCGTCTGTTTGCAGCAAATGCGAAATCTCCGGCAGCATTAGCTACAACAAACATTACATCTACATACTGATTTCTTATTTTGTGTTAATGTAAATAAGCTGTAATTACTGTAAATGTGATCTGTAGCTGACATGAGCCGCTATAAATCTGCAAGCTTAAAATCGGCAGATTTAATTGACGACAGGGTTGGCAGTGTTTAATTTGAAATCCCATGACTCTTCTATACGGAAATAAAAAGCGAGTTTTCATGCGCATTGTTGCAGATGAGGCCACGCAGCCCCTCCAAGAAATGTTCCGGGATTTAGAGCGCGGAAACCAATTTTTTATTTTTAAAGCCAAGAATCGTATGAAAGGTTAAAGGGAAACGAGTCCTAAAGTGTTAATATTTCCTGCACGTAATGGAAGTTCACAAATGGCGCACACTTAAATAGAAATCTATACCCAATGTCTTTATCATAAGCATTAAATGAGTTTGCCCATCAGTGATATTTATAGCCGATATGGGACCTCCACCTATCTCTAGAACGGGGCCACCTAAACCCTGTTGTACCGTTCTCGGCTCCTCCGGCCACTTTGTAATTTCAGACCATGTAATCAGGAAATCTGCGTCGCTCGCTGGGCTATCCGGTTTCCATATCTGCCGTTCGTGTCTGCGGGAGTTACGAAAACGGGGTAGCTCAGCGATCTGCGCCGTTTTCCTGATTACATGGTCTGAAATTACAAAGTGGTCGGGAGGCAGCAGCAACCAAGAAAGGTAAAACGGGGTTTAGGTGGCCCCGTTCTAGAGATGGGTGCGGGTCCCATAAGTGGGACCTGCATCTATTTGACATTTTTGGCATATCCTGTAGATATGCCAAAAAATGTCCCTGATGGGAAAACCCCTTTAAAGCAGAGGTGAACCCGTGCATGTGTGTTAGTAATTCACCTAATTCAATCCTATAAGGCTGAGTTCACACACACTATTTACGGACGTAATAGACAAGTGGAAGATGTGGTTGGTAGAACTCGTCTGCTCTGAAGTCACTCATACAGCCTATTGCTCTCATAATGGACAAGACATGAGACTAAATTGTCCCATTTATCCAAGTTATTTTTTATCTCCTTATTGGAACAGCGGGGCAGATTTATTAAGACTGGCATTTCAAACGCCACTTAATAAATGTGTTGCATCTTTCCGCCACACTGTTAAGACTTTACGACCGGGGCTCATCCATCCCCCCCCCCCCCCACATCATCTAAATTAAAAAATAAATACATACTCTCCGCTCCTTTTTTCTTCTCCCCACCGGGTCCCCTACGGCTCCCTCTTCATGCCGCGGCTCATTCAAGATACTGACGCAAGTTCAGCATCAGTACCTATGTAAAGCAACACTGAAGACATAGTGGCGCGTCGCATTGGTACTGACGCTGCCGTTACCTCGCTACACCCCACAGCCTGAACCTATGCCAGCTAGGAGCTGGCGTAGATTGCTGCTATGATTTAGTTTTCTGGTGTAAATTATAATTTTGTTGTCTTTGGCAAAGCCCTATCCCCTCTTCTCGCCAATTTCTGAAAGCGGGGAGAAAAATTGTCGCAATTTTTAGCTCCACTATGGCGTACGTCTGATGTGGTTGGTAGAAATTCATTCTTATGTCGTACATGCTACAATTGCATTCTTCTTACTTTACAGGATCTATGCTGGTGCGTTACTGTAGAATAACACAAGTCGTTGAGGGCTCCTCCTCTGGGTGCGGACATTGTGCTGTGTGTGTTAGCACTTCTTGGTTGATTTGTGTTGTCACGGATTCTGTGGAGATGCTTCTTGTACGTGTTTAACTAATTTGATATAATAATGATGGGAGTGTTCGCTCTGTGTCTGTAAAGTAACCGGCTCGTAGGACACGTTCTCAATGTTTGGTCAGTACAGTCGCAGCTCCGGTGATGGGGGTCAGGTGTGCCCGGGCTTGTCTGTGGGTCTCCCAGAAGGATGAGCGCTCTAGTGGAACATGCGACTACTTGTCTTCACTGACTCTCTGTCTCTATTTCTATTCCCTCAGCTCTCAACAGGAGTCATTAAACCAGAACTATATGCTGATCATCACTCACCGTGAGGTCAAGAGGGAATACAACCTACAATTCTCTGGGAGCTGCACTATACAGGAGGTGAGAGAGCAGTAACCAAGACTTGATAACGTTTATTGTAAAATTAGTAAGTGTTCCAGCAAAAAGATCTGTTGGGCTTCGTTCACATAATGCATCAGGGCTCTGTTCATGGGTTCCATCGGACCTTTCCGTCAGGGAAACCCATGAACTTGAACCCTGACTGAACCATAGGTTTCCGTCTGCATCACCATTGATTTCAATAGTGAAGGATCCGGTGCAAATGGTTTTCGTTTATCACCGTTGTTTAAGGGTTCCATTGTTTTGACGGAATGTATAGCGCAACAATATTGATTCTGTCAATGCGATGGGACCCTTGCACAACAGAGACAAACGTAAACCGTTTGCACCGGATCCTTCACTATTGAAATCAATGGTGATGCAGACGGAAACCATGAACGGAACCCTGACGCAGATGTGAACGAAGCCTAACCAGTCATCTACGAGTGAAGCCTTGTGAGTCTCCTGCATTCACATAGGCTCCTATGACTATGCACATAGGCGTCATGGGGTTCTGTGTAATTTAGTACCTAATACTCAAATAGTGAAGTATTTCTAGTGCTTTAATGTCCTATTATTATGCAGCAGATTTATTGGTGTCACAGCTGAAAAAGTAGCATGGAAGTCCTGAAAATTGTCACAGATGAAAAACATCATGTTTACCAAAGAGCTCAAAAACGTATGATTGTTTTTTCAGAACGGCATCTAAGGCCACGGCTACATCTAGACTTTTTGTGGTGCTACTGATTGATTTTAACTCTTGAGTGACAGCTGCAGGTTTGAATGCAACTTGATGTATTCATTTGGACTGCAGCTGTAGCTCAATAGTTAAAATCAATCCGTAGCACTACAAAAAGTCTAGATGTAGCCCTGGTCTAAGGGTCGGGCTTGGTAGTCACAGCCATGCAACATATTTATTAATGTCTAAAGAGACTTAAGATCTTCTGAACTATCACAGCCTGTACTGTTCCAGCCGCATAGTCTCGGGACAGACATTGATGGCATATCGCTAGTATATCTAATAGGCAGGGCTTCGCTTGGCTTTTGCATGTTTGGCCTATTATAGTCTATGGCTGACCATCCATTCTCCTGAGGAAGTCGAGTGGAGTTGACCGGAGACATAGTGACACGCCACTTGCATAGCGCCGCTGCCACTTGCATAGCGCCGCTGCCACTTAGTTCTAGAGATCACAGTGATTGTACCCCGGCAGATCGGACACTGATGGCATATCCTAGCGATACGCCATCAATGTCTGTCCTGGGACAACACCTTTAATTACCATTTTTCATTGGAGGGAGAACGTGTTCGTGTGACAGTGATGATAACTCGGTAAAACTCTGTCTTCTAGTTCTCCGTTCTGGGAATGGTACTTGTTCTGAGTGATCGTAGTAGCTTCTAGTCAATAATACAGTGGGGTAAACTTATTAAGCAATCAACGACAAAAAATGTTGCGACTTTAAGTTTTTCCCACCACTTTTTAAAAAAGTTACACCAGAAACTGGAGTAAATATAGCGGAAATCTATTCCATCTCATGGATTTCCCTTTCTGGCGCACAAACAGTCGAAGAAGCGACAAATTAATAGGAGTGCACCTCTTAATACATTTATTGCGTTTTACCTCTGCTCCATTTATTATAGACTGTTCGCCAAGAGCAATAAATCTCCCCAGTGTGTATTGATGTATGAAAACAATCTGTGACCCCCCCCCCTGCAACAGTGGTTAACGTATCTAGCTCTTGGCACTTTTTTGTTTTTGTCCCCCCCCCCCCTCCATAATCAAAACAAAACTCCTGCTCTAAACCAGTCCATCTAAGGCCTTGTTCACACAGTTTTTTTTACATGTTTTTAGATGCAGAAATCATGTCGGAAAATGCGCCAAAAAACGTCAGAAAATGCCTCCCATTGGTTTCAATGGGAGGTGGAGTCGTTTTTTTCCCACGAGCGGACAAAAACTGCTCGCGGGAAAGAGAAGCGACATGCCCTATCTTCGAGCGTTTACGTCTCTGACCTCCCATTGACATCAATGGGAGGCAGAGAAAGCGCATTTTGCGGCGTTTTTGCCCCTGGTGCTCAATGGGCGCGAGCGAAAAACGCCATGAAAAACGCGGCAAACAGCGTGCAGGCAGATCAAAATCTGCCTCAAAATTCCAAACGGACTTTTGAGGCGGAATTTTCTGCCTGCAAAAAACTGTGTGAACAGGGCCTTATAGTGAGATGCTCTGGTCTAATGGGTCTCGATCCAATGACATTTCACCCATCACTGAATTTTCTCATGACCACTTCCTTTTTTGTTGTATAAACTGTTCTGAAGGAAAATCTAGTTTACCAAAATGAATCCTGGTTAAATGACAATTATTTGACTATAATACCATATTGCAATTTTTACTAAATACATTTCTTCTATCATTTTTTTTTTTTATGCAAGTACACAGCGTTTATAGGGATTGTCCAGTCT
This sequence comes from Rhinoderma darwinii, assembly GCF_050947455.1. Lineage (NCBI taxonomy): Eukaryota > Metazoa > Chordata > Amphibia > Anura > Rhinodermatidae > Rhinoderma > Rhinoderma darwinii. The sequence goes on along the minus strand of NC_134693.1, from coordinate 25,111,615 downwards.
CCTGTAAATAAAGCTTAAAGAAGTTCCCCACTTTGGACAATCCCTACTTGTTTTAGAAGGGCCCCTTGACAATAAGTTGATCACAAAGTCTCCCCCTGCTGAGACCATCAGTGATCATCTGTAATCGGTGGGGAAACCTGGCAGTAAGTGTTTAATTTCCCTGCAGTGCCTCCATAGGGGAAATTAGGCATTACATAGTGTCAATTCATATGAATGGGTTGTCTGTGTAATGCAGGACCGGACAGGTCCTCCAAAGCAAGAGACGTTCTTTGTGACCACTTTTTAGTTTTCTGAACTAATCAACCCCCTTGTTCTTTGTATAAGAATTAAGCAAATTTCTAATGTATTTTGTATTATAAAATGTAACTATTTTTCTCATCTCTGCTTACACCTCTTGCACAAACAAAATGCACTTAATATGATACAGTACGGAGCAGCAGTTCCATGGGGTGACAGAGACTCCTAGCATTAGAAATGTCTATGATGCCAGGAGTCCCGTTCACCTGTACCGCGGTCAGGCCAGGAAATCAGGCCGACACACGGACCGTTTTTCACGGCCCAATCTCGGTCATGTGCAAGAACTGTAACTGACCGTGAATGAAAATATTCTTGTTTACATCCAGAAATAAAAAAAATAAACCCTGATCTAGTCCTGCTTTACACGTCTGCCGGTTGTTACAATGTGTCAGTGGGGATTTTGAAATGAAGTCTAGCACAGGAGAGACATTTGTTTTTCTGCTGTGTTTAGCCCATAGAGGATTAATTGGACTCCTACATTTTTGCAAACCCATCACCTGTGTGAACAGGACCAATTCAGGACTTTTTATACTGCATATGAATGAACCGTATGTTTCTACTGACCGCAGGCAGGTCTCTTGGAAATGATGAAGAACTGAAACACTAAAAATAGTTATAAAGAGGTCGTCCAGTCCGCTGCAAAGTAAACCCCAATATGATGCATCTCTACATTGCTGCGTGTTGTCGACCGTCGCCTAATCCTATTATGAGTGCATTTCTTACGCTCACTATGGACGTGCACAAAGCAGTGACTAGGAGCACACGTGATAGGGACTTCTGAGTAGATGGTCCTGTGATGGAAGAAATTCAAGCACCTATAAGGTTTACGTTCACATTGGTGTCATGGCCCACATTTAGGACAGAAGCCTTGACGTTGTGCCCGATCCCTCGCATGACGGACCCAAATGGCGCACAACAGACCCCATTGACTTATAATTAGGCATATAGGGATTTTGTCACGTTTTCCGTAGTTTTGACACAAGGATAGTGATGCACGCAGCGCTATTCTTGCCATCAGAAGTGAAGGGACCCCCTACTGTGCTCCGAACGCCTGTGTGAACCAGAGCCTTTCTGTTACCATCCCAGGATATTGCTTCTCTGCAGCGAGAAACTTCTGCCTGCCAGGGAGTAAGGAGGAAACTCGTGACATATTCCTCTCTCCTGGGAACGATGCCTCGTATACAAAGCAAAGCAAATATAGTAAGGATCTGCTGACAGGTTCACCTGAAACACAGCGCAGAACACCTGCCGCTGAGGCATGGCTGGAAAATGTGCAGGAGTGCGAACTAGCCAATAAAAAGGCATCCAAACCGGGAATTTTTGGTCTTTTTTTTTTTTTTATTTATTTTATTTATTTATTTTTTTTCTACATTGTTTTGGAGAATTTTGCATTACCATATTATTTATACATCCTTGTTCATACCCACAGTTTTCATTGGGGCCTCAGGCACACAACCGTAATTTTCATCCATAATTACGGAAACCTCAATTACGGATGAAATTGCGGATTCATTCATTTCTATCGGTCACGGACGCCTATACACGTGTGTAGAAATGATCCGCAAAATATAGAACATGTCCTGTTCTTGTTGAGACCTGGACTCCCCCAAAGAGGTCGCAATGGCGGACGGCTGCGGATGTGTATCTGTAGCCGTCTGATCCGTATTTGTGGACCGTAAAAACTATTAGTTGTGTGCACGAGGCCTCATCCTTTTGGTAACACAGATCACCCCGTTTTGCAGGTAGATGACTATTGGGGCATTTGTCTATATAACAGTCGGCATACTGCATAGACAGAATTCATAGCCTTTTATTCACATTTATTTTTAGTTTTGTTTTATATCCCTCACACCGGGTGGACACAAATGCAGAATATCATTCTTTTTTTAATTTTTCCTCCCCCTTTTCTTCTTATTATAATACTTACTTATCCATGGAGTTTTCCCCATTGACATGTCTATAAATAATTTGTATAAACCTCACATGCTGACAATCCTGACTAGTATATACAGATGTGCGGTGCTACATAGACACTACTTATCTCTTCCCGCGTAAGTGGTCTGTCGCAGATACCTTTTCTACAAAGTTCCTTCTCATGTGTTAGGCCGTGTTTACAAAGGGCGGATACGCTGCCTAGAAGTACACCGCGTACTCTCCCTGGAACCCGCAGGGAATTCCGGCCCAAAAACCGCACCAAAACAGTGTTTAAAGTATAAAAATAAAAAACAAATACGTATACTTACCCCGTTCTCTATAGTCATGGCGACGCGTCTTTCTGTTGTCCGTGCAGCCCAGATTCCTGGGATGGCGTTTCATCCTATGTGACCTCTGCAGCCTGTGATTGGCTGCATCAGTCACATGGGATGAAACGTCATCCGAGGAGACCTGCCTGGACAGAGAACAGAGGGACGCATGGCCATGTCTATGGAGCACGGGGTGAGTATAAGCGTTTTTGGGTTTTTTTCAGCGGAATCGCAGCTTTTCCGACGCAAAAAAAGGCAACGTTTGTTGCGGGTTTTACCTCCCTATTGAATTCAATGCTGTTCCCCAAAGTGTGTCTAGCTACTTGTCAAAGACCTGCTTATATGGTTACACTACCATATTGTATTGATGAGAGCAGGAGAAGCATCTTCTAAGACAATGCCGGTGATCAGACTAAAAGCATAGGAGTGGCGATCCTGTATGATTTGCTGTTTTTGTGACTCCTAAAATGATTTATTTTTTATTATGATAAAAAACGATGATTAAAGTAGGCATATTAGTTTGGCCATAATTAATAGGAATAACTAAAGATTTCTTAATCCATTCTCCCATTTCTATTCAGTTAAGTCACAATTTGCAGACATTCTATTGAAAGTTCTGCGTATGCAATACATATTTCAACCACAAGAGGGCAACATTTGACATTCTTTTACAACTCCTGCAGGGCCCATTCTGCAACTCCAAATTAGCTTCTGAAATACAAACAGACCGCGGTATAATGGCCGGGTTATTGTTTGATCAGGAGATAATTGGCACATTGCTGGAAGGAGACTTAATTTCACCCTTTTAAATTAAACAATGAGATTTAAAAAGATATAAAATATTCATTAATGTTTAGTGATTATAAAATAGAGGCACATATTTATTTTGCCATTATTACTGTTTCGACGGGGAAATACTGCAAATATATCAAAAATGGAGTTAGCCATTCTGACAAGTTGAAATGTTTAAGCAGTGTTAATGCAATCCACTCACACATGATATTCTATGCAGAAAGATTCAAAATGACTACATCAATTATTAAAAAACAAAATTAATATTCCACAAATGTCTTCTGGCTCCTCTCCGTTCTGCGCTACTGTCTCTCGGCACAGATCTGTTTGCATAGGAAAATATACACGGGGAAAACACAAGGCAACAAATATAACGACCATTATATTTCATGCCGACTGCAAAATTGGCTTATAAACCCTTTAATTGCCAATTGCCATTTTCCACGTATATCATCACCCCCCCCATCCTTTGTCCTGTAGACTTACTACATCTGCTTTTGTTAGAAGTCAAAGATTGAAGTGGATTTGCTCATAATAGAAACGATCAACTTGTCTGCTTCAATACTCAGTCCATAAATTGACAAGACTCTATATAGATCTAGTGACTATAAAAAAAATAATAATAATTTTATACATATAAATATATATAAAATATAAAAGTATTATATATTTTTTCTAAAATGTATCTATACATGAAAATTTGCTTTGGAAACATCATTAGCTTTAATGATTTAATTCTAGTGCAAAAAAAAAAAAAAGTATATGAAAAAAACTCTTACTTGTTGCTATCTGGGGAACCCCCCCCCCCACATATAGCCATATGTGTTCATAGTATTCGCAACGTGCTGAAAGTGATAAAGTAGGGTGTGTATTACAGGAATAAAAGAGTTTGTCATAAAAAAAGAAGAAAAAAATCTGCAAATAGATAGAAAAAGAGAATCGAAAATAATTTTCAGGAGGATAGTGTCGGTGTTTATTAGTCAGTTTTAACTTAGTACTCTGATATAATAATACAACGGGCTACATCAGAGTTTGATCAATTTAATAGCGTGCACAATTAAAGTGTAATTTGGTCCTACGAAATTTTTTCTGTATACATTTTGATGCCATATATATTGTACGTAGCTGTGGGGTGTGTATGATCTAGATAGAAAGTATATACTGGTGTGTGTATGTGTGTATATAATAACTATTATTTATATATAATATTTAAGCACACAATTTAGTATATGCTACAAAAGTGGAAAATGTAATTTAGAATTTATTTTTTAAATAAAAAATTTTTTTTTTTTTTTTTTTTATTATTATTTTTTTTTTTAGACCTACTGATGTGGGATAATGGATTATTTTGCTATTATAAAATAAATTATAATCAGCAAATGTTTAAAAATTACATATTTTAGTCATTTAGTTGGTTTAGACGTGAAAAATATTTGAAAGAAAAGGTTAATTTCTGTTTTGTATCTTGAACAACAACGTTTTATCTTCTGTAAGACCCTTTACTATAGACCAGGTTTTTTTATTTCTCTCGTATTAAATAGTGTTAAAATGAAAATACTTCAATTTTTTTTTTGGGGGCAATCCAGTTTAAATAATAAACAAATAAATAAAAAATAAAATAATAATAAAATAAATATATATATATATATAATTTTTGAATTAATTTTTTATACATTTTTTACAAAAGATTTTTCATATTCCAAGAATAGAAAACACAATAATTTTTTTTTGTTTGCATATGTATCAAAAGCATTTTTCGTTTACATTTTATCAGCAATTTGTTTTAATAATTGGATTGTCCATTTTTTTTTTATTACATTTTTTTATTTTTATAATCACGTAATCCACGTACAAGTCCTGAGAACAAATATGAACACTTGCAAATCCACTGATGCCTTCCACATTCTTAAAATGACTGCCTGCAGGAAAACCACGTTCAGTTATGACATCCCGGACTGTAAGAAGAGTAAAAACCTCTGCTGGAATAATTGCAAAGACCAGTACTGTAATAATCCCACTTAACAATATGTACTTGACAGGTTGTAATCGTGCTAATTGAAGAGGCTAATTCACACTTGCTTCATTCCATTCAGAGACAGAATCAGCAGCTTGTTTTGCCTTTGACCAGATGGTCGTGATGAACACCTACTGAGCACTTTAAGTGCTTTTGCTGGGATTACAAAGGCGGTGGGCTGAACTCATCTCAAAATGATTTGAGAATAGCGAGGAGAACAGGAGAAGGGGGGGGGGACGGGGGGACCAGGCGCTCAATGGATTTGGAGAAGCTAAATTAATTCTGGAGGAACCATTGCACACGGAGCCCCCTTTTGATAGCACTCTTCCCCCTTGTTTGTTCTGTATCAATGAGAATGTGAAGGCAGATTACAACAAACAGTCGTAGGCGCTGTGAAAAGGAGAAAAGGCCTGAGAAGCCTTTCATATCATGTGTTGATTTTTTTATTTTTTCCCAAAAAAGTGCATTATTGTGTGAGAATCGCAAGTGTGGAGAAAGCCAATTGGTGTGTGTGTTTTTTTTTAAAGAGCGCAATTAAAGAGGTATGAATATTTAAGCAAGAGCAACAGTTGACCGAGTTTAGTTTGGTGAGGCATTGTGCCCAGGGACGAAATGCGTTGATTAAAAGTGGCGCCCCCCATTTTAATATGAATGTGGCCGCAATTTCTCCAGCCGGCTTCTGTTTACTTTGGATAATTAGAATATACTTTTTCTGTTCAACTCTATTATTACTGTAGATGCTTAAAATTTTAGCAGAAGGCCGGGTCCCCCCTCCTCCCTTCCTTCTGTGTAATGCTTTAGATTCTTCACTCACCAGGACTTCTGCTAACATGAAACACTTGCTCTGAAAGAATGCGGGAGGCTTCAGATTGATAAGTGGCAAATTGCACCCGGACATTGACCGTGTACACGTTAGAGTGGCCTGAGTTAGTGGCTGTATGGATAAAAGCAGTGGTAGCCAACTTGTGGCTCTCCAGCTGTTGCAACACTACAGCTGCCTGCGGCTGTGAGGGCATGCTGGGAGTTGTAGTGTTGCAATAGCTGGAGAGCCACAAGCGGTTAAAGACCGCTACTTTAAAGTGGACCTGTCGCCTCTCCTTACATGTCTGTATAAGTAAATACTTGCATTTCATCTTTTATTAGAACTCTACCTTGTACCGTTCCTCTTTAATTCCTCCTGGAAATGTATGAATAAATTGAGTGTAAAGGCTCATGTAAAGTCCTTCGTACTGAGACGTGTTTACGGAGATATTTTAGCATTTCTTCTAGAGGAGAATATATCTGCACATACAGCATCCAATAGAACATGCCACTATATTATTTTTTATAGAATAAAACCCTCTGTATGCCTCCGAATAATATTGTTGGTGCAGGAGAGAGGTCTCATGTACCTTTACAGAAGCTCTATTACGGTTCCATACAAAACAAAGCTGTCATTCGGCCTTGTGTGTGTATTTACTCTCAAGTCAGTGGGATGTGTCCCCATACAGTCCAACACTGATGAGACACAACCTGTTGGCATAAACACACTATAACATTACTGCAGTGTCCTGACAATGAATATACATTACCTCCAGCCAGGACGTGATGTTTATTCAGAATCCTGACCACTTCTCTGTGATTTACAGCATAGCAGGCGTAGTCTCACACAGACGCTACAGAAGTGGTCAGGATTGTGAATAGACATGACGTCCTGGCTGGAGGTAATGTATATTCACTGTCAGGACACTGCAGTAACGTTAGTGTGTTTATGTGTCTGCACATAGTGATATAGCTATATCGCTATGTGCTGTATAAATTAATGGAGAGAAGTGTATGACACTGATTGGACAGCGTCATACACTTCTCTCCACAACGCCCACTTGGCCAAAAAGTTAAACACGCCCAGTTGTTCCTTTCAGAAACTCATTAGCATAAAGCTAAAATTGGTCATAATGATCGTTTTTCTAAATAAAAAACACTGCTGTAATCTACATTACAGCGCCGATCACATCATGTACAATATAGGCCACTTATGTGGTGACAGAGCCTCTTTAAATAGATTTTGGGGGGTATTGTAGCATTTGATTTACACAATACCCGTACCACTTTTGAAGGTTCAAAATATTTTTTAGTATGACACAAAAGGCCAAAAACAGACCTTTAACCCCTTAACGACCGCCAATACGCCTTTTCATGGTGGCCTTTAAGGGCGGCGCTGTGTCATAAGCCCGGCACAGGTATCCTGTGTCAGCTAAAGCAGGTGTCGGGCAGTCTGAAGACAGCCGGGCACCTGCTCTAACAGGCGGGATCGATATCAACATTGATCTCACCCGTTTAATCCCTTAGATGTGGCGCCCAATAGCGAGCGCCGCATCTAAGTGGTTTTGGAGGGAGGGAGCTCTCACCCCACCGGGACCCTGCAATCGCAGGGTGCCGATAGCTTCTATGGCAGCCGGGGGCTTAACAGTAGTGGTGCCTGTAGTGGATGCCCGCTAGGCCACGCCAGAGGCATGACCTAGCAGGTGCCTGTCAGTTTTACTCTGGCAGGCAGTAATACACTGCAATACAGAAGTATTGCAGTATATTATAAAAGCGATCAGCAGATCGCATAGTGAAGTCCCCTAGTGGGACTAAAAATAAAGTTTTCAAGAAGTTTAATAAAGTTTTCCCTTCTAAAATACCTTTTAATATGAAAAAACTTTATTTTGTATTTTTTAAAACCTTATACATTTTTAGTATTGCCGCGTCCGTAAAGACCCCACCTATAAAGCTATTACATTATTTAACCCGCACAGTGAACGCCGTAAAAATTAAAATAAAAAACAATGCCACAATTGCTGTGTTCTATTCATCCTGTCCAAAAAAATGTGATTAAAAGTGATCAAAATGTTACATGTACTCCAAAACTTTACCAATAAGAACTAGGAGTTGTCCCTCAAAAAATAAGCCCTCATACAGCTGCATCGGAGTAAAAATAAAAAAATATTGGCTATTAAAACATGGCGACACAAAAACAAATAATTTTGGAAAAAAAAGTGTTTTTACTGTCTAAAAGTAGTAAAACACACAAAATCAATATAAATTTGGTATCGCCACAATCGTAATAACCTACTAAATAGAGTTATTTATACCACACAGCAAATGGCGTAAATCTAAGACGCAAAAAAGAGTGGCAAAATCTATGGTTTCTTTTTCCATTGCCCCCCCCCCCCAAGAAAAGTTAATAAAAGTTCATCAGTCAATAATACGTACCCCAAAATGGTGCTATTAAAAAATACAACTTGTCCCTCAAAAAACAAGACCTTATACAGCTATGTTGACGCAAAAATAAAAAAGTTCTAGCTCTTGGAATGCGACGATGGAAAAGCTTAAAAAATACCTTGGTCATTAAGGGGTTAATGTGTATTCACCCCCTGAATGTCAATACTTTGTGGACCCCTCATTTGCTGCAATTGCCGAAACAAGTCTCTTGAGGTACGTATCTATTAGCTCAGCACATCTATCTACACCGTGTTCCAAATTATTATGAACATTGGATTTAAGTGTCATAAACATTTAATTATTTGTTTTTCAATTAAACTCATGGATGGTATTGTGTCTTAGGGCTCTTTGGATCATTGTAATCAATCTCAGACACCTGTGATAATTAGTTTGCCAGGTGTGCCCAATCAAATGAAAACTACATAAGAAGGACGTTCCACATTATTAAGCAGGCCACAGGTTTCAAGCAATATGGGGAAGAAAAAGGATCTCTCTGCTGCCGAAAAGCGTGAAATAGGACAAAGTATGAAAACATTGGATATTTCAAGAAAACTTGGGCGTGATCGTCGTACTGTGAAAAGATTTGTGGCTGATTCAGAGCACAGATGGGTTCGTTCAGATAAAGGCATAATGAGGAAGGTTTCTGGCAGACAAATTAATAGGATTAGGAGAGCAGCTGCTAAAATGCCATTGCAAAGCAGCAAACAGGTATTTGAAGCCGCTGGTGCCTCTGGAGTCCCGCGAACCTCAAGGTGTAGGATCCTCCAGAGGTTTGCAAGTGTGCATAAAGCTATTATTCGGCCACCCCTAAACAATGCTCACAAGCAGAAACGGTTGCAGTGGGCTCAGAAATACATGAAGACTAATTTTCAAAACGTGTTGTTTACTGATGAGTGCCGTGCAACCCTGGATTGTCCAGATGGATGGAGTAGTGGATGGTTGGTGAATGGCCACCATGTCCCAACAAGGCTGCGATGTCAGCAAGGAGGTGGTGGAGTCATGTTTTGGGCTGGAATCATGGGGAGAGAGCAGATAGGCCCCTTTAGGGTCCCTGACGGCGTGAAAATGACCTCTGCAAAGTACGTAGAGTTTATGACTGACCACTTTCTTCCGTGGTACAAAAAGAACCGTGCCTTCCGTAGCAAAATTATCTTCATGCATGACAATGCACCATCTCATGCTGCAAAGAATACCTCTCTGTGATTGGCTGCTATGGGCATAAAAGGAGAGAAACTCATGGTGTGGCCCCCATGTTCCCCTGACCTCAACCCTATTGAGAACCTTTGGAGCATCCTCAAGCAAAATATCTATGAGGGTGGGAGGCAGTTCACATCAAAACAGAAGCTCTGGGAGGCTATTCTGACATCCTGCAAAGATATTCAAGCAGAAACTGTCCAAATACTCACAAATTCAATGGCTGCAAGAATTGTGAAGGTGATATCAGAGAAGGGGTCCTATGTTAACATGTAACTTGGCCTGTTAAGTTTTTTTTTATTGAAAGAGCTTTTGATTTCTGTAAATATGACCTCCTGATGCTGCAAATTCAACAAATTACCATTATAGTTCTCTTTACAACCTTTAAAATGTTTTGATCTCTGTTGTGCATAATAATTTGAAACAGTGCATTTTGAGTTTTTTACTTCTAAAAAAAAAATCTGTTATCATTAGGAGATTTGTTCAATAAAATTTGCATTATACTCCAACGGTTGATGACTTGAAGATTATACTGACTGTCATTTGCATCGACTATTTAGGAAAATCAGCAAAAAATAACATTTGCATAATAATTTGGAACACGGTGTAGACACTGGGTTTCTGCCATTCTTTCAGGCAAAACTGCTCCAACTACTTCAAATTAGATGGTTGTGTTGGTGGACAGCGTCTTCATGTCATCCCACAGATTCACATTCGGATTGAGGTCTGGACTTTGATTTGGCCGTTTTAAGAAATTTTAATGTTTCCTTTTAAACCACTACAGTGTAGGTTCAGCAGTAGATTTAAGGTCATTGTTCTGCTGGAAGGTGAAACTCTGTCTCAGTCCTAAAGGATACAGGCCCTCTTTCCTAATTTTGGACAACACCTTTATGCACCATTTACATGACCGTAAAAATCGTCCGCAATTACGGACCCATTCCCTTCTATTGTCCACAGACACCTTCCCGTATATTCACAAGAAGGTGTCCGTGCCGTAGAAGCCTTCCGCAAAAGATAGGACATGTCCTATCTTTTGCTTTTTACGAACCGTGCTCCTATACTTTGTGTGTGTGTGTGTGTGTGTGTGTATGTATATATATATATATGTGTGTGTGTGTGGGTAGGTATATGTCTGTGTGTATATGTGTGCGTGTATGTAGGTATATACATATATATATATATATGTGTGTGTGTGTGTGTGTAGGTATATATATGTGTGTGTACATACATACAATTTGGAGGGAAAACCCATGGAGGAAAGAAAACTTGTAATTTCATTTATCTAGTACATTTTGTTATCCTTTAGCCATAGATGCGATTGATGGGAGACCCATGACCCAAACTCACTCGCCCTTTGCCCGACTGCACTTAAGCCATGTGAAAATCTTCATCACTGGTTGGAGGTTCACCTTACTCTCTGATACAATGTTCATATGGTAGTGCAAATGATTTTATGCATTTCTTATGTAAAGTGATGGCCAATTTTGGAATCCCCCATTAAGTGTCTTGATACGTACGGCACTATTAATTAAGACCAGACTAATTATGGAGTAGCTCCTCCTGGTTTTGCTTGGTGCTACAGCTGTCAAAGGCAGGGGAATGTGTAATGTATTGCAGGTGTAATCCCTGCTTCCGGTTACTACTCTTGTTTGAGGGGGGGGGGGTCTCACAATGTCACCATGACAATTCTTGAAATCAAGCTGACGATCAGCGGATCACCACGGGTCCAGCTTTTGAAAACCCCCAGCGATCAGCTTTTTGGTTGTGACCTGCTATACATTTCCCCTACTGCAGCCTCTGTAGGGGAGATGTAGTATCGCATGCCAGCCATTCAAGGTATTGTAATACATAGACGGGCCAGGTTCCCCTGGAGAGGGAACTACTGATACTTAGGGCCTTTTTACACCAGCCAATTATCGGGCAAACGAGCATTCACAGAACCCTCGTTCCCGATAATTGCCATGTGTAATCAGGGCAACGATCGGCCGATGAACGAGCAAGCGCTCCATCGTCGGTTTGTATCGTTTTAAATTACCAAAGTATTATCTTTGTCGGCAGCACGTCTCCCTGTGTAAACAGGCAGACGTGCTGCCGACATGACAGAAATGTATAGGGACGAGCGATCGGAGTAACGAGCTCTAGTCCCTGTACAAAGCTCCTTGTGAAAGGAGCAAACGATCAACGAGCTGTCTCGTTGATCGGCGCCCGTTTACACGGACCACGTCAGGCCGTGTAAAAGTACCCTTAGTGGCTCTCTGCTTTGGCTCATAGAGAGGGGTTCTGCTTAGTGGACACCATTCTGAGATCCTTATGCCCTAATAGGTCATATGGTCTGACAAGGTACATATAGTTCAGGGGAGCTTTTCAGTCTCTGTAATACCAGGATCAATGATGGGGAGCAGGGTACACTTTGAGAACTAGCGAGCCGAAATTCTATAGAAGGAAAATATTATCTGATTTTCGTTGTCCATAGATGGGTTGTATTCTTCTTTCAAAAAGGGTCCACTGAAAATGTCATTGCTATGTATGAAATAAAATGTTATTGTAAGCTCTGTGGACTCTTAGGATCTTCTGTTGTATTAAGTCGCTCATACTGCACTCTAATAGAATTACATGTCTCTTTCCCTATCTAAATAAATCTCCCTTAGTGTTTCAGGCCAGCATATGAGTCCGCATTGAACACAACTGCAATGAGTGTCAAATCATATGCTGGGATTTGTGTAGCTTCCGTGACCAGACACAACCGACTAGGATTTTTCCAAGTTTTTACAGCTGCAAGGGAAAAAGCATCTGCTACCAGCAAAGACGCTATTGTTCCATTCTTGATACTTGCTCTTCTCTCCTCCTTGTACCAGGCTCAGGATTAGATGCAACAGTGATGAAGTGCGGTTTTAACTTGTCCCCAGTGCAGCTGTTCCCATGCAAGGCCTGGGTAGCTTAAGTCTATCAGACGGACCCAAAAGGACATCTATGATCAGAGGTCATCTAACTAAACCGTCTTCTCTAGGGGGAGATGACTTCTCCATGTGTTTAGCAGCTTCAGGCTGGAAGGTCTTCTGTTTGGAAAGGACTACGATTTGCATAGTAATGGTCAGCTCTTGTCCTGCTCCTGTAGTAACACTCTTCCTAATTCCAAACTTTTCTTATCTATGTGAATAAAATATAAGACTAGTCCCTGGACCTGCAAAATATACGATGATTGATCTGGCAAAATTAGAAGACTTCTCACAAATTTTCCTCTATGGTAGAGTTAACTTTTTTGAATTTTTGCGACTCCGCCCTCATGGGCCCAATATCTTTCCTGCTGCCGATGCAAGTGATGCTTATACAGTAGGTGTCCCAGGCATAACTCCTCTTATCCTATTTGTCATGAGCTAATGTATTCCACATTATCTGTAGGATTACTTATCTGTCGGAGAATGGTACAAATAACACCCAGTGAAGGCCATTTCTGTGAGCATAAATTCTATGTTAATAGTTTGTCTAGTTTAGAAAACCCATTTTTATATACCCTATTAGGGAATTCTAAATTGAGAGGGGTTCCTCTGTTCATGATCCTCATTTCTTGACCAGAGTGGAGGGTGGTTACAAAGAGCGTTTCTTGCTCTGGAAATCCTGTCCGGACTTGAAAGAATTTATACAGAAATCCTATTGATAAGAATGAGCACTGTGTAATGCTTAATTTCCCCTGTGATGGCGCTGCAGGGAAATTGAACACTTACTGCCAGGTTTCCCCACAGATTACAGTTCATCGATGGGGATCTTTGCTACGGGACACCTTGTGATCTGCTTATTGTCCAGGGACTCTTCTAAAAAGTAGGCGTTGCCCAAAGTCGAGAACCCGTTTAATGAGAGACGGTTCAAGCTTACAAAAAGGTGACAACTCAAATACATATCTCCCAATTGTTCCGGTTTTCGCTGGATTGTGCTGCAAATCCAACCACCGAAGGGATGAAGCTTATGCAAATGTGAACCAAAATGGGCGTTTCTGTGATGTTTTGTGGCGTTCCTGAGTTGATTGGGGCAGGAGTTGGGCGGTATGAAAAACAAAATTGTGTTACCTCAGAGATATGCTGAGGAGTATCTCTTAGGACCTGGAAATGGATTGTCATTCGCAGTACAAGACTATGTCGGGTTTCACACTTGTCCGCTAAGAACAGGAAACTGAGTCTTCATCCAGCACAAGCGCAACAAAACTAGACCCATTACAAAAACATCCTCTGATCTAGTGAGCCTTGATGTCTGCTGCACGAGATGGTAGGGATAGAATTTGTCATAAACTAGATGAAGTCATTCTGCTGTTGTAGCCCATCCAGTGTTACGTTTTATTTCGTTTTTATCACAGTTGCCTCAAAAATAGTTATACGTTTTGAATTCATTTGTTGGATCTTTTTGCCTTTTTTATTCCCCAGATGGATCCAAAACAGGAATGTGCAAATTAATGCCATATCTTTTGGCTCTGTTTTCCTGTGATTTTTTTTTTTGTTTGTTTTTTTGCTCGTGAAGGTAAATCGTGTAATATGCTGTGCTATTCAGTACCTCCATAAGAAACTACATACATGTACATTGGATGTATAGGACCTTAGGTTCCAGAAGGCTTCCCAGACCAATAATGTCTTCATCACTAGGGCATGCCATCAATATGTCACGGCTGCAACCATTTAGTTTTCAATGAGACACAGAGCCATCTTCACCAGTGTGTGGAGTCTGGTATTGCTTCCCAGCCCCTTTTGATGGCGCTGATCTGCAATACAAGACACAGGTCAAAGGTGGCGATGTGTCGTGTAAAAACTGAAGAGGTTGTGACCATACTAAGATCACAGTGGCCCCTTCTCATGATTTCGGGGGGTCCTAGAGTGAACCCACGCTGATAACATATTGATGGCATATTTAACAATGTATTTCTCCCACAGAGCTGTTGTTCACTGGATGGTTTTTGCTTTGCTTTGTAAACTCAAGAGATGGCTATGCATCAAAATCCCAGGAGAGCATCAGCCTCTGAGATACTTAAACCATCCCGCCTGGCATCAAAAATCAATCCGTGTTCAAAGTTGTCCTAAATACATGTCGTTCCTCATTGTGTTGTTTGGTCTAATCAACTCAAAGGGGTTGTCTACTTTAGATAATTCCCTTCTTGCTTGAAGAGTTCCCTGATGACTATCTTGCTACTGGGACCCCCAGGAATTAACTTATCTGTCGGGCAACCTGGTAGCAAGTGTTCAATCCCCCTGCAGTGCCACTTCAGGGGAAACAAAGCATTACACTGTTCTCACTGAAATCAACGTGATGTGCATGGATGATCCAGCTCCTCCAGAAAGAAAGACACTTTTTGTAGTCGCTAATGGATGAGGATCCTAAACAGGGCACCCCTTTCTATTAACGCAGAATTCCCTAATAGGGTATTTGAAAATGGGTTATTCCACTATAAAGTTCATTGCTGTGACCAAGAAAGAGTTACTTGGTGAGAACGGCACGTGTATATTGCTCTTGGTTTTCTGATAATTGTGGCATCGCTGTGTATTCTTGATCATGTTGCTTTTCCAGGAACGTAGTCCGTGCCGCAGGTGGAGTTTGTCACATGTAATATTAACTGCACATTTATTTGTGTTTGTTTGCATTGACAAAGCTAATGAGAACTTGCTCTTTGTGGGTACTGCGTGTCATCGGATCTTAATGTAATTATCTCGCGCTGCATAAAGTGACAGTTCATCTGCTGTAAAGGTGACTGAGACGGCGAGATGCAGATAACTGTTAGCATTCACTTAGCAGGGATCACAGCTGGAGAGGGTGTTATCAAGACCTTTGTGTCATGTCTACATCATCATGTACCCACAAAATGTTGATTTTACTTAAGTCGTCAATTTTAGTTTTCGGTCCAAAATTAATTCCACAGAATACAGACAATGTACTGACTTACTGATGTGAACGTACTTGGGGCCAAATGCACACAAGCATAATTTTTATTCGCAATTATCGATGCGTAATTCTGGATCAAAATACTGATCCATTAATTTGTATGGCCCATGGACACCTTCCCGTATCGTTACGGGAAGGTGTTCGGGCCATAGAAATTACTCGCAAAAAACAGGACAGGTCCTATTTTTTGAATTTACGAACCGTGCTCCTTTACTTTATAATGGGAGCACAGCCCGCAAATGCGTCTGACAGCCCGCGCCCGTGATTACGGTTACGGCCATGTGCAGGAGGCCTTAATGCGTTACAATTTGGGAGAGAGAAATGGAAAGATGCCATCGCTCTTCTTGGCTACATATGTAGCGAAGGTTTAGAAGACGATCCACTCTTCATTAAAGCGGTGTCACGATGATGAATTTAATTTCACCATAGGGGATGTCTGAGGTTCCCCTTCCTCCAGAAACAGCGCCACTCTTGTCCATGGGTTATATCTTCTATTGCAGCTCTGCCCCATTCGATAATGACTTTATGTAGAGACAAGTTAATACAGCAAGGTGCACAAAGTTCTGCACAATTCACGTTTAGTGACAGGCCCCAGTAACTTGCTGCATGACAACACTAAGAGTCCCCTTACAGAGCCCAACCTGGACCGTGTAAACAAGCACCGATCAACGAGACAGCTTGTTGATCAGCGCTCGTTTGCTTCTTTCACAAGGATCTATGTAGGGTGACGAGAGCTCGTTACTAGGATCGCACGTCCTCATACATTTCTATCATGTCGGCAGCGCGTCTCTCTATTTACACAGGGAGATGTGCTGCCGACAACGATAATATTTTCGGCTACAATCAGCCGATGAATGGGCGTTTGCTCGTTCATCGGCTCCCTGTTTACACAGGGCAATGATCGGGAACGAGCCTTGTGTGAAAGCTTGTTTGCCCGATTATTGGCCCAGGCAAAAGGGCCTTAACTCTGCCATGTTTTAAGATTTATCCTCCAACTACGTCTTATTATTCCTAAAGTGATTACCTGAAGTGAGACAGGAGACGGCGGGTGGTCTCACGTTCTGTGACTTGGTGTCTATGGGGTTGGAGAAAAAAAATCTTGTATACCCCTTTAAAAAAAAAAAAAGTATATATCGCTAATTATTGCCTCAAGGATCAGCCAATAATTCTTATAGGCCAATGGGAATAGTGTGAATGTTTGTGTGTATATACTGTATGTTTATTTTTATATACATTAGCAGCCTACTATAACTTCTTAGTGGTCTACAAATTGGAGAATTTTTGCAATAGGTTTTTATCATACACCATACTAAAATCTGACTAAATATGTTCCACTTAACAAATCTACATCATATTACCTATTTTTCTTTTCATGATGAAGATATAAATAATGCACATTAATTTAATTTCAATTTTTTTTTGTTGATATAGGGTTAAGTCCATATATTTCTTTACAGGCTAAAATAATCGGCCCAGGGGGGAAAATGTGTTAAACCGCAAAAATCTTTGGATGTCTGTACATTCGTATACCCATTTCCCTGGCTTTCTTTGTGTTTCTCAAGGGGGAGGAGGGTCCCTAGTTAAAGATGTAAAACATGAATTTCTTGGTCCCAGTGCACTTACACAGAGCCTTGCTGAGATTAGAGGAACCCTGTTGAGCTACAAATGCTTCGGGGCATCCCCAGCTCGAGAGGCATGTGAATCTGGGCATGGGAGGAAGGAAGGATCTGCTTTACTTTTAGTTCTGGGTCAATGGCTCCTAATGATAGATTAAACGGAGGCCCCCGAATAATGAAGAGGTTTGTACAGTGAGTAGGGCAAGCACCAAAAGTCCATGGTCTAGATTGGTTGCTTAAACTTCTAACACCTCGGAAGAACATGCCAATTACTTAAAGAATATGTGAGTAACTTCAAAACACATATATAATATCTTACCAACTTCTCATTGTGGACCGACAACCAGAAAGTAGTCATCGAGAATCCTAAATGTAATAAAGACTGAATGGGCTGCAATCTACCGACAAGAATTAATACGGTTTGTGGGTAAATTCTGTTTTTTATGGACAGAAAAACTCTGGTTGAAGTTTATTAAATTTAATTTATAAGATGTTCAATGTCAAGTTTTTCCTTAAGAAAAACAGTCGGGAAAAAAAAGTGGGGAGGCTTAGATTTAGATTTTTTTTTAAATTAAAATAATTTACCAAAATTTTTTTTTTGCTTTCTATTCTTAGATGCAATAATAACTGAGATGTCACTGCACATTTACATTTCAACAATGAATTTGCTGGACTCTCTCCCCCCCCCCCAACAAAAAATAGTAATGCATCTCAGTGCCTGCAAATTGTTACGGGTGCCGTGATGCCTCCAATCTTTAAATGTCTACTCCCTTTGGCCTTTCAAAATAAATGGCTGTAGGAATGTGATTTTTAGGATGAGTTTTGAATGCCCCTTTGGACTTCACGTAATCTGTAACAAGCTTTTCTGCTGGAAGTACATAATGATTTGGTGTGTTTAATGGATGATACAATTCAGAGTAGGTAAGCAGAAGTTAGACTTTTCCGTTCATAACGGAGCCATGACAGCTGTGGTGGATATCCTGACAAACCCCATTAGCCCCTAATCAGCTCCGTCTGCTCTTCGCAAGTGCGTACAGAGCGTAAGGTTGCGTTCACACTGCGTTTAATGGTATCCATTTGAAGTATATTCTGGGTAAAGCTCCCAACATATACGTTAAACGGAGGCTTTGACGGATGTCTAAAGGCACTTTTACGCTGGCGTTGCTCGATCATCTGCTGGTCGTATAGTTTTAAAAAAAATTAGAAAAATTATCGTTGTAGGCAGCACATCTCCCTGTAAACAGGGACATGATGTATGGGGATGAACGATCGGAGTCCCCATACATAGCTCCGTGTGACAGGAGTAAAAGAGCGCCGATCAACGATGTATCGATCGGTGCCCGCAGCACCGGCTGAATATCGGCAGGTGTAAAAGGCCCTTAACAGTGGCATTCGTCACCCATAATAATAGATACGTCATAAACTCTCATGACCCTTTTTTATGACCTATCCATTAAATGGATACCATTATAGCGTATGGGTTACACATTCCATTGGTAGGAATCTGTTTAAAGAATCAGTCACCCTTAAAGAGGCGCTGTCACCACATAAGTGCCCTAAATCTAAAATCGATCATAATTCCGTCAAAATTGATTTGTTTTTCTAAATACAAAAAACACTGCTGTAATCTACATTACAGCGCCGGTCACATTATGTAGAAGATAGGCCACTTATAATGTGGTGACAGAGCCTCTGTAAGTTATAATGGCATCTGTTACGTCATGCAAAGCCCATGACATATCATTTTAAACGGATGCCTGTGACGAATTCCATACAGTGGCATCTGTCACCCATAGGCTACCATGTTAAAAGTATACGTTTAACGTATACATTTTTAGTATTTTTTTTTATTGAATGCTTCTGGATAGAATAGCATAGTCTACTACGCTATGCTTTCCAGCAAAAAAATTGTATGCCCGACATATGTACCACCCAAGAGAGTCCAAATGAATACTCTAATAGGAGCCTAGGGGTATGTTTGACGTATGTGCTGGGACCTTTTTCTGATGCACATGTCAAACATGTAGCTAAAACTCAGTGTGAAAGGTGCCTTATTTCTTATGCACACGACAGTGTGCCGGTTGGGTTCCGTCTGTGATCCGTGGAAAGATAGGATAAGTTTTCACGGACCCGATTCACCGACTAAAGTGGGTCTGTGAAAGCTATCGGGTTCCTCTCGGATGGCGTGAAAAATGGCCTGAGTGTTACTCGGTCGTGTGCAATGGCCATTACAGTGTTCCTTCATACAGGTAGGTTGTGAAACACTTGTGGACAATTGGGAGAAAAAAAATTGTGCAATTTCCCAATTTTTGTTACCATCCGACCACTTGCCTAAAATTTTACTGAGATATGTCTATAGACCTCATTGTATAGATCTTTTTAAAGTGGCAGGTGAATGGAAGAGAACTTGGATTACAGAAGTGACATGTCTATAGACTTATTGAATCAGTTTTTATTGAAATTCTCCCCCGAAAAAGTCACCTGTAATTTTTCTAAACGGCTCCCAATAAATTTTTGACACCACTTTTAGGATTTGATGAGTAATCTGCACCTATTTCAGACGTCTTTCAGTTGCAGCTTTGTGCAATTAGCCGTGTCATGTAATTGTACTGATTTGACAAAGGAGCCCCCAAGGTTAATTATTTTGGCTTCACTTGATACTTTTTATTTTTCTCCACATGAAAACTGGGCAGGGATTAATTCCAGGACACAATCTTGAGCGTATTACGAATTTTTCTATCCCAAGTTAAAATTCCAATCGATATAAAATAGTAACTGGTCACCTTAAAGGATAATACATGATCAATAAGTGGGGTTCATTTCTTTTTTTTTTTCTGTAGATATTATTTTTAAGTAAATACATTTTTTGATTTGTCTCCTAGACCAGGTGGAAGCTTTGATTGATACTTACGATTGTTGCAATAGGCCAACATGTGTTATATATACTTCAATGCCACTTTAAAAAAAATAAAAACATTTTAGATGGTAGAATTTGCCCCATATTTAATTTTCAGATAAAATATTTTAACTATAAAACTATCCATGTACAAGTCTACTTTAGTGGCTTCCTCTGAGTGTCGAGCATATGATATGTATTATGTCTTAACCAATATGTAGATAGAATAATGTAGATGTATCTGTTGATACTCGGGTAGATTGTGTTATTTAGAAGTGACTGCAAGTGCCCCCTCTACCTCACCCCAAATGTTACACTCTCCGGGGTGCTGAGAGATAGGAATCCTCTTGGCAGGGTCCTTACTTTGGAGAGCATTTGGATGTCCGAGCCTCTTAAAATCATTCATGTTTTTGTCTTTTGGCAGGTCCAAGTAAAAAATGTTTCCACCACCAAGAAAAAGGAAAATTTTTTAAAAGAATTTTCAAACACTTTTTCAGCTTCTTTATATTAAGATTTAAAAAAATAGAGTAATAAAATCTAAAATGAAATAACTCCTAAAATCCGATATATATATATATATGTGTGTAATCAATCAGATCTGCGCTGTTAAATAAACTCCCTGAAGAAGTGTGTAAAGCCATGTACATTTACGACATTGTTAAACCGTCATTCCCATCTTGTTAAGTGATGGCATATTGCTAGGACTTTGTGATCGGTGTAGGTCCGCTGTGGCCCGTTCATTCTTAGGATCGGTAGGGGTCTCACAGGTCGGAACCCAACCAATCAAAAAGTGAGGGCATAGCCTAGCCATATGCAATCACTTAAGAAGGGAATTCCGCTATAAGCCAGCCAGAGATCTGTCAATACTGTCGATCCAATTATTATTTTTTAGAGTTGAGTCTCACGGCAACATTTGGTTGTCTATCATTCGCTGTAAAACCCAATGTCCCAATGGCAAAGTTGCAATCTACCTAACAACCATTGTACAGAATCAGACTACGGGCTGTAACTTTCTTCTCCTTAGTGTAACATTGCAGTCACACGCAAGTCATGGAAATGCCACAATTGTACAGAAAGGCCGTTGGTAAAAAAATTTTTTGCTGTGGATCCCATCGTAAACATCGTTGATAACAATTCATGAAAACAATTGATCATATACGTCATTTTATTAGACTTGATGGTTTTGGTTTTTTATTTTCGGTATTACTATTTTGATTTTATTGTCTAGAAGGATGAGCACAAAAATATTTTGCAAAGGTTTTTCTTTTGGGGGGATGGGCGGACGATAAAACCACAAGTAGTTAAACAGGAATGTATGAGAAACTTCTCCTCCGGCTCCATCACTCATCACTAACCATACACCAGAGATTTTGGACGGCCGATTTAGAACGTTTGCTGTCGAACGTGACAGATGACTCAATATCTGTGGAAAAGTTGATCTGCCATGTTGTATTTGTTTAGTCGTGTTGGGTGCAATACTGTAAAGTCGTTTATGCCAAACAATAGAAGCCCAGATCATGCCACAGATCAAGACCGAGATCGATTGGCAATTTTGTCATTTTTTATTTATGGCGTTGTCATCCAGAACCACAACCTTGGACCAACCATAACCAACAAGTCATTCAAAAAACGGCCCTCTGAAATTCCTAATGGATGGCCGGCTTTACTCCTCTGTGATCAACCACATCCATTTTTGCTTAAAAACCCCAAAAGATGTTATCAGTGTCCGTCCTTCCAAAAACAAACCATGGGCAGTGGAGAACCTTTGTGATAGCTGTAGTCTAGGTAGATGTGTGTTGTCCACTAGGTTTTCCTCCTTTACTTTTTACACCACTTTTACCTGTACAGCAGCTTCCATAGTATTACTCTTGTGGTCGCACGCTGTTCACACCTGTCTCTGCGAGACCAAGAGTCCAAGATCAGATCTATCATTGCCGTTCTCACCAGGTGCTCATTAATGCTATCCTGAATGATATAATGATAGGTTAGAAAACCACTGGATTAGTGTGTAATATCGTGATGCTTTGGAATGACGAGGCTGAGACCCATCCAGATCTCGCTTCCCACCACAGGGATGAGGAAAAAGATCTCAAGTCGTCTAAAATGACAATTTGGCCTATTAATTGTTGTACGTTTCTCGGGGCTGGTATTAATATATTAACAAAATTACAGTGTACTGCCATTCTGTCCATAGCATTCCTCGGGGGCTACCTTAACTGCTGAAGTTTCCGTATTTCTTTAATTAACATGTAATTAATCAGCTTAAGGTTTAGCAGTACCAGTAGCAAGCCCAACTAATTACCTGCATGCTAATTAAAGAAATCCTTAGTCTGAACAGTCAGCGCTGGAGAGCTGGTTTGGCAAGCTTTGTATCCAGTAAGGGAAAAAAGAATGCCCTAAGGGTATGTTTACATGCGTAGTTTTTTGTTTTTTTTTGTGGCGATTTTTGCCGCAATCTCAGTAATAGGCACGGTTTTCCGCTATTTTTAGCTAAACTGCCTCAATTGCCCTAAAAAAAAAGCCACATAAAACTACTCATGTAAAAACAACTTTAAATATTAGTCTGGGGGGCACATATTTTCAGGGGATCTCTTTTATACCCTTAAGAATAAGGCTGGGTTCACACTTGTGTCGGTATTTCCGTCGTTCTGTTCTGCTTGAGGAGCAGAACAATGGTAATATCGGACGTGCCGGTTCCGTTGTATTACGAACACCAACCGCAACCGACAGAACCCAGGTCTACAGGTTTGCTGGAAACAATAGCACAGTGTTCTGCGCTATTGTTTCCGGTATTTTCGTTCAGATGCTTTTAGCAGATGTGAATGAGGTCTAAGTTGCAGCTTCAGACCTTCCATGTGTTTGTATTGCACATCTGCAGTCTTATTGGGATGTATGGTGTGTGAAGAGACCAGTATGGCGGCATTTAAGGTAATGATTGTCCTGTAGCGCAAACCCTGATTTTTAATATTAGGGCCTGTTCTCATCAGCGTTGGTTTCCGTTCGTGGGTTCCGTTGCGGCTTTCCGTCTGTCACGTTAATTTATTGTTGCAGATTCTACATGGAAAAGCCGAGAATTAGTGACACATCCGCAGCCGTAACATGCCATTCTTTAAAAACGTATGTATGTATTTGTCATAGGCAAATCCTGAGCGTGTGAACACAGCCTTATAGTGAATGGGACCAAGCTGCAATACCAGACAGGAGTACCGCCAATTATGGACACAAAAAGCGAGACGGGATTTCTAATTTCAGTAACTTTGCAAATACTTTTCTGTACTGAGTTTTCAATTGTTTTTCTCCATTTTATATACAAAGCGGTTTCAAAATTCTGATGGTGTACGGTGCCTCAATGCAGTGCACGGAGCCCTCTGCTTCCGACTCCGTACATAGCGTTATGTGCAATAACATCCGGTGCCCACAGGCCACCGGAGCAGCTTTTGCGTGGTTTTATGTGCCGATCAATCTAATGATAGTGGCATCCATCTGTGCATGTATGTGATCTAACCGTAAATGACCTGAAGTTCGAATAATGGCGCAATATCACAACGACTTGGGGATCAAGGTTAATTTTTTGCATCTAGTTAGCATGTGCTTACATTGTTTTGCTCTTGTCTGACTTTATTAGGTCCTTGTTAATATAAATATATATATATATATATATATATATATATATATATGAGAGAGATGTGTATATAAAATATAATTTCTATTTCTTTTGTATTTTCTTCGTTTTTTTTATACTGCTCTATAGCTTAACTATCTTTTTGGTAGTTTTGGGCTGTGTTCATTCTAGCGTAATTACTTCCATATATACGGAGCTATTTTTTCCGTCAAAATATCTGAAAGTTTATTGGAGATCTCGACAGAACCCACAACAGATGATTCTGCACATGGTTGACTACTATCCATACTTTCACCAGTCCTGTCTAAGAAGAAATAATAATAAAAAAAAAACACAACAACCTAAAACCACTTATTCTTCAACGTATCTTAACTTGCAATGAATAAAGGGCCAGTCAATTTGATAAGAATCTCTCCGGGTACCAGGGGGTTAAGGATATTCCAGGGTTAACCATCACCAATTAGTACGCTCTCCGCATCGTGTCAACCTGCGCTAATGTTTTTCACCAATAATTTCTTAAAAAAACAAAGTTCTTTGGGAGAGCGTTGCATTAAGGGGACGTGAATGAGCATTGGCATAGTAAGATAGTTCTATACCCCCCTCCTCCGCTCTCATTCACCACTCAGAACAGATAAAAGTTTAGCCTTTTGTTATGATTGAATGAAGTCCTCCGATATCTGGGCACGTTTCTCCAATTCATGCGCAGCAGCAAGGCCTCTTCCAAGTTCTTTCACTTTGACCAATTGGCCATATAGTGTGAATTTGCAGTTTTGCACTTCAGATCGTCGGATAAATAATACCGCTGGACTCCATTTTCTGGCACTGAAACAGGAGCCGCAATTAAAACAACAAAACAAGCCCAGGTCGCTGTAATTTAGAGAGTTTACCGTAGTCCAGCTCCGAGCCTTCCACGAATCATTAAAGCCCAAGTATTGGAAGAGAAGGCTTGTAAGGAAAAAAAAAAAAGTTGCATGGCAATACTGTCCTTTTTGGTCTCCTGAAGGTCTGGGAGCACAGATGACCACATGGGGGCAGTAATAGGCCTAATAAAGCAAGTTGTGGCTTCCTAGAATAAACTTAGATTTGTTTGGTTTTTCTAAATTGTAGCTTTTTTTGTTCTGGGCTATTACTAAAGTATTTTTTTTTTTTATAACGATTGTGAAAATTCCTTCGAACTTTCTTTCATTGTTCAGATTCCAGCTGCCTTTTAGTTTCAAGCATTTGTGTGTAAAGACTGTATGACAGAGCGACTCTATAGCACCGTTCACACCTTCCATAACTCTTTAGGTCACGTTCGCACTTGACTTTTTACTTGTGTTTTTTTTTTAAGTGATCATTTTTTATAACTGGTTCAGTACCAGGCACCGTTTAACCATTTTTAGCACGCGTTTAATAAATGGTGATAACTTTTTTTTATGTGACTTTCGTGATTTTTCCGTTATCAATGCAGGTTTCTTTTCTTAGCATTTCTATGCACATCATTTTTTATTTTTTTTTATAGCAAATGAAGGTCCTGTTCACACAGAGTTTTTTGCAGGCGGAAAAATCTACCTTAAAATTCCTTCAGGAATTCTGCTTTCTCTGCCTCCCATTGATGTCAATGGGAGGTCAAAGATGGAAATGCCCGTAGAAAGAGCATGACTCTTCTTTTTCCTGTAAGCGGTTTTTTTTCGCTCGTAGGAAAAAAACGCCTCTGCCTCCCATTGAAATCAATGAGAGGTGTTTTTCGGCACGGTTTGTGTGAACAGGGGCTTAGGCTTATAGTTTGAAAAATAATGGGGGGAAAAATGCTATCGTTACATTTTAGCTAATTTTTTTCAGGTAACATAGGGTTACCCTAAAATACTTTTTATTTGTGATTGTCATTGTCTACCGTAAATTTAGATATTTCATGAATATTGTAGGATAATTGTGTTAGGGCTATCGTTACAACAAGGATTGGCGGAGGGGGTGTTTTGGTGGGTTATTTTATGTCATTTTTATTTTATGTCATTTTAGTTTGGCCTGTCCCTTAAAGGTCAGAGAAGATCTTTTGGGGGACTTTATTATTTCGAAAAAAAAATGTACACTAAATTTTTCGACTAGAACTGCAGGGAAATCAGCCCTGTTATAGTGACTATTGTAATTGTTAGGGCTGTGCCGGGGTCTAGTTAGCGGCCTCTCTTCCATACACTGCACTCATTGAGCACTGTGTATGTGAGTACAGAGAAGTCAAAAGTTGTGACAATCGCTTCTGTCTTTTCTCTAGGGTTCCTTACAGTCTCTGACGGCCGGGCACACGACATTCAGCGGACTAATCGCTCAGACAGCAAGCTTAAAACTGCTCCGTCCGTATATATACAGTAGGCAGTACTTAACTGGTTAATAGTCCTGTTCACATTACTTTTACCTTATTACAGTGCCAGTATAGCTTTGAGCGGAACAGTCATGTGATGGAGATTGATTACTAGAGTTACGTTATTTTAGAAGGATTGGAATTGCTGCAGATTTAAAGGTGCATTTGCACACAGAAAATCCCATAGCGGATTATAGTACCAGTCGTGTATGAGATTTGAACAAGTCTCATCCTCGTGCTGCTGATATTCAAATTGCTGCAGATTTTACCCTATTCAATGTAGAAAGGGTGAAATCCGTTGCAAAATTTGCACCAAAAGCTACACTTGGCACTTATGGGTTTTGCTGCAGAAAATCTGCAAGAAATTAGCCACGTGTGTGAGTACCCTTAAAACCAATCTGCCCTGGTGTTCAGCTGATCACTTCAGGTCCGACGGTTAATACCCCTGCGATTGCCTGTTTTTACCTGGAAAAACCTGAAGGTGGCCGCACCATTTTGCTGGACTTGATGACGTGGTTTAAGTGGATCTTAAAGTCTACAATTTGTCCACCACTGCCCTTGCCATCGAATGAGGTTTTCAAAGTGGTCTGTCAATAGGGTATTATCATCCCAGACATTTTATAGCAAATCCACAAGATATACCATAAATATATGATGGGTGCGGGTGCCGCCTCTGGGACTCGCAGCTATTTGGAGAATGGGGGTTCCTTGGCCGCCACATTTAAGCGGAGAATAAATGGATAGGCAGCTGCACATTTTCTCAGACACCATTCATTTCTATAGGGGTTATAGAAACAGCTGGGCATGCTGTGGACCCCCATTTTTTTTATGAGTGCGGGTCCTGGACCCACACCTATCAGCCGTTTATGGAATAGCTTATGGATTTTCAATTTTTAGGAAATGGATACGCCATAAATGTTTGAGATGGAAATACCCCTTTACCTTGCAGCACTGAGGTCTTGGGCTTATACCACACGAAGGTCAACATCTGCATGGAGTCTGTCATGTGTCTTCAGTTCAAGTGTGTGTGTGTGTGTGTGTGTGTGTATATATATATATATCTGTTCAAGGAGACTTGACTGGCCTCAAACCAATCTTGCTGGCCGATGACAGGCCACCATTGGTGAAAATAAGAATGAACTTCTCTTCGCACATCTTTTGACTACTTTTCTCATAAGCCGTAGATGATACAGTGTTCATGAGCCGGCCGAGCTACAGCTGTCTCTCTGTTTTGCACCTGAAGCAATTTTTCATACTTGAACACACTGTAGAGATGTAAAATTACTTTTCATGTAAGTAAATGTATATACCTAAAGTATGAAGAAAATGTCTACAACGCCTATGGGACAGTAACACTGAGGTCTTTGACATGTGTGGCGTGATTATCACATGTTCTTCATATGAATTGGGGGGCAATTCCTCATGAGCATCCTGTGGATAGATACTGTCATCTCTGTTTCATCTAAAAGTTACTGTTGCAGATGAAATGGTGGTGAGAGTTTTCTTGCTGCTTTTTGTTCATCTGCCTTTTTTTATTTTTTATTATAATGTTATAAAGTTGTTTAGTGTCGTATACGAGATCAAATGCACCATATAGGTCTCCTCCAGGTTTTATATTTCATAGGGGAGGGAGGTGCTGACGTATTTTTGATTTGCGAACTGTACCAGTGTCCTCCTTCACCATGTATGCAGCTAATACTCCCAATGCAGCTGATTTCAGGATATATATTAGGACGGAGTATAAGGCTCGGTTCACATTGTGCGTTTTTAAAATGCTGGAAAGAAAAACGCATTAAAAAAACGCAAGTATTTTTTTTAAATACCCATGCGTATTTACTAAGCGTTTTTCAGTTATAATCTGGTTTTCAATTTACTAGTCATATGCTTACAGCTGAAAGTTTGTAAAACGGATGGGTAACTAAAAAAAACGTGTGTAAATACGGGGTAGAAATTACCTAGTGGGGGAAAACCCACGTGTATCGCCGCGCAAAGTCGACTTTTTGTAAATTTTTTTTATGTATGCTCGTTTTTTGATTAAAATACATTTTGAGATTACTCTTGAGGTTAAGTGCCCTGTTATTTGAAAGTCCACGTTCTCTTTTTACCTTTCTTTGCCCAGTCTACGTAAAGTCCGATGGTGACGACTTTATTCGTCTATTATTCGTTCATCATCCAGTCGTATGATGGCTGCTTTGCTTGATCTTCTTACTTCATCTTGATATTGTCAAATCTTTCACTTGCTGTTCCATCTAAGCAGCAGGAATGTCTGGGAGATCTTGGATAAGGTGTCAAATTCAGTAACGGGGGTCTCCTCTGGTCATTGGAAAAGATTAAACTTAGAATATGTTGTGTGGAGGGTAGCAGACATGAAATCCAGTTTTCATTAAGAGTTATACTTCAGACTCTCCGGTTTCCTCTAGAACTGTTTACTGAAGTTAAATATATTTGTGTAAAAAATACTGTCCATATATGGACGATGACGCCGGCAGAGCAGTACTGGAGTCCCCGGGCAGAGTATCAGCTGATGCTTTGCTCGGGGACTCCAGTACTGCTCGGTCGACGTCATTGTCCATATATGGACAGTGACAATGACGTGGGCATCAGTTGTGGAGTCCCCAGGCAGAGCATCATTTGCTCGGGGACTCCTGTAGTGCTGCTTACATCATTGTCCATATATGGACAGCGACCGTGACATCAGCAGAAGTTGGGGAGTCTCCAGGCAGAGCATCAGCTGATTCTTTGCTCAGGGACTCCAGCGATCAGAAACCCCTGAATTGAACAAATATGGACGTCGGGAGCAGTGCTGGAGTCTCCCTAGAAAAGCGCTAGCTGATGCTCTGCTTGGGACTCAAGCAATAGGCAATGTGACAGCCCCTTGCGGTCATGTTCATGAACAGCACATGAAGCAAGAGCTCAGTCACGTGGGTCCCGTGTCGGAGCGTCATCATTATTAGAAAAGCTCCAGCACTTACTGAATAATTCATGAGGTTTGAACTGCACCATTTAGTACAGAGTTTTTAATTCAAGTATATTAGTAAGTTACTTAGTTTCACATAAATATATTATTGCAATGCAATTTTTGTTCCCCGGATAACCCCTTTAATGTATCAATCATTGTCCGAGAATCTAGCAACGATTCATTTAAATGTCTAGCTTTGGTACGTCTTCTGCCCTTTGCTGCATCTTCGCAATGACTGGAAGGGAAAGATGCCGTCTCTGACTAGAAGCTGTGGATTTTGATCCCCTTCTTCCCCTGGAATTTTCTGGGGGAATTGTGCTATGAAGTAATGGTTGTACAGGTGAGGTTCATTTTAGATGATCTGAACCACCATGCGACTTTTAGATTTCCGTCACTTATTGTAGGTATAAAGTTGCCTGAGTTGTTAAATATCTTTAAAACTTGAACTGATTGACAAGTTGATTTTTCAACGAAGAAGACGCCTTTGTCCTCTCTTGTGTCCTCTCGAATATTTTCGACACGTCTAGAACCCTCCAGCAAATGGATACATGAAATTCCCATCCTTAATGCCGTGCCGTACCCCTGAATCCGGCAACAATAGCCTGTTTTCTTTAGTAGGTGATAAATGTGAAGCGAGAGCGGGCAGTGTTGGCATCTCCTCAAAACAAACTAGTTATCCTCATGAATTGATTTCATCAAACGTTACCTAAAATGTTGTCGATGGCATGCTCGCAGCGGGGGCCGCCTGTGATAACTCGTTTTCTTTGAGATAAGCTGTTAAGCAGGGGTCACTGTGCTAGAATAAGCCCGGAGAATACATGTTCGCTGGCAAACATGAGTGAATCTTTGATCACTTTTGTGCGGCACATCAGTCTGGCATTGTGCTTTATACCAACACAACACTATAACAAGATGCGGCCTCTCCGCTTCTCGATAGACCAGGAATGTTATTGAAATCCGTGCAGTTGCCGATAAGTTAATAGAAGAAGCAAACACTGTTCATTTCATAATACGGCGTGTTGTGATTTCCAGCTGAAAGGAATGCGGGGAATCCATGCTTCTTGGTGGTGGTGTTTTAACTCTTCCATTGCCAAATTGAATATTAAGGGGTAGCTTATCTTATCGGACCCCAGTACACATTTTATAACTTGTCCCTGGATAGTTTATATAGATCCTGTAGAGCACAGCGTCATTGGACAAGTTCTGCATGAAGTTTGTAGGCTCTCCTCACGTGGGGTTTTTCCACACTCCAAAAACATACTGATTTTAGGTTTGTTGGCTTTCTATGAAATTGGCCCCGGTGC
Source organism: Rhinoderma darwinii (assembly GCF_050947455.1). Lineage (NCBI taxonomy): Eukaryota > Metazoa > Chordata > Amphibia > Anura > Rhinodermatidae > Rhinoderma > Rhinoderma darwinii. The sequence continues at coordinate 25,081,184 of NC_134693.1, read as the reverse complement.
GTGTCTGGAATAGGGAAATTAGATTGTGAGCCCTTTTTGGGGACAGGGATGATCGGAGTTATTGCAATGTGTTAACAGCACTGCAGAATATTTTGCCACTAAATCCATATATATGTAATGAGATATCTTTTTGGAGCTATGATCACGCTATTGTAGAATGATGTCACTACTGATTGCCGTGATTCCCAAAAGCACCCCCCCCTCCAAAAAAAAAAAAGTTTCATCCTTTACTGCCATTCTTGCCCCCAAGTAAGTTTGGTGTGAGACCTAATGCACCATGACCATAGTTTTTTGTTCGTGAGCTATCCGCAATTTTGCGAATTGTACACTGACCCATTCATTTATATGGCCCCATGCTCACGACCGTGACGTACACTGATCCGTATGGGGGATGCGATTCTGGTTTGCGAAAACTCAGAACATGTCATTTTACGAACCATATTTGTGGATCATGTGACCTACTCAGGATGTTGGGACCTGTTCCAGCCTTCCCTTTTTTTTTTCTGCGAATATGTTAATACTCATGACACACGGATGCACCACGGAAGTTTTGTTTTTTTTTGCTGTCAAATGGACCGCAAGGGATCCATGGTTTTGCGTACAGCAAAATCACTACGGTCGTGTGCATTCGGACTAAGGGTGGGGAAAGCAATCTATATTGCTGTTATTATTGCCAGATTTGTTGGTTGATTTATATTTTTGACTGCCCCCATGGCAATCATCCGAGCAGGTTGAAATCATTTTGCCTCTCCTACAATGCCTGCTGCTATCTTGTGGCCAACCCCTGACCAGTTCACAAAGATCCCTGGGGAAAACTCTAACCCCTCCTATGTCCTCAATTTAATATGAAAAACTTCAAAGTATAATTCCTTGGTCTGGAACTCCTTCTACGCCTCCTTCAGCACGAAGTAACTTATCAAATAATTCATCTGGTGTTGTCAGAGGGTCCTGACATTTTTAGCAAACCCAATGTAAAAGCAAAAATTTGGTAGAATGCAAAAACGGACTGGGAGGAGAAATATAACCAAATTATACTACTCTTCTCTTAGGGATGTGCTTCCAGGCAGTCCGCAATGGTGCATGGGGTAAATGTGTCCTAAGGGTATGTTCACACGGCCAAATTTCAGACGTATACGAGGCGTATTATGCCTCGTTTTACGTCTGAAAATAGGGCTGCAATACGTCGGCAAACATCTGCCCATTCATTTGAATGGGTTTGCCGACGTACTGTGCAGACGACCTGTTATTTACGCGTCGTCGTTTGACAGCTGTCAAACGACGACGCGTAAATTTACTGCCTCGGCAAAGAAGTGCAGGACGCTTCTTTGCCACGTAATTTGAGCCGTTCTTCATTGAAATCAATGAAGCATGGCTCAAGGTTTACGAGCGTCTCAGACGCCTCGTAAATTACGAGGAGGAGCTTTTACGTGTGAAACGAGGCAGCTGTTAACAGTCTGTCTTTTCACACGTAACTGCCTCTCAGCGTGTGAACATACCCTAAGAGTCCTCTGGAAATGGCTTGTAAAAAACTTACAACAAAACTGCGACCTTCAGAAATGGTCAACTCCTACCGTTTTAATAAGATGCCACATAAAATTTACAGCAATCCATCGTTTTATTACCTCTAAACTAAGCTTATCCCCTTCCCCTTTATTTTATATAATGTGGTTTTATCTCCTTAATAGTCAGAGTAGATGAGATTGATATTTTTACCAGTGTCTTCATTTTCGAGCTTCATTAGGGGAGTTCTGCAGCGGCGGGAGCAATGATTGGTGATCATCCTTTTCTCTAGTCCTGATTTCCCAAAGTTAATGCAATAATCACGGATGACCCAGGAGGGAGCTCACAGGTGTCTGCTAGGGAGAGACACAGTCATATTGCGTTGCTACTTTTTGCACTTATCATTTTGTTGGTGGATACGGTATGAACGTTGCTCACCAGCCTATGATGAGCTGCAGGACAATCTCCGAAACACTAACCGCACCATAGATAGAAACTGGGAGGTCTGCTATTGCGTCGACTGCGCTATTGATTCCGTCAAAACAGAACCCTGTCACAAACGGAAACTATTCGCAAAGTTTCCGTCACCATTGAGATCAATGGTGATGCAAATGGAATCTAAGGTTTCCGTTTGCCTTTCCGTTGAGAGGTTCCCCCGACGGAAATGGAAAGACAACGCTGATGTGAACACAGCCTTTTAAAATAGTGGGCGCTGGGAGGAAGGGCCGGTCTTAGGCCTTATTCACACATTGATGTGCACCCAGTTAATCCGCTATGGTGCATGGTGTGAATGTACCCTGAAAGTCTTCTGGTAATAACTTAATTCACACATACACTCCAGATTTGGTCAGTATTTTGCGTCTGTATTTTGAAGCCAAAAGTAGGGAAAAAATAATGAAAATATATATATATTTTTTTTTCCATCCACTCCTGATTTTGGTTTTAACCCCTTAAGGACACCCTGTTTTCGCTTAATGGACCAGGCAATTTTTTTTAAAATCTGACGTGTCATTTTATGCAGTAATAATTTTTGGATTGCCTTTTAATATTTTTTTAAGCGATTCTGAGATTTTCTCGTGACACGTTGTACTTTAATTTAGTGGGCAAATTTGGTCGATACATTGTGTTTATCTGTGAAAAACACCAGAATTTAGAGAAAATTTGCAAAAATGAGCATTTTTATCAATTTAAATGTATCCGTTTGTAAAACAGATCGTAATACCACACAAAATAGTTGCTAGTTCACATATCCCATGTGTCTACTTTATGTTTGCATTGTTTTTTTTTTTTATTATATATTTTTATTTTTCATATGAACAAAAACATACATGGTATCAGTTCAATACAATACAGAGTATAAGTCATGACAGGGGTAATGCGAAGTTACAACATGCTAAACATCAAGAATGTCAAGAATATTATACATTCTACCTTGACCCTAAGGACAATCAGTCCTGCAGATAACAAGTACTTTAGTACAATGTAAACTCCTTCTTTTTTGCATCGTTTTTTGAACGTCGTCCTTATTTTTCCAGTTACAAGGCTTAGAACTTTAGCAGCAATTTCTCACGTTAAGAAAATTTCAAAAGCCTTTTTTTTTTTATGGACCAGTTCAGTTGTGAAGACTCTTTGAGGGCCATATATATTAGAAACACCGTATAAATCACCCCATTTTAAAAACTGCACCCCTCAAATTATTCAAAACCGCATTTAAAAAGTTTTTTTTTTAACCCTGAAGCATCGGCCTCAGAAGCAAAGGAGCACCTAGTGGATTTTGGGGCCTCCTTTTTATTAGAATATATTTTAGGCACCATGTCAAATTTTGAAGACGTCTTGTGGTGCCAGAAAAGTGGAAACAACCCCAAAAGGACTCAATTTCGCAAACTACACCCACAAAAAAATTATCAAGGGGTATAGTGAGCATTTTAACCCCATAGGTTTTTTGCTGAATATAGTAGAATTTGGATGTAAATATTAAAATCTAAATTTTTTCCAATAAAACAACACATTTTCAATTTTTACAAGGCATAAAGGAGTAAAAGTACACCAACGTTTGAAAAGCAACTTCTCCCGATTTACGGCAATACCCCACATGTGGTAATAAACTGGTGTTTGTACACACGGTAAGGCTTAGAAGGGAAGGAGCGCTACTTGGCTTTTGGAGCTCAAGTTTTGCTGGAATGGTTATCAGGTGCTATGCCTCATTTTCAATGCCCCTGAGGGACCAAAACAGTGGAACCCCCCCAAAAATGACCCTATTTGGGAAACTGAATTTATTGATGGGTATAGTTAGCATTTTAACCCCACAGGTGTTTTGCTGAATTTAGTGGAATTAGGCCGTGAAAATGAAAATCTACGTTTGTTTTTTCTAATAAAATGAAGTTTTAGCTCAGATTTTTCAATTTTCTCAATAGATAAAGGAGTAAAAGCACCCCAACATTGTAAAGCAAACTCTTCTGAGCACTGTGAGGAGTACATCAGGGTATATGTAAGCTGTGCAGAGTATATCAGGGCATATGTAAGATGTGAGGAGTACATCAGGGTATATGGACAGTTTTACTTTATTCTGGGGTGGGGGCGATACGATTATGGCGATACTAATATATAGTGTGTGTATATATAAATATTTTTTTTATGTTTTGCAGCGTTTGCACAATAAAATAACTTTTTTTTTTTACTTTTATTTTAATTATGTATTTGTTGTCACCATATTCTAAGAGCCGTAACTTTTTTTTTTTTTCAGTCAAAAGAGCTGTGTAAGGGCTTGTTTTTTGCGGAACGGGTTGTAGTTTTTATTGGTATATTTTTGATCACGGGAAAAATAACATAGTTTGGGTTGTTACGGACGCGTTGATACCAAATATGTGTACTTTTTTTAACGTTCATTTGTTTCCTACAACAAAAAGGCAGTTTTTGTTTTTATTAACGTGAAACTTTTATTTTTACACTTTTATACAACATTTTCCTAAACTTTTTTTTCACTTATTTTTTTTTTTTTTGTCTCACTAGGCGACTTGAAGGCCTGAAGCCCTTATCTTTATTCTAATGCATTGCACTTCCCACCAAGTGCTTGGCATTAGAGCTGTCAGTTATTCACTCTGGGCGGGGCCTAACAGGCTTCCGTACTTGGCAGACAGGAGGCCATTGTTAGGCCTCCGGTGTGCTAAAGCAGCTATGCGATTGCATCGTGGGGTTCTGATTTGCTAGTAAACCCCATAGATGCAGCGCTCGCTTTTGAGTGCTGCATCTAAGGGGTTATTTGACCAGATCGGAGGCTAGCTCCGGTCCTGGCCTTGCCTCAGGATGTCCGCTGTAATATACAGCTGACACCGGCTGGCGATGGTGCGGGCTCAGCTTCCCAGCCCGCACCAGTAACACTATACGTTGTGTTGCGTTAAGTACTTAACGACAACAACGTACTAGTACGTTGGATGTCGTTAAGGGGTTAAAATACTGAACATATCTGCACTGTGTGAATGAGGCCTCAGGGGGTGACAAACTGGGAAATAGTCCTGGGCCCCTATCTCCTAGAGGACCCCAGGATAAAACTAAAGCCACACAGTATTATTGAACGGTGTATGGTAATTATTTGGGAATTAAATTGTAGTATTATGTGGTAACCTATCACCTCTATGACATTGTGGGCTGTTTAAGGGAGTATTATTTGGGTGCTGCGTATTATTTGGGTTCTATATGGTAGAATTATGTCGGCTGTATATGGCAGTATTATCTTGGCACTATATGGTAGTATGTGGGCTGTGTATGGCAGTATTACGATGGCACTATATGTTAGTATTATGTGGGCTTTGTATGGCAGTTTTATCTTGGGACTATATGGTAGAATTATGTGGGCTGTGTATGGCAGTATTATGTTGGCACTATATATTCGTATGTGGGCTGTGTATGGCAGTATTATCTTGGCACTATATGGTAGTATGTGGGCTGTGTATGGCAGTATTATCTTGCCACTATATATTAGTATGTGGGCTGTGTATGGCAGTATTATCTTGGCACTATATATTAGTATGTGGGCTGTGTATGGCAGTATTATCTTGGCACTATATGGTAGTGTGTATGGCAGTATTATCTTGGCACTATATGGTAGTATGTGGGATGTGTATGGCAGTATTATCTTGCCACTATATATTAGTATGTGGGCTGTGTATGGCAGTATTATCTTGGCACTATATATTAGTATGTGGGCTGTGTATGGCAGTATTATCTTGGCACTATATGGTAGTATGTGGGCTGTGTATGGCAGTATTATCTTGCCACTATATATTAGTATGTGGGCTGTGTATGGCAGTATTATCTTGGCACTATATATTAGTATGTGGGCTGTGTATGGCAGTATTATCTTGGCACTATATGGTAGTGTGTATGGCAGTATTATCTTGGCACTATATGGTAGTATGTGGGATGTGTATGGCAGTATTATCTTGCCACTATATATTAGTATGTGGGCTGTGTATGGCAGTATTATCTTGGCACTATATATTAGTATGTGGGCTGTGTATGGCAGTATTATCTTGGCACTATATGGTAGTATTATGTTGGCTGTGTATGGCAAGATTATCTTGGCACTATATGGTAGTATTTGGGCTGTGTATGGCAGTATTATCTTGGCACTATATATTAGTATGTGTGCTGTGTATGGCGGTATTATCTTGGCACTATATGGTAGTATGTGGGCTGTGTATGGCAGTATTATCTTGGCACTATATATTAGTATGTGTGCTGTGTATGGCGGTATTATCTTGGCACTATATGGTAGTATGTGGGCTGTGTATGGCAGTATTATCTTAGCACTATATGGTAGTATGTGGGCTGTGTATGGCAGTATTATCTTGGCACTATATGGTAGTATGTGGGCTGTGTATGGCAGTATTATCTTGGCACTATATATTAGTATGTGTGCTGTGTATGGCGGTATTATCTTGGCACTGTATACTGCTTTACTTGTTGAGTAGGGCCCCATTTTATGTAAAAATGTCCCTACGGGGAGGGCCTGGGTGTGCTCAATAAGACGGTATGGTGTATCGGGTGTAGATATGCTAGAGAAGCTGTGGTGTGATGATGGATGATCCCCTTTGTGTCTCATTTGTCTCGAGGAACTTGGATAATTTATTTATGTAAACTTCTGAAGATGTAATCACTGGCGTAGCTATAGGGGTCGCAGCGGTCGCAATTGCGACCGGGCCCCGAAGCCAGGGGGGCCCACGGTCCCCCGCACCACATCAATAAAAAGTTACTATAGTAACTCGGGCCGCGGGCCCCTGTTACTATAGTAACATACTTTACTTACCTTCCTGATTCCGGATCGCAGCGGAGGTCCTGACGTCAAGCGCTGTGCGCAGCGCATGACGTCACAGCGCTATGCCGCCGCGCACAGCATCGAGACTACAGAACTCCCGCCGCGGCCGAAGAGGAAGGTAAGGTCAGCACTCAGCCCTGACTGGCAGGGTCCGACTCCCGGGACCCGCCAATCAGCTGTTTTGAAGTGGCCGCAGCACTCGTACGAGGGCTGCTCCCCTTTATTCCTGTCACACTGTGAATCCGTGTCGGCGATTCACAGTGTGGGCGAGTAGTGAAATGAAGGGGAAGCAGCTCTCGTACGAGTGCTGCGGCCCCTTCAAAACAGCTGATTTGCGGGTCCCGGGCGACACATCAGCTATTGATGGCCTATCCTGAGGATAGGCCATCAATGTTTAGGGACTGCACAACCCCTAAGCCTACGATGTAGCAGGCTTAGGGGGCCCATGAGACAGGATCACAGATTGTGTGATCCTGTCTGCTGGGCCCTGTATCTAAGCCAATCACATGGTAGGCTTAGAAACATGGCCCATGCGAGATCCTGTCTGCTGGGCCCTGTATCTAAGCCTACCACACTGTAGGTTTAGATACAGGGCCCCAGCACACAATAATCTTATACTGTATAAGATTACTGTCTGCTGGACCCTGTATCTAAGCCTACCTTGTGGTAGGCTTAGATACAGGGCCCAGCAGACAGGATCACGCATGGGCCCTGTATCTAAGCCTTAGGGTATGTGCACAGACACTAATTACGTCCGTAATTGACGGACGTATTTCGGCCGCAAGTACCGGACCGAACACAGTGCAGGGAGCCGGGCTCCTAACATCATACTTATGTACGATGCTAGGAGTCCCTGCCTCGCTGCAGGACAACTGTCCCGTACTGTAATCATGTTTTCAGTACGGGACAGTTGTCCTGCAGCGAGGCAGGGACTCCTAGCGTCGTACATAAGTACGACGCTAGGAGCCCGGCTCCCTGCACTGTGTTCGGTCCGGTACTTGCGGCCGAAATACGTCCGTCAATTACGAACGTAATTAGTGTGTGTGCACATACCCTAACACATGTGTTACTAATCGTTTTTCTTGTGTGTTTTCTTACAGGTTCGGTCGTTGGACTACGTCGGATTCCAGGACTACTTCGATGACAGCTTTTTTTTATTATCAATAAAATGGTTAATGAGGGCTGTGTGTTTTTTTATTTCAATAAAATATTTATTCTATGTCTTTGTGTTTTTTTTTAAACTACATTATTACCGCCTTAGTAATGGCCGCCGGCTGATTGACAGCATCCATTGCTAAGGCGGGGCTTAGTGTTAGCCGATGCAGAGGCTAACAATAACCGCCTTTATTACCCCGTTACCCACCGCCACCAGGGGTGCTGGGAAGAGCCGGGTACGATCCAGTACCTGACAATCTGTAGTGATGGTCGGCCACTGGGGTGGCCGCAGGCTGGTATTATCAGGAGGGGAAAGGCCAAAAACAGTGGCCCTTCCTACCCTGGTGATGCTGCCTGCTGCTGCTTTATTGTATCTGGCTGGTTATGAAAATGGGGGGGAGCCCACGTCATTTAAAAAAAAAAAATAATAATTGGAAAGAACGATGTGGGGTCCCCCCCAATTTTCATAACCAGCCAGATGCAACACAGCAGCAGGCAGCATTACCAGGGTGGGAAGGGCCACTGTTTTTGGCCTTCCCCAGCCTAATACTACCAGCCTGCGGCCACCCCGGTGCCTGCCCGTTACTACAGATGGACGAGTACTGGTTCGTACCCGGCTCTTCCCAGTACCCCTGGTGGCGGTGGGTACCGTGGTAATAATGGGGGTTAGTGTTAGCCTCTGCACCGGCTAACATTAAGCCTCGCCTTAGTAATGGAGGTTGCCAATCAGCCAGCGGCCATTACTAAGGCGGTGATAATAAAGTTTAAAAAGATACAAGCACATAGAAAAAATATTTTATTGAAATAAAAAAACACAACCCCCATTAACCATTTTATTGAGAATAAAAAAAACGCCGTCATTGAAGTCCTCGTATCCGAAGTCCAACAACTGAACCTGTAAAAAAACACAAACACACAAAAATAATCAGTAAGACATAAAGAAGCAAAATTATTATGCTTACCTGTCCTGGGTCCAGCGCTGGAGACGCAATGTCAGCGAGCTGGGCCCTGTATCTAATCCTATCATGTGTGATAAGGTCTGCTGAGCTGTGTATCTAATCCAACCATGTATGATACTGTCTGCTGGGCCCTATATCTAATCCGATCATGTGTGATACTGTCTGCTGAGCCACTGTATCTAATCCTATCATGTGTGATACTGTCTGCTGAGCCACTGTATCTAATCCTATCATGTGTGATACTGTCTGCTGAGCCACTGTATCTAATCCTATCATGTGTGGTACTGTCTGCTGAGCCACTGTATCTAATCCTATCATGTGTGATACTGTCTGCTGGGCCAATGTATCTAATCCTATCATGTGTGATACTGTCTGCTGAGCTGTGTATCTAATCCTATCATGTGTGATACTGCCTTCTGAGCCACTGTATCTAATCCTATCATGTGTGATACTGTCTGCTGAGCCACTGTATCTAATCCTATCATGTGTGGTACTGTCTGCTGAGCCACTGTATCTAATCCTATCATGTGTGATACTGTCTGCTGGGCCACTGTATCTAATCCTATCATGTGTGATACTGCCTTCTGAGCCACTGTATCTAATCCTATCATGTGTGATACTGTCTGCTGAGCCACTGTATCTAATCCTATCATGTGTGGTACTGTCTGCTGAGCCACTGTATCTAATCCTATCATGTGTGATACTGTCTGCTGAGCTGTGTATCTAATCCTATCATGTGTGATACTGCCTTCTGAGCCACTGTATCTAATCCTATCATGTGTGATACTGTCTGCTGAACCACTGTATCTAATCCTATCCATAGTTTATAGGGTCGTAGTGCTATAGATATGCTATGCTGTCTCATATACACACTTTTTTTTGGGGCGGACACATATGTATTGGGGCTATTTCCCGGACATTTTAAGCCCTGAGGGTATGTTCACACGGCAGCGTCCGTTACGGCTGAAATTACTGTGCTGTTTTCAGGAGAAAACAGCACCGTAATTTCAGCCGTAATGGCATGTGCAGGCGTCTTTCACTGCGTCCATTACGGAAGTAATTGAAGCTGGTTTTCCATGGAGTCCATGGAAAACGGCTCCATTTACGTCTCAAGAAGTGACAGGCACTTTTTTACGCGCCGCCTTTTGACAGCGGCACGTAAAAAAAAATGACCGTCGGCACAGAACATCGTAAGACCCATTCAAATGAATGGGCAGATGTTTGCCGACGCTTTTGAGCCGTATTTTCGGACGTAATTCAATGCTAAAACGCCCGAATTACGTCCGTAAATAGGGTGTGTGAACCCAGCCTTAGTGACGCCCGGCTGCTAGTGCTGTATTGTTGGGTTACTTAGGAGACCCAGCGATGCAGCTGAAAGCGGACCGTCGGCCATGAGAAGTTTGCGGGGGGGGGGGCCCAGTAAGAATTTTTGCATCGGGGCCCATGAGCCTCTAGCTACGCCCCTGGATGTAATAGTTGTTTTCTAACCTCTATCCAGCCCTACAGCTCAGGCAGGATATCAGACTTGTATGATCTTTCAATAATGAACACGTTACTATTCCTTATTCCTCTAAGCAGGTGAATCCTGTAGTATTCTGGTATAGTCTCTCGCAATGAATTGGTCATGTAATTTCTGTGGTGAATGTCCCCTGGCTTTTCTTTATTCTCCAGAGGTCAAGCAGGACCATATTGGTTGACCTTTCTCTATATACATGGACTCCATTGAACTTGCCTCTGTCAATACACTGGTCAGGAAGGTTTATCCGCAGCAAAGGTCAATCCGCACATATCCACAGAAGCGCGCCCGCTCGGCTGTAATTGTGTTGTCCACCACAGATAGTGTTAAGCATACTACTCCTCCATCTAAGGTGACCTTCCTCATTTTCCATGCATCCAATGAAGTGCGTGTATGTGTATATACAGTCGTGGACAAAATTGTTGGTACGCTGCCGTTACTTAAAGGAAAACCCACAATGGTCTGTGAAATAACTTGAAACTGACAAAAGTAGTAATATATTTTAATTTACTGGAAATCAACTAATGTGAATCAGACATGGCTTTTGTATTGTGGTTCTACTGAAAAAACTAACAAAAAACATGAAACTGTCCTGGACAAAAATGGTGGTTCCCTTAACTTAATATTTTGTTGCACAACCTTTTGAGGCAATCACTGAAAATAAACGATTTGTGTAACTCTCAATGAGACTTCTGCACCTGTCCACAGGTATTTTGGCCCCCTCCTCGTGAGGACACTGCTCTAGCTGTTTCAGGTGTGAATGTGCCTTCTCCAGACGGCAGGTTTCAGCTCCTTCACAGATGCTCATTAGGATTTAGATCAGGGCTCATAGAAGGCCAGGTCAGAATAGTCCAATGCGTTGCTCTTAGCCATTCTTGGATGTTTTTAGCTGGGTTTTGGGTAATTAACCTGTTGGGGGACCCATGACGTGCGACTAAGACCAAGCTGTCTGACACTGGGCAGCACATTTAAGTTGAACCAGTTATCTGACTTGAATAGCGCTATCTCCTTGATTCCAGTTCTGTTTTCTTTTCCTGGACCCCCGTGTTGGCTTCATATACCCTGATTTGCTGTAAATAGCCGACAGGGTAGAGCTAGCTTCTCTGTCTCTGATGCTAACCAATCGGAGCAAGGCAGCTTGAGGGTAGCTCACGCCCTGTTGGCTAACTACAGCAAATTAGCATAGAGGGAGCCAACACAACAGTGGGCCATATCTCTGAAATGGGGGGGGGGGGCAGGATAAAAAGAAAAACAGTTCTGGAATCAGGGAGGCAACACTATTCATATCGGATAACCAGTTTAACATATATGACCTAGTGACCGATCTCTAGTATTCTAGTTTCAGAAAATTCAGTGTATAATGAAATGTTCTGCAATTTTCGAATATATTCGGGGGGGGGGGGGTTATTGAGAATGGCGTTTCCTACACCAGATTTAATATACAGAAAGTTCGAGTAAGATACGATAAATTTATTAAGTGGCGCTCATCTCGTATTAAATTTTTTCTTTTTCGGCTTTCCGTGTGTGACAAAGTCAAATGTACGCCAGCTAGGAGCTGGCATAGATTTTTCTCTCTAATTTACACCAGTTTCTGGCGTAAACTATAGTGAATGTGTCGGGCCGTGGGTGGTCCCATCCCCTTCCACTAAGCTCCATTCACTTTTTGTCGTGAGTGGTGGAAGCAGCACAAAAGTTGCAATTTTTCCCACAAATTGTGACTTTTGTGCCATTTGTGACTTTTCTATGCTAGAGAATTAATTCCCTCCTTTGGCATGGCTTTCAAGATCTCTGCTTGTAGTCATTGAATGGGAACCTTCCTTGTTTACTTCTGCACGGCTCGTTACAATTTTATCCTCAAACGAAACAATTAGGGTGGATTCACGCGCTGCCGATTTTGACTTTGTTTCCATTGGAACATGCAGAAATCCATGTAAATCCTGCTGCCGAAACAACCACATTCAAATGAATGGAACTGAATTTCAGTCGCAGAAATTGTTGCAACAAAATCCGCCAAATTTGACTGCACCCTTAAGATTCCCATTCAATGAGTACAAGCAGAGATCTTTAAATTGATGTGGATTTGATAAACAATGGGGGAGATTTATTTAGATTGGCGTTTCATACACCAGTCTTAAACTGAGGTTCGTCGGAGTGAAAAGCGCCAAGCTTATTAGAAGGTGCACGCCTCTTCATAAATTTGGGGCTTCTCAGGCAGTCCTAAAGACAGAAAATGAAATTTGCGCCTGCCCAAAGCATTTGCGCCATTTTCCGTCTTTAAAAGAATGCTAAATCACTTGCAATCTTACAGGCCTCACCCTGACACCACTACTCTGCTCCAATGTTTTCTGTTTAAGTTGTGTATCCGTTGTGTCATTTGACTATTTTTGTTTTATCCACTAGGTAAAAAGAAACGTCTATGATCTCACCAGCATCCCTGTCCGCCATCAAGCGTGGGAAGGTTGGCCTCCGTCTGCTCAAAGTGACAGTGTAAGTTGCCTGCGAACTGCATTATAGGTTTGATCGTGATTCCCAGATCAAATTACATGTGATTGACAGCAGGGTATTTTTAACCTTTAGAGAAATAGTAAGTGTTAATGTCAAGTTTATGCTTGTTCGCTCCCTTCGTTACACAAATATGAACTGTATCCTACGTATAGTAGAGGCCGTGCCATATGGGCCTGTAGCCTAAGAGAAAGGGGGTTGTATGAGCGGAGATTAAAAAGGTCACTCTTGTTCATGGGCTGTGTCTGGTATTGCAGCTCAGCCCCATTCAAGCTCATTATTGATGGCCAACTTCGTTATTTGCTTCCAGTAGATTGAGAGTCTTTTCGGCTCATGTGATGAATGGTATTTAGTCTTGTAATGAGCTATATACCTGTATAATCATCACATGACCAAGGCAATAATAAAGTTTCTGTTTCTGTTTAGTAACAGCAAGCAAAAGTACTTAAAGGGGTTGTCCAGTCCCTAAAAATTGATGGCCTATTCTCAGGATAGGCCATCAATAGCTGATCGCTCGGGGTCCGACAATAACTTGTACAATAACAGGAACTTGCAAAATTAAATATTTTTTTTTATCCATTGGAACAGTAAAGAAAAAAATGGTTGCAGTGTAAATAAAAATAAATAATGACGTTTTTAATTTAAAGTATTCTTCCCATTGCTAGGTAATGCCATTACTTAAAGAGGCTCTGTCACCAGATTTTGCAGCAGCATCGACTTACCTGCAAACGCTGATGCTGCTGCAGAATCAGCTGTAGCCTCTGGTGCCGATGTGGCCGTCACGATGCAGGACCTGTGAGTGACGTCACAGATCTGCACTGTCAGAAGCTGGGCGTTCTGAAGAGAAGAGGATGTTACTTCTCATCAGAGCGCCCAGCTAGTGAAAGTATTAAAAACGCCCCGATGTACGCACATAATACACACCCACTTGGACTTGTACTTTTAAACACACCCACTTGGACTTTTGCAAGCCTCATTTGCATAACTACAAAAATGGTCATAACTTGGCCAAAAATGCTCGTTTTTTTAAAATAAAAACGTTACTGTAATCTACATTGCAGCGCCGATCTGCTGCAATAGCAGATAGGGGTTGCAAAATCTGGTGACAGAGCCTCTTTAATGATCGGTCGTGTGTGACATCTGGGAACCCCCTACAGTGAAGGGGACACCGTGCTAAATCAGCGCTTCGGCCCCTTTTATTCTTGGGATCGTTGGTCCCAGAGGTCAGATTTCCACTGATGAAAAAGTGATGGAGTACCCAAGCGATATGTCATCACCTTATAAGATGGGAATATCACTTTAAGTTAGGAAATACATTACAAATTATGGACTCCTGCCCCTCTCCTCTCAGCAGTATTTGCTTAGTCCCTTCTCGGGGTCTTCCGCATGCTTGCGTCTGTAAACTGCCCAATCACCACATATTTAGCAGATCTTGTTTGAATAAGACACAAGCCTTGTTTTTCATGACCACATTCTATGCCGGACAAACATAGAAGAGCGTTTTATGTGTTATATCTGTTCCGCACGAGAGCTTCTCTAAAGCCACAGCAGCCGTGTACGTCCAAGTAAGATGTAGCTAGCCCCGGGGGACATTGTTACTGTGCAAAGTACTTACGTTTCTTATGTCGAGTGCGTTGTGGAAATAATAGTTCTTAATATGTCTAGTTTGTGTGCGATTTATAAGATTTAACTTTTAGGCTACATTCACACGAACGTAGCCCACCTTGGACGTGAAAAATGGCAGTTTTCCTCGTCCGAGGTGCACCCGTGCGGGACGCGTTATCACGGATCCCCCAAAGACTAGGGTCTATGGAGGGATGCGTGACATGCAGTAAAACAGGACTTGTCCTATTTTTCAACGGACCGTTCACACGCTGTGTTGAAACAGCGGTCGTGTGAACGGCCCCATTGAAATAAAGAGTCCGTGTGACGGCCGTTGTTTTAATGGCCAACACATGGACGAGATTCACGTTCGTGTGAATGAGCCCTTCTAAAGTACATTTTTTTTTTACAGTCATGCAGACAGGAATTTTCCAAGCTAACTGGATAGTGTAGTCACCTCTGCACCCCATTTTACAGTTTGCACGTAGTATTAATCTTTTATCTTGTTCTGATCCTAAGTTACAGTCTGTATTATAGTACAGGGCTGTATTTACAATTCTGCCGGCTTCAGAGCTGAAATCTCCCAGCAGCCCGTACTTTCTCAATGTTTGCAATATGTTTCTCTGGTTAATTGTAATCTGCGATGTGCACTCTTTGTACCAGGCACTGTACAGTAATCTGATGTAGAAAACAGTCCCACTACATTAAAGGAGCTAAACTGTTAGGGATGTGTCTGTCGACAAACTTGTTGTCGGTTTCTAATAGCAACTAGCAGAATTGTGAATGCAGCTCAGGTCTCTACTACAGGCTATAACTTAGGCCCAGTTGATTAAAAAAATAAATACTGCAAGTCGCACAGTTTATAATAATTATAGCATTCTGATAGAATTAGTTCACATTTACATCTGCGTTCTTGCGGTTAACGGTTTTATGTTGGCATAGCTCAAAAAGTGTTTTGCCTGTGTGACTATAGGACTGGACTTGTTCACTCTGTGCAGGCAACTTGTATAATTATTTTTTTCAGTCGTATGTAAATAAAGCTTAAGCATAGTATAATAAGTTGTGCTCATTTTTTTATATAGATTAATTTTGTTTCAATTCCTCACCATTTTTAACAACTGCATACTGTCAGTGAATAGAAATAATCTTGCTTCCATCCAGAGGATAAAAACCTCCCTTTACCACCGTGTCCAACTGACCCATGTACACCTCTCATTACAAGAGATAGTTTGGATGTACTTTGTGAGCCATGTAACTGTGGAAGTCGGACAAAATCACGACTGGTTTTCAGCCTCTGGGTTATTTATATTCACTAACAGGAAGCAGAGATCTTGAAAATAGTGAGTCATTTGAATACAATTCTAAGTCTACCAGAAAGTTTCATAAATATGCAATGAGTGTGCTTTATTAACACAAAGCTAGAAACCCCCTTAACTCCTTAAAAGGGTGGTCTGCTTTGGATCTCATTTTTGTTACAAAGCTCCCCCAGAAAATTAAGCAGATTACTGGATTTTCTGCTGCTGGAACCCCCAGTTATCAGCTGGTACTTGCAGGCGAACCTGGCTGCAAGTGATTAATTTCCCTACAGCGCCATCGCAGGAGAGGTGAAGCATTACATTGAGTCCTCCAGCCAGAGAGTCACTCTTTGTTGCTGCTCTCCTCTTCTCTGGCTATATTCCCTTCTACGCTTTTATATTAATATATACATTTTTGTTGGACTAAGTCGTCATATTGTCGCTGCCTACCTATCATGGTGTATAGCGTTGTGCTCTGCTGTACGCTCACACTGTGAGTTGGGTGCGTATTAATATTAAGCAGGTCCTTAGGTCTGACAGTATGTAATAAACCGCCTGATATATAATTCATATATTGTTATAAATCATTTAAATAATAACTGTGACTGCATTTCCCCGTGGACATGACAACCTACCTTCCCTTCTACAGTGAAATCTGGTGCTGTGCAAGACTTGTCAATAGCACGTCTCCTCGGGGGGGAGGGGGGCTTCGTCGAAAGAATATTTTCAAGCTGTGGTAGTGAAGCTGAGATTCACACAGAGGACAAACCCCCAGAAATCTCATTTTGCACATTAACAGGGGCACTTTTTGGTTTATTTAGTAAAGGAATAATTTTAACACTGTGAATTAATATGCCGGGTCTAATTAAAGAAGATGTTTATTTTAATCCCCGCAGATTCATCGCTGTTTGTAACCAACTACGTCTCGGGACAGAGCGTCGTCTCCCGTAATGCAGTTTTCCAATTATTATTCTCCAAAATCCAGTGGCTGACGTTATTGTTGCATGTGTTCTAATTATCGGGGGTTGCTTAAATTGTTTTCAGGACTTTTTAAATGTATTTTATTTAACCTGATCCCTTTAATCCATGTTTTTCATCCTCTCTCAGAACATTGTGTTACTTTATCCCATAAGATCCCTCTTTATTTCAGAAGAAAATGCAGCTATTTCACCTGGAGAGGAATGGAATATAATTGTATCTGAACATGTTTGTATTTGCGCTGTCGCCGTGGTAGACTTTATTCTTATTTTTTTCATTCTTTAAGGGGATGTCTCACTTAAGACATTGATAGCGTATCATTCGGTTCAGTCATCATTGGAGGGTGGTCCCTGATGATCGGGTTAATAAAGTGTCAGCTCTGCTAGGAAAGCCTTTTTCGGAGGCCGCATGGTTGACCGTCGACTATAATAGCCACAAAGCCTCCATAAAAAGCTAAGCCGAACCATAGAGAGTGTTTTTCTAGCCGATCACAATGATTGACTCTGACCGATCCGACATTGATGCGAAGTTAAAAAAACCTGAATGCAACCTGCAGAACATACTAATTGAAGGCCATGACCACAGCCTATAATATATTCACCCTCTATATTGTAGTGTAAGGCCCTGTTCACATTAAGTTTTTTCCCTATGTTTATGGAAAGCTCCCGTTGTACACACTAAACGTGTCCATATGACTCCATTAGCCCGACAGAGACCAATAGTGTCTTTTTGACCTCTGTCGGGCTGTTATACGCCGTTATACCTTTTTTTTTTTTAAGGTATGGAATAACGTAGTAGACTGCTATTCCATACAACCGTATCTCGCAGAAATCGTGTACGTTTTGTTTTGTTTTTTTAACATGGGAGCCTATAAGTGACCTAATCCACTTTATGGCATACATCCAAGGTATCTATTTACACGTACACGTCATTACCTTTTCAATAGCTTTTAATTACGTGTACATTAAACAAATGCCATAAGAGATAATGGGTAACAGTGGCATCAGTCATCCGTAGGATACTATGGTATATGTCATGAATAACGCATGCGTCATGAGGTTAACGGAAGCCGTATTAGCCTATGGGTGAGGGATGACTCTTAGGCATCCGTCACAGCCTACACTTAATGTATAAATCAGGAGCTTTTCCCTGCGTATACGTTAAACGTAGGCGAACGTTTTAAACGTACACCCCCCCACTTCTTGTGAACTGCGTGTCAGTCTTTACTGAAGTCCTGTAATATTTTCTCGTACCAATAAACTGAGAATGAGCTGTGGTATACGTCTCGTCTAGGTAGAAGCAGGGGCGGACATACCGCATGTGCAGCCGGTGCAGCTGCACAAGGGCCCCGCGTGGGAAGGGGGCCCGTTCCTCTGCTGGCCGACTCAGTTCTCAGCTGCGCGATGCTGAGGACTGAGACAGAGGCCCGTGGACCACTGGCGTAGCTATAGGGGTCGCAGCGGTCGCAATTGCGACCGGGCCCCGAAGCCAGGGGGGCCCACGGCCCCCCGCACCACATCAATAAAAAGTTACTATAGTAACTCGGGCCGCGGGCCCCTGTTACTATAGTAACATACTTTACTTACCTTCCTGGTTCCGGATCGCAGCGGAGGTCCTGACGTCAGGCGCTGTGCGCAGCGCATGACGTCACAGCGCTATGCCGCCGCGCACAGCATCGAGACTACAGAACTCCCGCCGCGGCCGAAGAGGAAGGTAAGATAGCCCTGACTGGCGGGGTCCGACTCCTGGGACCCGCCAATCAGCTGTTTTGAAGGGGCCGCAGCACTCGTACGAGAGCTGCTCCCCTTCATTCCTGTCACTTCATTCCGGTCACACTGTGAATCGGTTTCGGCGATTCACAGTGTGGGCGAGTAGTGAAATGAAGGGGAAGCAGCTCTCGTACGAGTGCTGCGGCCCCTTCAAAACAGCTGATTTGCGGGTCCCGGGCGACACATCAGCTATTGATGGCCTATCCTGAGGATAGGCCATCAATGTTTAGGGACTGCACAACCCCTAAGCCTACGATGTAGCAGGCTTAGGGGGCCCATGAGACAGGATCACAGATTGTGTGATGCTGTCTGCTGGGCCCTGTATCTAAGCCAATCACATGGTAGGCTTAGATACATGGCCCATGCGTGATCCTGTCTGCTGGGCCCTGTATCTAAGCCTACCACACTGTAGGTTTAGATACAGGGCCCCAGCACACAGTAATCTTATACTGTATAAGATTACTGTCTGCTGGACCCTGTATCTAAGCCTACCTTGTGGTAGGCTTAGATACAGGGTCCCACAGACAGTATCACACATGGGCCCTGTATCTAAGCCTTAGGGTATGTGCACAGACACTAATTACGTCCGTAAGTGACGGATGTATTTCGGCCGCAAGTACCGGACCGAACACACTGCAGGGAGCCGGGCTCCTAGCGTCGTACTTATGTACGACGCTAGGAGTCCCTGCCTCGCTGTGGGACAACTGTCCTGTACTGTAATCATGTTTTCAGTACCGGACAGTTGTCCGGCAGCGAGGCAGGGACTCCTAGCGTCGTACATAACTATGACGCTAGGAGCCCGGCTCCCTGCAGTGTGTTCGGTCCGGTACTTGCGGCCGAAATACGTCCGTCAATTCCGGACGTAATTAGTGTGTGTGCACATACCCTAACACATGTGTTACTAATCATTTTTTGTGTGTTTTCTTACAGGTTCGGTCGTTGGACTACGGCGGATTCCAGGACTACTTCGATGACAGCTTTTTTTTTTATTAATAAAATGGTTAATGAGGGTTGTGTTTTTTTTTTTTTATTTCAATAAAATATTTTTTCTATGTCTTTGTGGTTTTTTTTAAACTATATTACTACCGCCTTAGTAATGGCCGCCGGCTGATTGACAGCATCCATTGCTAAGGCAGGGCTTAGTGTTAGCCGGTGCAGAGGCTAACACTAACCCCCTTTATTACCCCGGTACCCACCGCCACCAGGGGTGCTGGGAAGAGCCGGGTACGATCCAGTACCTGACCATCTGTAGTGATGGTCGGCCACTGGGGTGGCCGCAGGCTGGTATTATCAGGAGGGGAAAGGCCAGATACAGTGGCCCTTCCTACCCTGGTGATGCTAGGCTGCTGCTGCTTTATTGTATCTGGCTGGTTATGAAAATGGGGGGGACGCCACGTCATTTAAAAAATAATTGGAAAGAACGATGTCGGGTCCCCCCCAATTTTCATAACCAGCCAGATACAACACAGCAGCAGCAGGCAGCATTACAAGGGTGGGAAGGGCCACTGTTTTTGGCCTTCCCCAGCCTAATACTACCAGCCTGCGGCCACCCCGGTGCCTGCCCGTCACTACAGCTGGTCGGGTACTGGTTTGTACCCGGCTCTTCCCAGTACCCCTGGTGGCGGTGGGTACCGGGGTAATAATGGGGGTTAGTGTAGACTCTGCACCGGCTAACATTAAGCCTCGCCTTAGTAATGGAGGTTGTCAATCAGCCAGCGGCCATTACTAAGGCGGTGATAATAAAGTTTAAAAAGATACAAGCACATAGAAATTTTTTTTATTGAAATAAAAACACAACCCTCATTAACCATTTTATTGAGAATAAAAAAAACGCCGTCATTGAAGTCCTCGTATCCGAAGTCCAACAACCGAACCTGTAAAAAAAACACAAACACACAAAAATAATCAGTAACACATAAAGAAGCAAAATTATTATTCTTACCTTTCCTGGGTCCAGCGCTGGAGCCGCAATGTCAGCGAGCTGGGCCCTGTATCTAATCCTATCATGTGTGATACAGTCTGCTGAGCTGTGTATCTAATCCAATCATGTATGATACTGTGCTGGGCCCTATATCTAATCCGATCATGTGTGATACTGTCTGCTGAGCCACTGTATCTAATCCTATCATGTGTGATACTGTCTGCTGAGCCACTGTATCTAATCCTATAATGTGTGGTACTGTCTGCTGAGCCACTGTATCTAATCCTATCATGTGTGATACTGTCTGCTGAGCCACTGTATCTAATCCTATCATGTGTGGTACTGTCTGCTGAGCCACTGTATCTAATCCTATCATGTGTGGTACTGTCTGCTGAGCCACTGTATCTAATCCTATCATGTGTGATACTGTCTGCTGGGCCACTGTATCTAATCCTATCATGTGTGATACTGTCTGCTGAGCTGTGTATCTAATCCTATCATGTGTGATACTGCCTTCTGAGCCACTGTATCTAATCCTATCATGTGTGATACTGTCTGCTCAGCCACTGTATCTAATCCTATCCATAGTTTATAGGGTCGTAGTGCTATAGATATGCTATGCTGTCTCCTATACACACACTTTTTTTTGGGGCGGACACATATGTATTGGGGCTATTTCCCGGACATTTTAAGCCCTGAGGGTATGTTCACACGGCAGCGTCTGTTACGGCTGAAATTACTGTGCTGTTTTCAGGAGAAAACAGCACCGTAATTTCAGCCGTAATGGCATGTGCAGGCGTCTTTTGCTGCGTCCACTACGGAAGTAATTGAAGCTGGTTTTCCATGGAGTCCATGGAAAACGGCTCCATTTACATCTGAAGAAGTGACAGGCAGTTTTTTACGCGCCGCCTTTCGACAGCGGCGCGTAAAAAAAAATGACCATCGGCACAGAACATCGTAAGACCCATTCAAATGAATGGGCAGATGTTTTCCGACGCTTTTGAGCCGCATTTTCGGATGTAATTCAATGCTAAAACGCCCAAATTACGTCCGTAAATAGTGTGTGTGTGAACCCAGCCTTAGTGACGCCCCGGCTGCTAGTGCTGCATTGTTGGGTCACTTAGGAGACCCAGCGATGCAGCTGAAAGCGGACCGTCGGCCATGAGAAGTTTGCGGGGTGGGGGGGGGGGTGGGCCCTGGCACATTATCTGCACAGGGGCCTTTTGCAGTCTGTGTCCGCCACTGGGTAGAAGTATGTGTAATATTGCTCATCAGTGTTTTATAACCTGACCCTATAGTGGTAAATTTAGTATTCCTCCATGATGCTGCTGGATCTGCCTGGCTTTTGAGGTTGAGTTCACACATCGCAGATATTCAATGCAGACTTTATCCTTTGCCATGCAAAAAGTTGAGATCCCGGTCAAATCTGCAAAAAATGTTCGACGTGTGGGTTAGGCTTATTTACATGGCTGTATTTGAGCTGTGGGTTTGCTGCTGTGTTTTAGCATTGTAGTCGTTCTATAACATACCGCGAGTTTCCAGGTTTCGTGCGGTTTTTGGGATCCTGCAATAATGGGCTATAGAATAAGTTTAGGCTGTGTACACGGGGTATAGGCTGCAGCATGGCCATGCGGGCAATGTGGGGGGCCCTTTATTGGGTACGGTAAGCGGTTTACTAAGTCATTGTTGACAGCGCTCTCCCCTATTGCTGTTCATAGCCACTTGTCAGTCAGTAGCAATGTCCTCGCTGTTGACACAAGCGTGGGAAGTATAGACCTCTCCTCTTACTGTCGCTTTTGTTGACCATTGTGATCAGCATAGAATGAGCAGCCTCCGACTTTATTACTTTTCAAAGTACAAAATCCAAAAGCTGCAAACCAGGGCGTCCAAAAGAGATAAAATTACCGAGAGGCTTTGAGTGGCAGACGCACATCAAACCTCGCGGGGGTTTGACAGGCAATGGATAACGTTATTAGACGCTTCTCGCCATAATTGCTGACATTTATCCAGTGTTTCACAGTATTTGCTAATGTATTAATGCAGTCAATCTCTGCCAGGCTTCACATGCCTCCTTAGCCCCGGCTTCTATGGGATCCGCCAATGCGTGGATACGGGATGCGTTTCATCGACTGGTTGCCGTAGTGACAGAGCCCAAAGATAAGCCAAGACAGAGCCCTTTTGTGATTGCTTTTCAGGTGACATTCAGCGGCAGCTTGTGTAGAGTGTCCTTTTATAGTTCCAGTAATTCAGAAAATGGTAACCACTTTCGACTTAACACTTTCTATTCTAGAGGAGAGGCTTTTGTTTCGAGGGTGGTGAAGGATCAGTCTCGTATCCGCCAAATTGCTTTTCATGAACATTTCAAATGAGTTGTTCTTGTTGCAATTTATTTTTTAGCTCGTTCTGTATTGGGCTCCATTTACAGTCGTTAATAAAATGTTTCAAGTGCTTATTGGTACTACGATGGCGTTTAGAGGGAAAAAGGCTTCACGGTTTTTGTTGTTTTTTCCAGTATTTTATTTAGGCTAACCCTGGATGAAAATTATGTACGTAGATGATGAGAATTGTAGTTACATGACAGAAACTGATCTGAATAGGCTCTGTTCACACCAAACGTATATCCGGACAGCATCAAACATCTTCCCTAAAAAACGGTATACAGCGCGGTTTACTGCAGGATGCTCTTGCGTTGGAAATTCGACTACATTTTCTAAGGCCTAGTTCACACAGTTTTTTGACAGACAAACAGTTATTTTTTTTGCCTGTGGCCCTTGAATGTAATGCAGAAACCCGGGCAAAAAAAATGCTCCAAACGAGTGCTGCATGTTTTTTCTGCCTCCTATTGATTTCAATGGAAGGTCAGAGGTGGAAACCGCTCAAAGAGAAGAGCATGCTGCTTTTTTTTTTTCTCCGTGAGCGCCCAAATTAAATGAAACCAATGGGGGCAGTTTGGGGCGTTTTTTTGGTACTGATTCCGACATGGTTACCGCATCAAAAACAGCACCAAAAAACTGGCCTTAATACAGTGAAGAAAAGGTCACGCTTTTGACTTTCGTCCGTTGCATTATAGGCTATGGAGACGGTCAGTGTACATGTGGGAAGCATTCACTAGCGTATGTGCTGAACGTACATTGTGAACCGAGTGTGAACATAGCCTTAGGATTCATGTACTCGAGTGTATTCCAGCTCCATACCAACTCCTATACAAAGTAGAAATACAACAGCCATAGATTCCTATGGGGCCTTACTGTGACTCTGTGCCTCTGATTTCAGGTTTTTCTTGTCTGATAGGATATGAAAAATTGTGGAAAGGGAGAATAGATCCGTTATATGGATTTTGATGGCGCATGGCACATTTTTTGTTGGTTTTATACCGAAAAAGCCTCTGTATGAAATTGTATGCGCACAGAAGGGCCTGGTAGAAGTCATAGAGCCGCAATACACCCGTGTGCCGGAGGTCTCATCTAAAGATTAGGTCAAGAATTCTTCATACTGGTGTCTCTCGACACATACCAGCTAGTCGAGCACTATAGGATATCTCCATTCAGCATTACAAAACAAACGTGCCATTGCAGAACATAATGAGCATGAAAGGATTATACTGATTGCAGGTAACACTGATCCATTTACATAACACGTCCTTTTTGCAGCAATATATTGGGAAAAATTGGTAAAGATTGAGCTAGACAATAATTTCCGCCATGTGCTAGTTGTGTCTCATGCATCGTGTCGCGTCATTTGCGCAGCTTCGTGTATGTGCCATGCAGTGACAACCAAAAAGGTGCAACACCAAACCTTAAAGGGTAACTAAGCTTTTAAAAACCTTTGACATGTCCTAGTGGCATGTCAGAAGTTTTGACTGGTGGGAGTCCGAGCACTGAGCCCCCCCACTGATCGCTAAAACGAAGCGGCAGAAGCTCTCGAGCGAGTGCTGTGCTGCTTAGTTTCTGATCGGTTTTCCTCGGAGCAGTGTACGGGCTCAATAGAAAGTCTGAGTCCGTACACCGCTTGCTCGGCTTTTCGAGGAAACTAAGCAGCACAGTCTTTGCCTGGGCGCTTCTGCCGCTTCATTTTCGCGATCGGTAAGGGTCTCAGTCCTCGGACCCCATATATGTCAAAAGTTCTTTAAGAGTTGTTAACTTTTAATGCTTAATATTTATATACACGTCAGTACCTCTGGATTATGCTCGCCTGCTATTCCGCTCCATTAAAGCACATGTATGATATTCAACTGCAGCTTTTCTACATTATCTAAAGGGAGTCTGTGGTATACCTGCCACGCTTCATAGTGAGGAAAAAGGGGCAACGGTATTTGATCCATGTAGCACTGTGCAGTAAATATTTAGACATTAGCCCCACTTTAGTAAATATGTTGCTATAGGGGCTTTGGCCTAAGGCTCTGTTCACAACTGCGTTGGGGTCCTGTTCTGACGGAAACCTCCGACGGAACGTCAGAACGGGACCCCAACGCAGATTTGAACAGAGCCTTATTCAGACTAAAGTTGAAATCGACCTTGTGATGGACTTTTTTTTTTTGTAACGGCTGTCGCACGTCTACATAAAAATCAATGCACTTCTATGGAACTATTCACACGGCCGTTGTTTTAACTGACTATTTGAACGACCTGTGAAAAAATGGGACATGTCGTATTTTTGTCTGTTTTCCCGGATCCCTCAATAGACACCAGTCTGAGGGATCAGTGAAAACGGGCCCCGCGCGGATTTAAATCGGCCGTGAAAAACTATTTTATGTATAAATAATGTTTCATTTTTTATTTTGTTGAGAGTAAAATTCTTATCTGGCTTGAAAAAGGAATCTTACTCTTCTAGTCAGGAGATATGATTTTGGTGATACTTCATTAAATATGAGGAGGGGAACATACTGTGCCAAAAATGCTTCTGGTAAGGGACGGCAGGTGCTCGGCATCTCTGCTAAGCTCCTGCTTTCTGTTGTTAATTGTTTCTGTCAGTACATCCACTGGAGGAACACAAAGCCAAACCACTCTAAATGTATTTACTTTAACAACCGAGCACATCGCCAGCATCCATGTTATACGTGCAGCCTAAAAGTAATTATGACAGCTAGCATTTTTATTATATTGCAAGCGAGCTGAAAAGAAAAGTTTTAAACTGTTCACTGCTGCTTCAGGGTTTCCATTGTTCTGCTCTGTCATAGGAGCCAAACACGAAATAACCAGAAGCGCCGGACATAAACGCAAACCGTCCGAATTCTTTGACTTTAAAGGGCTTGTCCGTGCACGGGACGTTTTTTCATACAGTGTATGATCGATGGGGGTTCAACACCTGGATCCTGCACCGATGAGCTGATCCGGCTGCCTCCAGATGTTATGCATTGTATGTAGTGTTCGGTGCCGGAAGCAGATGGCTCCGTAGACTGTAAAGCGGTTGTGCTGCAGTACTGCAGCTCTGTTCTTATTCACTTGAATAGGAGCAGACCTGCATTACTACAGCACGGCTGCTATACTGTGACCGGAGCCACCTGCTTCCGGTGTCGCACCCCCACCGATCATGTACTGATAACCTATCCTAGGTCATCAATATGAAAAAACGTCCTGTACCCGGACAACCCTTTTAACGGGTTCCATCATGGTGTCCGTGTTTTTGCCGGAAGCTCCTAACCGAGCCTCCGACGCAGATGGGAGCACAGCCTTACAGGCCACTTGTAAGTGAAGGGATTTACCAAACCCCTTTCACACAGTTTGAAAAAAACCTGCATGGATTTTAGGGAATGCTGTAGATTTGGAAATCTATTGCATGCCGTATAGGTTGTAGATTGCTTGCTGCAGATTTTATACTTTGCAGTGCAGAGGGTAAAATCTGCATATAACACACAGCAGATTTTGCTGCAGATTTAGGACTATGGGGGGGGGGGGAATAATGTTAATGGATGTACTCCTCTTTTATGGCGTTAAAAGTTCACAAATGATGGCACATGCCATATTTGCACAATAATTTGTGTTTCTTTGCTGTTTTTACGCTATTTTTGCAACTTTTGAAAAGTGATAAGAGTGGGTGGGCTTTAACAGGAGGGTGCGTGGCCGGCCTGTGGACCAACAGATTTACTAAAATTTAAGCCAGAAATTGGCATACATTTTAGCTCAAATCTACGCCTGCTCATAGCAGGCATATATTTGATCATTTCTGGAGCACGGGCAAGCAAAGATGCACCAAATTCATTTGGAGGTGGGGTGCCTTTTTCTCCAGCATATGAAACATCAGTCTTAAAAAATTCCTCCCTGTATTTGCAGTAGAAATTTTCCAGAACTTGTGAACGTGGCAATAATGGCCTCTTCATGGTCCTGAAATTTGCGACGTTGATACTGAAAAAGAACAAACTTCTGTGCTTAAAGTGAAATCTCCTCCTTCAAACCCCACCTTTTTAAAAAAAATCTAATTAGGTCCCAATTCTGTGCTGATTACTTTTTTTTATATAACTTATTGTGTAGTGGTTGGAGCTCCTTTATGATTTTTTTTTTTTCTTCCTTTTTAAGACCTGTAGAGAGGCATGTCCCAATCAGAATTCCCCTCTACTTGCTACGGCATCTCTGGAGGACCACCATCCTGTAATACTTCATTTTTCCTGTTGTTGCACTGTAGGGAAAATTGGCAGTTTAATGGGGTTGTCTCGCAACAAGAACCTTCTGGACAAGGAAAACATCATAGAGGGGGGGGGGGTCATCACAGTGGTCGGGACCAACAGAGGCAGGTGGAAGCGGGCTAGAACAGAGTTTTAAAGAGTAAGTATATTGCAAAGTTTTATTTTATTTTTTCTATTTGGGGGATGCTTTAGTATGTATTCAGATGTTTACGAAACACCCTGAAATGGTTGTAAACAACAAATTGAAGAATCTTAGGCTGGGTTCACACAGCGTTTTTTGCAGGCGGAAAATCTGCCTCAAAATTCAGTTTGGAAGTTTGAGGCAGATTTTCCTCTGCCTGCACGCCGATTTTCACACCGTTTTTTGGTCGCGACCATTGAGCGCTACGGGCATAAAACGCAGCAAAATACGTTTTCCCTGCCTCCCATTGATGTCAAAGGGAGGTCAGAGGCGTAATCGCGCGAAGATAGGGCATGTCTCTTCTTTCTCCCGCGAGCCAGTTTTACCGCCTCCCATTGAAATCAATGGGAGGCATTTTCGGACGTTTTTTGGCGAGTTTTGCGGAGCGGTTTCCGCGCCCAAAAAATAGTCCAAAAACTTTGTGTGAACCCAGCCTGAAGGGACCATTGCCATGTTGTATTTTTTTTTTTATGGTTATCCTATGAAGAAGACTGCTACAGTAAAATATAGCTATACGTATGATCCACCTCTACACGTTGGCAAACTATGGGCTGAGAATAAGTGTGTCAGTAACCGTTACCACAAGACATGATCGATCACTTCACGCCTCCTGGAGAAAGATGAAGAGTGACAGCTATGGAGAATGGGTGGATATAGGTGTGTTCTGGACACATTCTGCTGGATTTGATATTTTCAGTAAACATGCTTCTTGCTTGTATTCACTGTATATATTGGCAATCTTCCATAGATATTTGAAGTGAACATATCAGCTTGATGGTTAGACAATTCTATATTCCTTATGTGAACCAGCGACGGCTGTAGCTTCCGCAACAGCTGGGGAGCCACATGAAGGGGGCACGGGAGCCACATGTTCTAATCTATTCACCTTTGGTAATTTGACAGAAGAGGACAAGTTAGGAGCGTATATTTTCTAATTATTTTATCGGAGCTGGTATTTTAACCTGCCCTTGAATCAGTATGACTTTTTTTTCAGTGATATGTATTTAATATTTTCTAAACTATAAATGCCTGACCAAGGAAAAAGGCTCTGTGCCGGACTTGTCACTGGTAGATCGCCCCCTTACATTGAAAAATCAGGGTACCCAAGTGAGGAAGGACTTTTCAGAGAAACCATAATTTATAGTTTTTCTGAGCGCTATGTTTTATCAGGGAACATAATACTTTTTAATTTTTGTAATGACTGGGGTTTACTATACTGACATCTCAGCCATGAGGCGTTTACATTTATGGGATAGCTACATAGAGTGCCTCTAAAGCAAGCTTATATTAGTGCAGCATCGGGATTATATGGTTCCTGCAACATGTCGAAATATCAAGGCGCGAAATGGTGCGGACAGAGGAGCAGCTGACCTCCTGCTGCAACAGCCAGGATCGGAGTGGACTCAGATTCCGGCCATTTAACACCTCCGATAATGTGGTCAATAATGATAATTATAATAATTATTGACCGTAAAACCTAAGTGTCTTTACAGAGGGAGAGGGCACCCTCTGTAAGCCCATCCTCGCCCACGTTATGTGGTTGCAGGGTTGCCATGGCAGCCAGTGGCTAAACAATGGCCCCCCAGGTTTACCATGTCCCAGATCCTATTAGCCCTGTGGGTGGCAAAACTTAATGGGCTGCCTGTAAGTGTAACACTGACAGGCAAAATGCATTGCAATACATAAGTATTGCAGTGTATTATTTGGACGATTTAAAGAATCATTGTTAGTGGAACTATAAAAAAAAATATGTAAAAACTCAAATGAAGTTTACAGAAAAATAATTTAAAATAATCCTAAATGAAGAACTTTTTTCCCTGACGCAATATTTCATTATTGAAAAAAAATTACACAATTGGTATCGCTGCATCCGTAACAACCCATACTTTAAAATGACCTGGAATGTGGCATAACAAATTATTTAAAAAATAAATAAAATGATAGTTAAAAGAAGTACAACTTAAAACAAACTATATAAATTTGGTATCGCTGTAATCATACTGACCCGAACAGTAAAGTTATCATATTATTTATAATGTAAGGTGAGCGCCATAAAAATCCCCAAAAAACAATTGGTGAAATTGCTGGGTTGACTTCCATTCCCTTCCACCCCAAAAAATTAATAACTTCTTTAAATCATTATGTGTACCCCAAAATGGTCCCAATTGGAATACAACCGATTCCGCTAAACAAAAAAAAGCAATCTACGTTGATGGAAAGAATAGAATAGTTATGGCTTTCAGATTGTGAAGATGAATGAAACGGAAAAACGCTGGTTTCCACAGGATATGTCAAAAATGTCAGATAAATGCGGGTCCCTCCTCTGGTACCCGCACCTATGTCTAGAACGGGGCCCCCCCCCCAAACCCCATTCCAGCTTATTCTGCTGCAACTGCTTCCCGGCCACTTCCTGACTATATGGTCGGGAGTATAAAAACGCGTAACTAGCTGAGCTACGCTCTTTCCCTAACTACCATTCAGTTCCATGGGACTTAAGAGAAATTTTTTTGTTTTCGTACTCCTGACTATATAGTTAGGAAGTGGCCGGGAGGCAGATGCAGTAGAACAGGGTTTAGGGGGCCCTGTTCTTGAGATACGTGCTGGTCCCAGAGGTGGAACCCGCGTCTATCTGACATTTCTGACATATCCTGTGGATATGTCATTAATGTCCCTGATGGGATAACCCCTTTAAGGGGTTGAAATTAAAAGATAAGTTGCCCAATTTCAGCCATGGTGCCCAGGAACCTAAAACATTGCACTTCTTTAACTGTTCAGATTCTGTGTCTCCAGCCATTCGATGTATGGCATTCCTTCAGTAGCTTAGCCCAGATCTGCTCCGCACCTCTCCGGATTCTTCACGCGGCCTGTGTTAACAAGTTCGGATTTCCTACTCTTGACACTGTAGTACAGGCTAAATTAGAAACTTTTTTTTTTTCTTTACCTCCCTTTAAACCTGT
The DNA here is from genome assembly GCF_050947455.1 of Rhinoderma darwinii. NCBI lineage: Eukaryota > Metazoa > Chordata > Amphibia > Anura > Rhinodermatidae > Rhinoderma > Rhinoderma darwinii. The sequence goes on along the minus strand of NC_134693.1, from coordinate 25,050,916 downwards.
GATAAGTAATTGCCACTGTTATCGACTCAGCACAGCGCTAATTTGAAGTGACATGCCCAAACTGGCCTGTAACATGAAGAGCCACAACAGGTGTGAGAGGTGCGGCTTTGGGGACCGGCTGAACCCTGAGCTGGAGAAAAATAGCACAGTGAAATGAACCTTAAGTAAAGCTGTCAGGAGCAATTATCATCGAATTGGAATAATGCTGGCTTTATAACCTCCCGGAGATACGCCCAGCTCCTTTTATCCGTTATTCTGCACAACTAGAATCCCTTCTACCTACTGGAAGTAGCTGCTCAGGACTGTCAGACGTTCCAGCAACATTAAGCCACAGTGCAGGTGTTTACTAGTTGATGGAAAAGACAAAAATGCAGAACAAAAATAAAAAGTTATAAAAAAAATCAAAAAAACAATCATACGCTTTTCTTTTTTTGTAAAAATCTTAACGTAGTACAAGTATTGACATAAGGCCTCAAATGTACTATGGCTCCATACAAGCTCTGAGTTATACTTGGCCATAATTTGGCACCCATAGTCTTCAATAGGGCCCTACTTCTATCTTCGGATGCCTCTCATTTCATATTGAAATCTTGATGTGTTCCATCGGATGCCGTATTATGAAGGTCTTATCCCCTAGACGCATTGCATGCCTTTGTACACATGCAGGAGGCCTACCACAAAATGTACCTGCCGCCATTTTTTATATAGTCTGCTTACTAATAGAGATATTGCAAAATATTAATGGGTAACGAAAGGTTAACATTTTTTTGAGAAGTCATCGTGACATGTCAGAAGTTTTGATCGGTGAGGGTCCGAGCACTGAGACCACCACTGATCGCTAAAACAAAGCAGCAGAAGCTCTTGAGTGATTACTGCGCTGCTTAGTTTCCGATCGGCTTTTTTCGGAAAGCTGAGCGATGTGTACGGGCTCAATAGTCAATCAATACGTCTCACAGAATTGGGGAAGCATGATGGCTCCGGGCTTAGCATTATTGCCTTGCAGCACTGGGTTTGAATCCAGACAAGGACCATATCTACATGAGGATGAGATATTCTCCTTGTGTTTGTATAAGTTTCCTCCCACAGTCAAAAAATACAGACGGGCCAATTTTATAGGCCGCTAATTAACCTTCGTGTGTGTGTGCATGTCTGAGATCTCTGCAAAATATGGTGGCGCTGTATAAAAGAAACCGGAGTCCCGAATGCAGAGCTGCCTAGTTGTCCAGCCATATGGAAGCAGCGGGATGTAACATGACATAACTAGGCAGGTTTGCTGTGGTAACTGGCATTAGAAATGGTGGCCATATTGGTTGTAACCCAGCTTTTCAGCAACAGAGATATAACCGAAATGGCTGAATAGAATTTTTCACAACTTCACAGAAGTGCGAAATTTGGGAATTTTTTATATATTTTTTTCTAATGACGCACCCATTTCACAGAATGTCGTAATGTAGGTTTCCTGCAGCATTTGTCTGCAGTTCTTGGTCCATAAATCAGGAGTGTTTATTGCTTGTGATCTGCATCAGTTTTAATTCCCTGTTTCCGTGACCAGTTAATAGATCTTGTACCGCTGAGTTGTAATTAGGGAAAGCGAGAGGAGCGCTGTGCGCCCGCTGGAGGGTGAGCCTTTACACTGGGCCAGTTCTAACAGGTCCTGCTCTAGCTTGTAACCAGAACTGATAATCTGCCTGTTTCGACCTGTAAAATGATGACATCCTGTGATTTCCTTCTTGCCACAAGGCATTCATATTACGCGGTGGTAAAACCTGTCCATATTCTGCATGTCCGCTGTATCATCAGCTGTGGGTAATCGGTACTGATGGCTGCATGGGATCTATTGGCAGTCTTCAGATAAATTTGTATATTACAATATTTCATAGAAATATTCGTTTTACCAATTGGGATGTAGTTTCAATAACCTTAAAAATCGACAGTGTTGTATATTAGAGAGAATGTCCCTGTAAAATCAGAGTATCATTATTTCAACTCATTTCCAAATGTCCTGTTAGGGCGTTTGGACATCATATATAGGGGGTCGCTCCACTTGGGATCCCCCTATTAGAGTGAAAAAACGCTCACAAAAAGCGTCCATCTCTGGCGGACTCGGCTCGTCTATGTATTACATGGGCAGCCATTCATTTGAATGCCGGCATGTAACGCTGCAGATTAAATGTATGGCTGGCTGTGGCTATGACAGCTGATTGATGGGACGGTTTCAGTAAAAAAAAAAAAAACTATTTGTATTGCCTATATGTTGGGTATATTGTTTTTATTTTATTTTTTATAAAAAAAAATTTGGCGGGGGTGGTTAAGCTGGGTGATTTACCATATGGTTACTTGTACAGTTCACACAGGGTTTCGTCATCAAGCTTTTACAGAATCCTTGAGGTCTTCCAAGTTATACCATGATACGTTTTAGACTTTGTAGATTTGCAGTGGACAGCGATTAATGAGGATTACCTGGCGTAATGGAAACTACATTCTGCAAATGATATAATAAATAATAATAAAATGCTGAATCTTGGAGATCATGTCAACTGCAATTCTTGGGGATGCATGCGTGATCATTATATTCTCTCATTGCCTTTTTCTTCTGTCTCTTAGATGACACTGGCATCTTCAGGACTTACCTTTCCATGTCACCGACTAACAGTGGGTAGAAGAACGTCCCCCGTGCAAACCAGAGAACAGTCAGATGAGGTAATGGCTTTATCAGAAACCAAATTCTACAGGCGCTCAGCCCTTCAGATACTGAGGATTTTGCTCAGCCAAGTCTTCTTGAACCATACAACTTCAATGTGATGAATTACTTAAAGAGCACCCCCAAATCCCCACCATCCAATGAATTGTCCTCTTGTCAAGTTGTGAAGAATTCTATTCAGACATTTCTTAATTACGTTTGTTTGTGTTAAAGCTAGGTGACCACTCTTATGGCCGCCATAACATTTGGCTTTCCCAGATTTCTTAATGGTGTTGGCATTTATCACTACATTATTAGATTTCCCAAGTGTTGTATAGTACAAATCACAGCTACTGCAGAACCTGCTTGTTCATGGGTACATCAGTGTCTGACATGAAGCCCCCCCCCCAATAGTGCCTGCCTTAAAGAGAACATTGACCTCCCCATAAATGTGCAGCATGTAATGGGGAGGGCTGCATAAACCCTGGGGCACTTTACATAATTTTTCTACCTCCCTCCGTTATTTAGATATCAGTGCCGTTAGATTTGGCGCCCGATATTTAAATAGCCCCCTGGACAGTCAACGGGGCGTGTACTGTCAAGGGGGAGTGTTACTATGGCTGTGAGACTGTCCAATCAGATATGGACAGTGTTAAAGCGAAAGAGAGGAGAGTGTGTGCGCGCACGCTGTCTCACTCTTCAGCTTTGAAGCTCAGTATTCTGCCGAACTGGCAAGGGGGCGTGTCACTGCTACGGACGGTGTAAAGAGCTGTGGAGAGGAGTGCGCGCGCTCCCTTCTCTTCAGCTCTTGTGAGAGATCAGTCTTGGACTTTGTCTGCCGTACTGGCAAGGGGGCGTCTCACGGCTACGGACAGTGTTAAAAGAGCTGGGGAACGCTTACACTGTCCGTAGCAGTGACACGCCCCCTTGGCAGTTCGGCAGAAGACTGTTCTTCAAAGCGGAAGAGTGAGAGAGCGGGCGCGCGCACACTCTCTCTCCTTGCTTTTGATGTAACACTGTCCATATCTGATTGGACAGTGTCACAGCCATAGTTACACACCCCCTTGACAGTACACGCCCCGTTTGTGCAGCCCTCCCCATTTCATGCTGCACATGTATGGGGAGGTGAAAGGTTCTCTTTAAAGGCTATGTATTCCTCTTGCAGTGATTTTTTTTTCACAATTCATTAAAATTGTCCTACCATTTTGCTGTTGTACTGTCTGTGCAGCTTATTCACCTAGCTGGTTGTCCTGCTGCTTCTGACATTGATCCGATGGCCCACTTTTCCTGGCTGTGTTGGCTCTCTGCTGTCAACTCCCTTCTCCCAGTGTTAAAGAGAGTAGCAGGGATGGGAAAGAGATTGTATGTACACAGCAGATCAGAGTTTGGAGCGTGAGGAAGACAACCAAGTGCTTAATGGAGGGCAGATCACAGAAGTTCTACTGTATAAGGCCCCATGCACACGGCCCTAATTTTGATCCACAATTTTGGACCGTAATTGCGAATTAAAGTATGGACCCATTCATTTCTATTGCCCATGGACACCTTCCTGTATATTTATGGGAAGGTGTCCAGGCCGTAGATAAGCTCCGCAAAAAATAGTCCTATTTTTGGATTTAACGGGCCGCGCTCTCATGCATTATAATGGGAGCACGGCCTGCAGATGCGGGTGTCTGGGTTTAGGGCTACGGGCGTGTGGAGGGGGCCTAAGAGTGTGGATAGTGGGGGGGGGGGGAGAGCAAACAGACTGTATATCTTTGTAAAGCAAGAGGAGATCACCCATGGCAGACTATGCAGGGGGAGGTGGACATCACACACACACACACCTTCGCATCCGTGTCTGTCAGCACAAGAAAGAAGAGATCCCTTATGGGCTGTAGAAGGAGAAAGCAGTACAGGAATGAAGCTGTTCTAATACATGAGATTAGTGAAGGCAGCAGCATCCTGGACACACAGACATTAAATGTAGGATCTATTATGGGGTGGGGACACATGAGAAAAAGTCTGAAACTACGAGCAGGTTGGAAACTGCATTTACAGGGATCTGAAAATGAATAAAGGAATGAAAATTACCACCTGAAACTTGGTGAAAGTTTTCTTTTAACTCTGGGTAACCAATAACATGTAAAAATTATTTTTTCCATGTCAAAGGTTTCAACAGCCTTTAATGAACTCAACACATCGTCAGCCAGTGCCCCAATAACTGTTCACCAAAAAGTGCCAGCCTTGGTGCCCCCCTTTTACACTATACGCCACAAAATCTAGCCAGCCACCAATACGCCACATTCCCTTGCTGCTATTCTCCTACATGTAAGCAGCAGCTGACATGAAATGTTCTCTTCTGTGCTCCAGGTCAGTGTGGAAGATCAGATCTGCGGGAAACGATCTGCTTATGTATGGTCACACATCATTGTATAATCAGCAGCTTCTGACATCCGATTGCCCTTATTATTCCTATTTTCACATGTCAATGAAAATTTCCTCTGCAATTTTATATATAACACACACTATTATGTGGCAGAGTAGAAACATGATTCATTCTTTTTACTGTACACTTAACACTTACACAGGAGTGAACTGATCCTCCATTTACTCGAGGTGCTTATATTCCTCCTGGCTTGAATCACATTGCTCCGGTTGAATTATTCTTTGTAAATAACAGGAAGTAACCTGGCCATTTTATCTACAGATTATTTCTCTTCTGTAAATGAGCACTGTAATTTTTATCCTATTACTTGGCATTCTTCAGTACTTAAAAAGGAATTAGCATTGTCACAGTGAACATTACATTAATGCAATCACACATGAGCCAAAGACGCTGAGAGCTAAGATGCAATATAAAACCTTTTATTTGTTTTGTAAATGTTTTAACCCGTCCCGCGCTGTATATTGTAGTACTGCGGTGAGCGAGCACAGCAGGTTTGAATTGTGTAGGAAGTAGAAGTTGTAGCTCTGTTACAGTTGTTTTTTAGAAATTTTTTTTTTTTTTTGGGGACTTGAGAGATTCCATTATTAGACTTGATTCATCAAAACTTTCTAACAGAAGAACTGGCCTTGTTGCCAATCATTACTTCACTTACGGTAAATTTTTTAAACTGCTCTTCAAAAATTATTGCCCTGATTGTCAACGATCAGCCGATGAACGAGCAAACGCTTGTTCATCGGCTGACAGTATTTTTGGCTGCATAAATGATACAATCGTTCTGGGCAGCACATCTACCTGTGTGAACATAGAATGTATTGTCGAAATGATTGAAATGTATGCCGACGAGCAATCGGAGTAAAGATCGCTCGTCATCCTACATAACCGATCATTGCTCCTTGTAAAAGAGGCAAACGAGCGCCGATCAACGAGTCTTGTTGATCGGCATTCGTTTACACAGCCCACGTTGGACAGTGTAAGAGGACCCCTAGACCATTTCAATAAATCAGACCTATTGTTGGTTTGATATGTTATTTATTTTCTTAAGCGTTTTTGTACGAAATTGCTCCGGTTATTAGTGGAGACACCAAATACATTTTATGTACATACAAAATAGTTGGCATTATTGTATTTTTGTTCTCTGTACATATTGTGGCGGTTTTTTTTTTTATTTTATTTTTTTTTAGACTTTTGCTAGGACTATATGTTTGTGTGCCCTAACAATAGGCTGTCTGTAAAAACAGCTCTGTCCGTTCTTTGTACCCAAGGTTGACTGTATGGGGTTCCTTGTTCCTCAATCATGTAATTGGAGTGCCCGATCACAAGGGGGAGATCACTATTGACAAGTGGGACCAAGGCTGTCCCTCTCTCCAGGGCTGCATGGAACATGCAAGGCTCAGACTACATTAAAAAAAAAAAAAGTGTATTGGTTTTAAAACAAAACCCATATTGTATCATTGGTCATTAAGGGGGTTAATGGTTTTTCCATATGTAAAGTGTTTTTGTGGGCGGTAGGGTTGGAGGAGGCTGTGAGCAATCCTGTATAGATGCATCATTTAGAGCAATTCAAAATTAATATGTAAATACAGAAAAGTAAACAAAGCCCCCAATTCCTGTGATTCTTAACCGCCACAAAATGGCAGCCAACATGATTGCCCTTTTTTTTTAGGTTTTAAAGGGGGAGTTCAGTTTTAGCAGTTAGGACATATGGATGCTTCGGAGCCCCCTCTATATGCCAGCGCAGAAGTAGCTCCCGCACTCATTTGAATGGCCAGCATGTAATTCTACATCTCCCCTGTAGTGGCCGCCGGGGAGGGGTGTGAGAAAAGGCTGTCCCGCAGCGATCAGCTGATCACCGCACCAACTTCTTTTTGAAAAGAGGGCTGTTTTCATGAATCAACCCCTCTAAATCTATTGTGTAGTGAAAAGTTATGCTGTCTTATATCGTTTTTGTATCAATTCCTTCCTTTTTTTAAGATCTTTGCTTGTCGTTATTGAATGAAAATTGGATGAGATCATGACTGAGAAATTGATTTTAGAAAACCGAATAGCTTTTCAATATGCGATCAATAAGCTTTACTTGCTGCAAGCTTGAAAACTTGTTTACATTGGGGTGTCTTAGTTGCTGCTAAGAAATGGAGGTCGCATTGATTCTGCACGATTTGCTTTGTGGTGAAAATCATGCAGCTGGTAATTGAATGAAAGTATGCTGATGTAGCAAAGCAGAATTTGTCGTTGAACTGTTTACTCAGCTCCGCTACATCCATCAAAAATTTTTGTACAGGATTGCGGCAGCCAAGATCAGTTTCTGCTGGTTTCTATAGAGCTGTTAGGATGCTGAAGTCCGATTGTTAAACCTGTTCTCCTTATTTTCCTTACAGTGTACAGATATTCACATGATCAGTGACAGTGATGGGGATGACTTTGAAGATGCTACAGAATTTGGAGTGGATGATGGCGAGATCTTTGGCATGAGCAGTGCACTTAGAAAGTCTCCAATGAGTAAGAAATTGGTTTATGAAACTGGACATTCACAAACGGAGATTTATTTAATGAAACCCTAAGCTTATCATTTCCAAGATCTCTGCTTGTTGTGGTTGAATTGAGACATTATTGACGTCTATGTTTTGCTGACACAGGTACATGGCGCATTACAAGACAGAGCTCTGATATACTTTACAAGCTGTGCGCTTGTGTCAGACATCAGGACATTATTTTCTGCCTCTGGATGTAAATAATAATGTACCAATTTAAGGAACGCAAGCAGAGATTTTAAAAATTAACAAAAATTACATCTGTATGTTACGTTACTTTACTTACATAAAACCATGATCTCTAGGAGTCTTGTTCTGGCGGACTTGAGCCGTGCATGTTTTTACGTGGATGGCCATTTATTTAATTGGTCACATCTTAGTACTACAATTCCTCTGTAGCGGCCGCAGAGAAAATATCTGCATGGCCGCGACTTTCCCTGGCAAAATCGGCTGCGTGTCTGGGGTGTGAGGAGCTAGATCTGTGGTGATCTGCTGATTCAGCACATTGATGCACTATTTCCCATATTAGAGGGGGTTGGTGGTGGTGAGACCATCCCTTTAAGGATCAAATAATTAATAATCAATTAATACATATATTTTAGGCCCGTATAAACATTTAATGTAATTTATTCAATCTCCATGTTGTTTCTCATGTTCTTCAAGTTGAAATTTGTATTTCCTTCCGTTTTCACAGTGCCTGAAAATGCTGAAAATGAGGCTGATGCTTTGCTGCAGTTTACGGCAGAATTCTCCTCCAGGTAGGTTAGAGCATGATACCGCTTTAAAAATCATTTCACAATTATATCTATGTAGCTCTTTGCTTCACTGTTTTTGCACTGATTTTGAGTTTCTTCATATATAATATAATACACGTAGCTGATATCCGAATTCTCTTGAAACACCCTTGGAAACAGACAGCAGATTATCTTCACTCTGTTGTCAGACATGTGACCTTTTTATCTAAATGCACTGCTCTCAAACTAGAAGAATTCTGAATTTAGTTTTAGCCACGAATAGAGAAGAGAATTTGATGTGACTTTGGAAGAAGTTGTTGAGTAAAGAAAAGTTGCGCAACTTTGCAAGTGGATTTTAATTGTGGAAGACTGGTCAAGAGCAGACTTTTCCTCCAAGGGCATGTCATATTATAGGGGTGTTCTTAGCCTAAATATTTATGGCATATCCACAGTAACTTCTTGGGACTTACGGAAACAGCCGAGTATAACCAGCTCAGCTGTTTCCATAATTCCCAGCAAACTCTACATTGGTTCTATCATTGGCCATCTCACCAGGTGGGACGGGGTCAGAGGACCCCGTACTGGAGATGAATTTGTGTTCCGGAGTTTGGACCCGCATCTATCAAACATTTATGGCATATCCTGTGCCTATGTCGAATATGGGAATACCCCTTGAAGCATTTAGACGATTCAGTTTATCCATGTTACGTTCGCTCTAGGAAAGGTTTTATCCCCCACCAAGGATATAGAATTAATGTGTTTTGATCAGTGCGACTCCAGACATGGTTTTATCAGACACAACGCCACTCTTGTCCATGGTACTGCAGGTCAGCCCAATTCACATGAATGTGTCTGGTTAAATTATGAATGGGCCACAACACTCTACCGAACGTTGCAGCCCTTTTGTTCTAGTGATTGTGGGGGGTCTCTGCAGTTGGACCCCAACTGATCACATATTGATGCTATAACCATGGGAATGTGCCATCGATTTTAGGGCTACTTACAAAATTTTTCTTTATCAACCACCATTTTTAAGCGGTTGTCTACTTTGGACAATTCATTTGTGTTAAAATGGTTTGATCGCAGATTGCACCTCAGCAATCCGTTGCAATTTGTGGCAGAACCAGATGTTCATTTTTACTTCAGTGCCACCGCAGGAGAAATGAAGCAATTACACCGTTCCCATTGAACTTGGTGAGCTGTCTGTGTAATGCATAGACATTCTAGGTCCTCCAGATCGAGAGAGACTCTTTGTAGCCGCTCTCTACTCTGGTTAATAGATGAGGATAGTGAATGGGAGACCCCTATTTAATAACTCAGCATTCCCTAAAAGATTATTTGAAAATTGATTTTCTAAATCCGACAACACTTTTAAGTACTGAAGGCTTTTTATAAGGCCCCATTCACGCGGCCGTAATTTTGATCCGCAATTACGGACCGTAGTACAGAACCATTCATTTCTATTGCCCACAGGCACCTTTCCGTATATTTACGGGAAGGTGTCCGGGCCGTAGAAAGGTTTCGCAAAAAATAGGACCTGTCCTATTTCTTGATTTTACGGACCGTGCTCCCATACTTTATAATGGGAGCATGGCCCGCAAATGTGGGTGACTGTCCGCGGCCAGCTGTAGCCGTGACTACGAACCGGAATTATGGCTACGCCTATGTGAAGGGGGCCTAAATTTGTAAACCGGACCAACGCTTTTCACAGTTATTACCAGTGTGCACAGTAGAGCTTATTCAGTCATAGCACATCAAGGCAGCTCATAGATTAGATGGAATATTATGAGGATAATTATTGATAATGATCGAAATTCTCTTACTATTTTAGATATGGTGAGTGCCATCCTGTTTTCTTCATTGGTTCACTGGAGGCCTCATTCCAGGAGGCATTTTATGGGAAAGCCAGAGAGGTAAGTAAAAGTTACTATAAGAAGTTCTCATTTAATGACATGTAACCTGGTTCGGTCGTGTGACTGTAGTTGATCTGAACTTTTTACTGATCCATAAGCTTCACTTTTGGTGAGCCTTTGTTCATAAATTAGGGAATAATATGGATACCTACTTACTGGTTCACTCATTTTGCAAGTAGAAGCAAACCGGTTAGTAGGTAAGAGGGGGAGCGGCAAAGTCAAACAAGTTTTTTACCCACTTAATTTTCCCCCTGAACTCATTTGTTTCATATTTGTTCGTTGAAAAACAAGAGCATTTTTTTTTATATACTAGCTATCTATTCCCCATATCCCAGGACCATATTGTTATAATAACGGATCTGTCATTGGACTTTTTTTTTTCTGTTTGTTTTATTTTGTATGGTTTACCCCAACATAGGATTTGATGTTCTCTTGATAGACCAGATTACAAGTGTCACCATAATTAAGAATTTTTACATCACTAACATGAACCAGCTCTAATTTAGGAACATCTTCATTTGCCTTCTTTTTGCTGCCCACGTTAATCCTTAAAAAATTTAATTATTCCTTGAATCTGGGATTGGGAGTAAAGTGAACAATAATACAAAATATCACAGTTTACAGATTCATATTATTAAATTCACCTAGCACATTCATTCTTATCGGCTACTTTTATTTACTTGGCTCAGACGGGCTACGTATCGACTTCTCCAGCCACTGACACAAGTCGTCAGAGAATATTTGCTATTTCAATGCCCACAGCTTCATATATGTTGAGGCTAGACCAGAAGATTGATCACTTCAGTCTCAGATTGCAAGATATTTCCCGCTTGCAAAATAGGTTTTGTTCTACCTACTAAGATCATTGCACTCTCAAGGTCTTATTAAAGGGGTTCTCTGCTTTTAACAATCCATATTTGCAAGAATGGTCCCTTGACAATAAGATGATCACAAAGTGGTCCCCCTGCTGGGACTTCCTGCGATCAGCTGGGATCTGTGGGGAAAACAGGCAGTATGTGTTCAGTTTCCCTGCAGCGCCACCACAGGGAAAACTTAGCATTACACAGTGCCCATTCATATCAATGGGTTGCCAGTGTAATGCAGGACAGGAAAGGTCCTCTAGAGCGAGAGACTATCTCTGCTCTCCACTCTGTCCTAAAGAAGAGGATCCTGAACAGAGGATGCCTCTCTATTAACTTAGAATTCCCTAATAGGGTATCGAAGTGCGTTTTCTAAACTGGACAATCCCTTTAAGCTGGTCATAGAGAAAACTATTTCCAACTACCTGGAGAGTCTTGTGATGGTTTTCATTATCTGAAGGCTTGTTAGGAAGGCATTTACCTACAACAGATATTTCCAGTTATTTAAAATGACCTTCAATACACATGGGCGCACTTTTACGTTCTCCGCTATTCGCTTTATAAACGCAACAGTATTCTTAAACGGATAATAAAAGGAACAAAAGAAGAAGCTGGAATGATGTTCTGACAAATGGATCATATAACTATTCAGTTACTCATTGCATATATAATAATCACCTAAACTATGGGTGACTTTGGTGAAACAATAGCGCTCATATAGTCCGGTCATCTGTTCATTGGTGCTCAATCAACACGCTCCACCTATTATGGTCCGTTACTAATTGGTTTCTTGGGCAAAAGGTTTTTTTTCTGGTAACGCTTTCAGAAATATATATTTTTCTCTGTTTTTAGCAATTCAACCAATGTTTTAAATCTTTCAGAAAAAAATGTTAACGCAAAATTGAATTCTATTCAATATTCTCCATTAATTATGCATCGGTTGTCACATGTTGTTCGTCACTGTACGTCTTCGCAGCCCCTAGTTATCTCACAGCAGGCATTTTTATTTGTCCTTAGGTCTATTTCTATCCATGTAGTTTCACACTTCTAACGTTTAATATAAAAATCTGGAGAATCGGCAGAGCGCAGATGAATCGGAGTTGGAAATTGAGTTTCCACAGTCAATAAAAACAAGATTGAAGGTTTAAATCCCCCGCCAGCCTTTTTGAACTGCTCTGCTCATTAAATGTTTATTGGAGTGCCTGGATTAGGGGGGATTTGGAGACTTCGTGAACTGGTATCTTCTTAATCACTAAGTAAAACACTCTATTTGATAACGTGTTTCTCACGATATCACACTCTGCCCCAATTTAATGAAATCCCTTCAAGACCAGCTCACTGGGGGCCACTTTGCAGTCATAGCCCTGCATTGCGCTCATTGAGTTATTCCCCTCCACATCCTCACATGTGATCTTTTCATACGCTACGTGTGCGCTGTAGATAACTGTAGAGCAATCGACACTGTGATGGACAAAATCAAGATTTTCTAGTGAATACATTGAGGTAAGTATTTTGCAATATAAGCCAATGGAATATGGCGGTTTTTCTCATCATGCCTATAAATATTTAAGGATTTAGCCAATTGAGACAACTAGTGGCCTGACCTATTAGTATAGGACATGTAATTGGCAGCAGATTTACATGATGTCCTATGGTAACGTACACGTAATGTGATGTCCCATAATGTTAGATAGGGACGGATCTCAGTCAAGTAGTTGGACGTAATCCATCCCAAACAGTGGTTTATCCTATCCTTCTTTATAATTATATTCTAGCTCAAGTGAACAGATGAGTCTAAGAGATACCTGAATACCACTTAGGCTGTTCTGTACTCGAGTACTGAATCAGAATTCTGCAGCATTGCTGGAAGTGGGTCTAGGTAAAATCTAGGCTTATTTCCCTACTTTGCTTACACACTCATAAAGGAAGTCTCTGGGCCTTGAGGTCCTGTTCTAGGCCTAGCACAGTGTATCAGTTCTGCAGTGTGTTCCTCTAAGGAATCATCTGCCATAAAACCTGTTTGTTTTTGTTTTTTGGATTTGTTTGATTAAATAATATAATAAATATTTTTATGCATATGAGGGCACTTTTACATACAGTGTGGTCAGCCTGAATTATTTCAGAAGTTTTTGTTATCACAGCATGTGAATGTATTTTTTCCCTCCTGTAAATACTGGCGTAATTACGGGTCCTTGGTCACGCGTATTCGACCCGTATTGCACCAGTATTTACGTGCCCGTAAATACGGGTCCGGTGTCGCCAGTATTCCACCTGTATTTACGGGCACGTTTTCGCTGCAAAATTGCACTGCAGTAATCGGCAGCCCCTTCTCTCTCTCAGTGCAGGATAAAGAGAAGGGGCAGCCCTTTCCGAGGTAAAAGAAAAAGTAATTCATACTTACCCGGCCGTTGCCTTGGTGACGTGTCCCTCTCGAAATCCAGCCCGACCTCCCTGGATTACGCGGCAGTCCATGTGACCGCTGCAGCCTGTGATTGGCTGCAGCAGTCACATGGGCTGAAACGTCATCCCGGGAGGCCAGACTGGAGGAAGAAGCAGGGAGTTCTGGCTAAGTATGAACGTTTTCTTTTTTTACACGTTGATCTATATTGTGATCAGAAGTCACTGTCCCTGGTGCTGAAAGAGTTACTGCCGATCAGTTAACTCTTTCAGCACCCTGGACAGTGACTATCCACTGACGTCGCCTAGCAACGTAGTCACCCGTAATTACGGGAGCCCCATAGACTTCTATGGGCCTGCCCGTGCCGTAATTACGGCCTAAAATAGGACATGTTCTATATTTCTTTAACGGCCCGGGCACCTTCCCGTAAACATACGGGGCGGTACCCATGGCCAATAGAAGTCTATGGACCCGTAATTACGGGCTATAATTACGGCCCGTGATTACGGGCGTTATTATGTTCGTGTGCATGGGGCCCAGTTAGCATGTAATAACGATCCCTCTCCTCTCCTTATTCAAACAATTGAGGCGCCTATATTCTGCTGACCATGCCGGGAGAGCATGCAAATTGTTCCGTAATATTTTAGGAGATTTAGTAAATGAGGACCTTCACTTTCACCTCGGGCTGCGTTCATCTCGGGCTGCGTTCACGCGTTGTGGTTGTGGCTGTGTTTTTGTTGCAGTAATGTGGAAAAAACAGCAATGCTTCTGCCATATGTGAACACCGCTCAAGACTAGTAAACGCATAATGGTACTTATGCTTCCTGTAATTCTGTAATTTGCTTGCTACAATTTTCTCATTGTATAGGATAGGTGCTTGATTTTTTTTAGTCTGATTTTATAGATAAATACACTGACTATTTGGAATTACTGAAAGGGAATCAAATTGTTTGGCCAATGCATCTTAATGGTGGGCAGAGGGAAAATCCAGTGATACTTGAAGCAGGCGGACATCTCTTATGCAATAAATTGTAATATAGCGAAGTTCTAGGAAGTACCACATTGTCACCGTAGGGTTTCTCGACATTAAATCATATATGTATGTATGGTCTGTGAATTCAGAAATCCCCATGTTTGGGATGTGAGCTTTTCTCTGTCTATAGGTTTCTTTCACACTTTATATTTTGTCATTATTTTTACTTTTTTATGCTCTTAAACAGCATGGGGGGGGGGGTGGAAAATGCCAGCCCCCGGCCACAAAGCGAGTCTATGACAAAAGACAGATTAAAGGGTTTAGAGCAAGGTCAATGTGGGTTTTTCTCTAACTAAACACTTTTCTGAGATTTACTCGCAGGGGAAAATAATGAAGGGCGCGCAAGGGGTTTTCAAGGAGTTTCTATCCTCTTCACCAGCCTGCATTCGCCTGTCCTCTCAGTATGGGTGCTTAATATTCACCAGCTTTGTGAATTGGTCCAGATGAATAATTGTTGGGCTCTCACTGCAGGAGTTAGGAGCTTATTCTAAGGGCCTAATCATTGTGTAAACAGCTCCTTACCCTGCACTTCTAAGAATGGGGAGATTCTCGCACAGTAACTTAGGATATTGCATGGAAGTTGGGCTTTGAAATGCAGAGCGGATGAACCAGACTTTCGCTTGATCTTTCCTAGACTTTCTTTCCCCCTAAATTGAATCCAGACACTTAGGTATTTCCTCTCCACGATAAACTACTTTTTGTATTGTCTTGTTCAGCCCTATTAAAAAAAAAAGATTTTGTATTAACACGTTCAGGACATTTATCACAGTTTGCTAGGGGTTAGTTTTTCACTGCTTTTTGATTCTCTTATGTGGTTTTATGTACCTGCTTTCTTATGTCTTGCAGAGAAAACTCCTTGCGATCTACCTCCACCACGACGAGAGCGTCCTCACCAATGTTTTCTGCTCCCAGATGCTTTGTGCAGAAACCATCGTTTCTTACTTGAGTCAGAACTTCATCACATGGGCTTGGGATATGACCAGAGAGGCCAACCGAGCGAGGTGAGTCAGAAGAGACCCTTGTCACTTAAAGGAGTATTCCCATTGTAGGCTTTTATGGCAAATCCACAGGAGTGGGACCCACACCTAGCAGGCATGTGAGGCATATTCTGTGGATATATTCCATAAATGCCGAAGATGGGAATACCCCTTTAAGAATGTGCAGAGAAGACGTTACAGTAAATTACTAGCTATTCCAGGTAATGGGGATGTTTGTGGTACTGGGGATTATTTGTTAAAAAAAGAAAACCTGTCTTCTCTTTCATGCTGCCTTATCGGAGTGTAGCATGAGGTAGTGACAGGTCCACTGAGCTTAAGGGTAATTCAGATGTTGCAGTTGAGGTGCGGTTAAAACTGCATTGAAAAAAACTGCATGCTCTGTTAGTGATTTGCTGCATTTTGTTTTTAGATGCGATGCATTTTTTTTTTTTTTTTTACTGCCACTGCATCAGAAAACGCACCAAAAACGCATGCGGATGAGATTTTAATGCTACCTAAACCGCAACGTCTGTATACACCCTTAAGTTTATGGTAGAATGTTCGGAAAGAGGACGGGGTAAGGAGCAGAGGTTCCCAGCGGACTCTTCTTCTAGTTCTTGGCCAGGGTGGGTGCTAGAATTCTCTCCCACTTGTAGTAGTATTTTCCTTCAGCACTTTTGGAGTTTTTTGGAGTTCTCTTTCAACCATTGGGCTTATAAGAAGTTGCACCGTTTATACAATTTCTTGCTTTACGTAAATAAAGTTTATTCATTGTATAACGAAGAGTTCTGTCATTTTCTGATCTACTTATTCTGTCAGTCCCTTGTCGGTTGTAATGTCTCTGCTTGGTTTCAGTGAATATAAACTTCTTATTTACAGAAAATGCTGAACATTATTGATTACATTTAGTGGATGAAAACCTGTCCTGATCTCCTGCTGCTCACACGGGTGCAAGGCTGGTTGCAATGCACAGATACACTAATGGAGCCATGCACTGATGTAATGAGGACTGTCAGAATACGATTTCAGCCACTTAGAGTATATTGAGAGATTTTATTTTTTTTCTTTAGCAGCATACGAGGTAAAAAGTACAAAGGAAATATCTCGAGTAAATTTACCCTTCAGGTACAATCACCCAGGGCAGCAATGGTGCTGCAGAGTAGCACCGTAGCCAAAACCATGTTTATTTACGTGTGATTGTACCGAGGTCTGTTAATGGTGTGGTTATTGTATAATAAAAGGTTATACAATTTTCCAATATACTTTCTGTATCGCTTTCTCACAGTTTTTAGGATATCTGCTTGCTTTCAATTAATAGGAACCCTCTTTTGTTTACCTTTATAGTGTATAAAAGATCTGTCCTGGTCATGTGACGGCTGACTACAAGATACAGCTCTGATAACTGTATTGTAATGAGCCACGAACCTGTGTGTCCATCACACGACCAGGACAGATCTGTAAACCATAAAGGTTCCTATTCAATGACAACAAACAGAGATTTTGAAGAACTTGAGGAATTGATACAGAAAGTACATTGAATCATTTTAGAACTTTTTCATTAAACCATGAATAACCATTATTTCCTGAAATTCGGAATACCCCTTTAATCATCAAGAATAAAATGTTCAGCGTTTTATCATTACTATAAGTAACTGCCCGGATTTTTGTCTTTTTGATCACAATAACATTTTCTAATCACAAGTCACTTTGGCGTGATCTGCCGGCCTTGTTTCAATGCACTGCGGAGCTTTTCCTTTGATAAAGCAGTGGAAGAAAGCCGGGCAATGTTTTGCTGCCTCTCTGCACTCAATAGAGATTATCAAACGGAAGGGAAACCTTTCTAGAATAAAACACGGGACCCTGTTAATGAAAGTAAACTTCATACTTTGTTTGATAAATTATTACATAAGACTCTGAACATTTACTAACCCCACAAAACCCCCCTCCAAGCCTTTTATCCATAACGCCCTTTAGAACGAAGGGCTGTCCCATAACCATCTGTAGCGGCTCAATTCAGAGGGTACCTGCTGTTGCTTTGTCGCTCTCCCTGTTTGATTCCGCCGCCCCTTTTATTTTACAATAACAAAAATTGCGGTGTCGTTTTATTAAGAGAAAAGGACTTGTATCGCAGGGTTTTCTATGAGCGACCATCGGTGGCCATGTAATTGCTTTGTAATGTTTTACCAAAGGACTTTATTAAGTAGCAGAACATGGATACACTGGTAATAGGCATTTACCAACTGCACAGATACCTGCGGTGAGCTTTGCTGCGCGAGCGGATCCTCTTGTACTCTTCACAGCTGTTCACTGATGTCACTTGCCACATGTTACAGAATAGAGCGCTGGGGATCCAGGTACGACCGGTCAATCTGTAGACCTTTATGATGCCGCAGACGTAGCCCCGTGGCCTTGTGTTCTAGTATAATGCCACATAAACACTTGCACATTGGAGCGTTATTTAAAAGTTGCACATACTATGAAAAAATAAAGCGCCTATGTCAGGGGTAGTCTGCATTTTGTTTGCAATTTGGTTTTTCTCTTTGATGGTTCTGGGGTACATGGCAAAATCAACAATTTTTCTGATGGGTCTACGCGTACCAAGAGTTTTTGGGCACCTGATCCTTCTGCAGTTTATCTCCAGGTAACAGAACTTGGAAACCAGATGGCAAGTTAAGTTTACAGATCACTATGATGTCAGATTTGTTATTTAGCTGGGTCGAAAAATAAATATCTAGAAATAGAATAAAAATTAAATACAGAAACAAAGGCAACCAAGTTAGCAAGAGTGCAAGAACTTCATCCATGTAATGTTTCTGGGAAGAAAAACCAGTGCCCCAGATTGTAGGTTCGGGTTCGCTCATTGAAGGACGTCTTTTATTAGGATGAACTCAGGACACATAAGATTCCTGAATAGACAGGATCTAGTTGGTACATCTACCAATATAGCAAGGACTGTATTCAGTATCCTGGTTGGCCGAAAGAGCTCAATTGATTATCTTCGACTAAGGCCTCTTGCACATGGCTATACTACGACTCCGTATGTTACGGAGCAATAATAGGGCACCACTAGTGGGGCATGGGCCGCCTTATAACACTGTATGCCTACGATTGCATACAGTGACATACAGAGGTTTTGTTAGTTTTTCTTTTTGTTCGGAGATACAAAAAAATGTGGCATTCTCCAATGCTGTACGGCCTTCATTTGCTGCCGTATAACCTCATGCCCATGTGCGTGAGACTTTTTTTTTTTATCTTCGTGAGGGGGGGGGGGGGAGCATTAGTGGTTGCAGAATCACTTTGTGACGATGATATGTCTGGGGAGAGAGATTTGACATGTGCAATATATACTATATGATGTTCAGGTTCTATGTATGAAACACTTTTTGCTTTGTTTTATGGTAATGTTTCCGTGAGGGTGTTTTCTTGTTTTACCAGAAGAAATATCGCAGCTTGGATTTTTCACCGAAACTGCGACGGAGGCCCCAAACCGAGCCTCCCTCACAGATGTAAACCGAGCCACTGATACCACCAATGCCACCTAAACACTATAAATAGATATGCGTTGCTGCTGAATCTACTTACAATAGTGAGTTACTTAGCGCACATTTTGATCAAATTGTATGAGCCCACCTGCCAAAACAAGGTGACCTCTATAAGGTGGGTGCCTACGCTGCTCATTCTGCCCTGGGTGATTTTAATTCGTTTAATACTGGTTACTACCATACCCAGGTAGGGTTGTCACGATACCAGAATTTGGACTTCGATAGCGATACTTTGTCTAGATTTTCGATACCAAAACGATACTTTGCCAACAGTGACAAGAAAAAAAGAAGAAAGTTCTTCCATTTTCTGATGTGAGGCACGTGGTGTGATGAATTTTGAATGTACCTCTCATTAATAGTAATTACCCCATCATGTTTCTCAGTCATAATGGACAACATTGGGTTAATGTGTAAGGTACATGATGGGGTTAATTACTATTAATGTGAGACACATGAATGTTAAAATCATCACACCTCGTGCCTCACATTAAGAAGTGAACACGTTTTTGTTTTTTTTTACAGCGTACACATCATAAATGACGCAAAAAAATTGTTGTGCAGGTTATTACGGCCGAGCCAATACCGAATGTGTCTATGTTTATTGTAAAAAAAAAAAAAAAGTGTATGTGTATTTTTTTAATTTAACATTACTTTACTTTTTTACTTATTTGTTTTTAAACTTTAATGTACTGACATATTTCTATATACAAATAGTACACAGGCAGTTGTTAGGACATACCTAGGTATGCCCGAACAACAGGAAATATGGTAAGACAGCCCTGGGGTCCTTCAATGGACACTGGGCTGTCTGCCCATATATGGTATGTCCCTCAGTCAGGCGATCCAAGGGGCATCCCCTCTTCTAATTTTTCCCTTGAATGCTGCGGTCAGCCTTGATTGCAGCATTCAGGGGAATAGCGGCGTAGATGAGCGGTTTCTCTGATCTCCGCCGTTAGAGAGGGGCTGCGGCTGTGTAACAGCCATTGCCCCGCTCCTGACAACAAGTGAGCGCGCGGTCAGCATGAGGTGATGCAGCTGGCGCTGCACTAATGAGCGGCGGCGCAGGCACTGAAGGCAGAACATGGGGGTGTTTTTGTAGTGTGCCCGCCATGTTCTGTCATCAGTGCCGCCGCTCATTAGTGCAGCGCTGGTCGTATCGCCTCATGCTGACCGCGTGCACACTTGTCAGGAATCCGGAGCGAGGCAATGGATGTATTAGGCTGCGTTCACACCTGCGTCAGGGCTCCGTTCCGAATTAATTCAGTCAAAACGAAGGAACCCCTGCACAACGGAGACAAACGGAAACAGGATCTGTCACTATTGAAATCAATGGTGATGGAAACGGAAGCCCCTGGTTTCCATTTGTGTCAGTCAGGGCTCCGTTCCGAGGGAAAATTTTGACGAAGTACCGGAATGGAGCCCTGACGCAGATGTGAACGCAGCCTTACACAGCCCCGCTCTAACTACATTCATGTGTTACAATGCTAAGCGGTGCGGCGGTACAGCTTTGTACTGAAATACATGAAATAACGGTATCGAACCGTTTGAGGGTGCTCGGCATCGAAACAGTATCCAAGTTTTGACGCATCGTGCATCCCTATCCACGGGTATATGTAGGCTTAGTCCCAGTTTTGATAGGGGGGGGGGGGGGGGGGGGAGTTCTACACTTTACTTTCGTCTTGACATCTTGGAGTGCTGCCAGTTTATTTACTTTATACATAGAGGATCTATAAGCCTGCATCCACAGTGCTGCTTTGGACTGGATGGATTGATGGATGGAATCTTTCGCACTGTGTATAAAAATGCTATTGGTTTTCTTCGTTTTCCCTTGGCTGGAGCACCAGATGTGCATTATCTCCGCAGGAGCTTGCAATGATCCTTTTTTTTTTTTGCATGGTTTCTCCCAGTCATAGTCTCCCTTTCTACTCGGCGTTTGATTATAGTGTCAGCCTTAACCAAACGTCAAGATCAATTTGCAGCCTGGTTTAACTGAAGGTTTGCATTCCGCCAGCAGTGATTGTCCCGGCACACAATGCCGTGTGTTCCTGTAACTTCAGACAAGGGCAGCGTCTAATGACTTTATTAGTGTTCAGTTTCAAAAAGGGCTCAGTAATTGTTCCCATCTCTTTGTCCGACGGCCATAATTGCTGCATGGGATCGTCAAGAACCTCACTTGTGAATACTTTATTAATCGCTGCAAGAAGATTTAAAGGAAAGAAAATCAATAGGGCCAAGAGGTGAACGTCTTAGAATATGATGAACAGACCGGTCTGGATGTGCTAAGGGTTTAACTGTTTAAAATGCCTTTCTTTTCCCGTCACAGAAACAGGTAAACTAACCTTCTCAGGAAACACTTGATAGGTTGATAACATGTGACCGGCTTAGCGAACCCTCAAGGTGTCCATTTTCTCTTAATGATACGTTTGCTGCAGTTTCCCATTCCTCTAGTAAATGAGTTAAATGGGCATTAGGAAGATTTTCTTTTCACAAGGTGTTAATCCTATTTTTGAATGCCAGTGGTACAGTAAAAAAAAAAAAAAAAAGAAGATAGCGCTTTTCAATCCTGTTCCTTTCCAGATGGCAGGCCGTGAGAAATTTAAGCAGGAAACTCCTGAGATCTTTGCTCATTTGGGCGCTTTGTTTTCATGGGAAAAAGAACCCGTTTTATAGATCGCACAAAACGTATAGAATTCAAATAGCAGTTATGTATAGATGTAGCAGTTGGGGTGAATTTTTGGAAAAATGCCCCTAAACGGAGTTTGCACGTCACAAAATTAGACACTATGATTCATTGAGGTTGGGTGGGGTGGGTGTTTTCTTCCCTTTACTATCACATGCTTCTCTATCTTCACCAACGTGGTACCATGTAGAGTGAAATAACATTGGTGATCAGAACCTAGTCACTGGCATAGACTTTGAATATTTTTGGAGGTGTCTAGCTATTGGGAGGTCCAGATATCTGATTCGGTTCCAGGCTTAATGGATTTTATAAAGAAAATGTATTGTCTTTTTTTGTTTTTATTTTTGAGTTTGTCTCAACACTTTTATAAATTAAAATAATACATGTCATGAGAGACCAGCAAGGAGCAGTTACCACATCTAGACTTATATGTCCTAGTGATCACATCACTCGTTTCATTAGAAGCCGCACTCCCGCAGTCCGGATCAGAGAAATCACGATCGAGATTGAGAAAGAGAGCCTCCCTTGACCTGTCAGGCCACTGTCAACCCTAGGGAAGCGTTCACTCCAGTTCAAAGTAAAAGTTCTTCAACTTGAAATAGTGTTAAAAAATTGTAAGAGAAAAAAATAAACAAAAAATATAAACAATTTGCAAAAAAACAAACAAAAAACCTTAAAGGGGTTTTGCCATCAGGGACATCTAGGACCTATCCACAGGATATGTCATATGCGGGTCCCACTTATCTCTAGAACAGGGCCCCCTAAACCCCGTTCTACTGCTCTGCGTTGCGGCTGAAGCGTGTGATTTCTGACCATGAAGAAGAAATCGGCATAGCTCGCTGAGCTATGCTGTTTCCGTGACTCCCATAGTAGTGAATGGCAGTTACGGAGCAGTGTAGCATGCGAGCTATGCTGTTTCGGTGACTACCATGCACTTCTATGGGGCTTACGGAAACTTTGTAGCTCAGCAAATGACGCGGTTTTCTTCTTCCTGGTCGGAAATCGGGTCCCAGAGGTGGGACCCGCACCTATCTGCGTTTATGATATATCCTGTGGACATGTCCTAAATGTCCCTGATGGGAAAGCCCCTTTAAATAAATTTGACATAACGATGCGTAAAATATATTTGATTTCCCCAACAACAACAAACATTATAATGCATTTAAACAATGTAAGAAGAAGAATAATGGTGAAATACCTATTTTTAAGCATATCTCCTATATTAAAATAATTATTACAAATTGAACACAAAATTATGTGTACCCTCAAAGTAAATCAAGCTCTTCTGAAGTCTGGAAATGGGTGACGCTCTGCTCCATTAGGACACAGCTTTGTTCAGCGACTCCATTCTAGTTGAACTGTCTGTCGGGAGTGTACGGGCTCCTGCGCATGTTGTGTAAATGCTGCCGAGTGTCCGGGAGGGATGTCCACAGCGTATTACAGTAGCAGCAAAGTGGATGAGAATAGAAGAAATCTCATCCACGCACTGTGAAGAAAATGATGCAGAAAACACGTCCGGAAATGGATTCTCAATTTGCGGCATGTCAATTTATTTTGCATAAACAACGCAGACTATCCACACAGTGTATTTACGCTACGTATTCTGAGGAACTAAAGGTACCTAATAGTTAATTCTTATCATATTTAAAAAATTCTGTTCTGTTACTTTAAACTTTTCTCGGCCATTACTGATTAAATTGTGCACAAAAACGATATTTGCAACAATGAGATTATAAATGTAATTGTTGCGGATCATCTTAAAATGAATTTACTATAATGGGGCAACCATGCAGCCCTTGAAAAATGTAATTGGGACATAGGAGTCACAGTGGTCAGACCACCCACCAATTAGACATTGATGGCAACCAGCAACCCCGTAGTGGGGGGGGGGGGGAAAGCTGTCCATAAAGTAGTGTTCTAAACATTTAGGACATTCAACAGCTTCATAAAGACCCCAGGTAAAATCTTGTGATATGTTCTTGAGTGAATAAAGGACGTTTTTCTTCTGACTTGCGGTCTACCTACTCATTTTGTATATCCTAAACTTTGTGTACGCAGATTTGTGACCGCTCTTGCACCCTCCATTTGTTATGGAAATGTTAGGGTTGTACTGCGGATATATATCCAACAGATATGTGATTTAAATGTCTGATAGGTGCAGGTTACAACATTGGGACCCTCACCTGTCGTGAGAATGGGTCTGGTGACCTCTGTTCGCCGATTTGCTGAAACATACTACATAAAGTTCAATGGAGAGGTGGCCGTGTTTGGGCTTAGCCCTCTCAATCAAAGTCTATGGGAGTTACAGTAAGTTGCACAACTCTTTCCGCAACTTCTATAGATGTCAGTAAAGAGGGCCGAGCACAATCATGGCCACCTCTCCATTTAACTCTATGGAGACTGTGGCGGCCAAAACCGGGGCAAATTGGATATTCCATATATGCTTTAAGAGTCTGAAATGAATCTCCTGTCTCAACAGTAGCGCTGGCTCCTCTACGGGGTTCCTCTCTCATTTTTTTACTCTGCAGCTCTGCTTTCTTAGATTGGCTCCTGTTTTTAAACACAATCCCACCAGGAGCTTTCAAAGAAATCTGTGCATAGAGGGTTTTTATGGTGATTATAAACTACAAGCGACTAAACCTCTAGTGATCACAAAAGATTTGTCAGCTGACTGCCACATATAGAGCAAGTCAA
Source organism: Rhinoderma darwinii (assembly GCF_050947455.1). Lineage (NCBI taxonomy): Eukaryota > Metazoa > Chordata > Amphibia > Anura > Rhinodermatidae > Rhinoderma > Rhinoderma darwinii. The sequence goes on along the minus strand of NC_134693.1, from coordinate 25,026,449 downwards.
AGCAGCTTCAAGCTACACTTCCACAATCCTGTTATATATTAGCGTGATAGATGTCTCCTAACCATTCATTCCTTGAATAGCAGGAAGGGTTAAAAGGGGCTTCCTCTTTTGTCACTTTTAGGGCTCTTGAATCGCCTCTCATGGTTGAACCATTTGACACATGTTCGCTGTAAGTGCTGGACTTTGTAAAGCTGAAAATACCGCACTTCCTTGAGGGCTCTTCTGGATGCAATCTCTCCGTATCTGTGTTGGAGAGCACTCAGCGCCTCGTTGAGACGGCTCCTTTTCAGCTCTGCCTCTTCAAGAAATCCAACATTTTAATATTTCTCCAGTGAGAGCTTTCCTTGGTTCATTCCTACTGACCTCCGCACCCTCCAGTAATTTGTTAAGCATCCGTCTGCTGATCCTTGCCGTCTCTTGTCCCGCACGCAGCTCAGCAAGACGATTAGGGAAATTTTCTGCACTTGACATCAGCCAGATGTAGGAAATTAATTTTACTTAATGCTGCCTCAAGTCTTTTTTTTTTTTTTTTTTCCTTCTCAGCTGTGTCAATGCCCAGATGAAGTAGAGCGTTTTCAACAGGAAAGTAGTAAAAGAAAAGCTGTATATATATAGTGCCTACGAATGCTTAGACATTTATATTCAGGATATGGCATAAATGTCTGACAAACGTGGGTCCACCTTAGGGACCTGCACCTATCTCCCAAATAGGGGTCCCCGGACCATCTCTTGCCAGTTAATTAACTGTGATTGCCCTGAATTTCTTCTGTGTTTTTAATCAAAATTAATTCTCATTACTATTCATTAGGGGTCCTGGCCCTCTTAGAATACATAATTTATTAGCTTTCTCTACATGCTGACATTAGACTGGCCTGTCATTTAGTCTGTGTCACTGATGAATGTGATTGGATAAATCGTCACTGAAATGAAGTCTACAAGCTCCACCCCATAGACTAAGAGAGAGGCAAGTTTCTTAGACTCGTTCATATCTAATATGTCCTGAAAATAACAGGACCAAGAGACACTTTAGGTTCCCATTTTTTGGATTAGAAGCAGAGATTGTGAAAACCGTGAGATACTGAAAAACAAAGTATATTAGGAAGCTGCAAAACATAAAACCCCTTCAAAGTGCACCTATGACCTTTTTTAGATTTCACTTTTATTATGGTACCAACTTGGAAAGCGATGTTACTGCTAAGCCACCCCTGCATATTTGCCATCCATAATGTCTTGCTAGATGTCAGGATCTTGTTTGCTAGGGTCTGTAGCATTTTCAAAACAATGTTAAATCCAATGTTAATTACAGTTTCTTTATAGAGTGTTTTCCACTCAAATAAAATTTTCCCTCGTCTTTGAATCATCCTCTTCCAATTATTCTAAGGTGCCAGAAGTATAAAGTATCTAAATATTCACAATAAACAGGTGTCTCAACTTAAAAAAAAAATGTGCATCTGCTTATGTCTGCACAAATCGTACACTTTAAATCCCATGCGGCTGCAGGACCGACGGTTCCATAAAAGTACATAGTTTATATTACTGACTGTATTAAGTGAACTGAACGCACTGGTTGCCTAGAGCCTGCCACTAGTGGGAGCTTTCTTTACTGCATACAGATTTATACAGCTCCTCTTGAACTTATTATATCTGTTTCATTAAGCTCCCCCTAGTGGTGGCTGCAGGCAGCCAGAATTCTATCATTTAACTCTGGCATTGCGATGAAAAGCAGCTGTTTGGAGCTCTGTATGAGAAAAAGAAGTCCAACTACTATAAAGGTGCACAGGTACACAGAATTTTGAGCCTAAAAATAAATTAATGCTTAAAGTTGGGGATACACCTCAATTCTCAGCACCTTACCATAATACGGGGGGCAGGTTCAGCCATGTTGAGTGCCTTTACATAAAAAACGAATGTCTCCTGTGAACAACACTTTGATGACCCTTTCATGCATGTAGACGTACTTTTCTTTCTACGTTTTGTCCTGATCTTGAACTATAAGATGTCTTGCAGCCCTTTTTGCAGTATTGTTTGTTTATGACTGTAACCTGTCATCAGTGTCATTATAATAGTGTATATTGTAGTTCTGATACATTTCTCTTCATATTTCCCTGCTATCAGTCACCAGCGCAGCAACATAGTATTTTTTCCTCCTCTGTTACATTTCCAGTTGCAGCCACAACAAAGCCTGGCATCTAATAATGAGAATGACTCTGTTTTGTAACACAAGCATTTACTGAACTTCTCAGTATTGGGTTTTAGCAACATTTTTGCAACTGTCAATTAATGAACAGACAGAGAAAGCTGAAAACCCTTTGTAGAAATGCCTGCCATGTTTCTTTATCCAACTAAATATTTGTATAATTGAGAGAGACGCAGGAATGGCGGGGTGCCGGCTGCTCTGTGTTAGTTACAATTCACCTCCCTCTGTACATAGGAGGAGACCTGGATAATCCAGATTCTGCATTGTGAATGGAGCCCTGTTCCATACAGCGACATCTGGCTCTTTTGATGGTCTCCACAGGTCGTTGTGTCGCCCAGTCCAGGCCGGACTTGACCGGTGTCTCTACTGAGCTCTGTCTAGTCTATAAACAACCCCCTTGTATCGATCAGTGCCATAATACACCAACCCATTATTTGGTAGTTTGGTTTTTTTATCTTCTGAATGCAAAACCATTTATTATAAAAATCAGTTAAGACGTAACAAAATATTTTATTTTCTTATTTTATTTGTTCTCTAATTTCCAGATTTGTTCCACAATCATAGAAGGTACCACACACAACATAAAGTAGAAGAAATAAAGATTTTTGTAACATTTTAATTGTTAACCGTTTCTATGGGAAAAGTCATCAATGAAATGACTTTTCCATCATCTGTCCCCTATTTCTTACTAACTTACATTTTGTAGGTTAGCAAGAAGTAGATGGCAGTATGATTTCAGGATCAGACTACACGGGTATTTTTTTGTAGTCTGTTACCATAGAGACCCAAAGGACTACAAAGGAGCTGTAGACACAGGACAACAGTAGTTTTTTTTTGTTTTTTTTGTTAAGTCTATTTGCTACATTTTACATACATTGGAGCAGCAATAAAGAAAAAATGGTTGCGATGGTGGACCGTCACCATGTTGCAAAGTATTTCATTCGTGCTATGTAATTATCTATTATTTCATATGTGTATTATATTTTTTTTATATGATTTATTTCAAATAATAGCCAAAAATTAGTAAATTAGTACCCAATAAAGTATAGCTCATTGGAATGTCTAATAGAAAGAAAACAAGAATCATGAAAATATATTTTAAGATGGATGGCTTGTCATGACTCTGTAATTGGTGGTGAGAATTAGTGCAATGATCTCCTTTCCATTGGTCCTGCAGGAAGGGTGTAAAACATCATAGAAAGGAGATGGGGAAGTCCAGTACAAAGTCCTCCTATCCCAGGTGGTTAGGTGGTGTGGGAGTTTTTGCAACCATCAGAATGGAGCCCCATTTTAATCTTTGCCATTAGGCCCCCTCGCCATTGTGTATGCCCCTGAGCAGAACGATAAAATACAATAGAGCGTTATCTGTTTTAAATCGGGTAGCGAGCAGCGCATACACTGCATCTTAATCATGATGGATTAAATGCATATAATACTGACCCACTTGTCATGGCAGATACTAAACAGATGACAAATTCTTGAAGTATATTATACAGAAATATCATTGACCGCAAAGTTCACTTTAAGTTGGACACATGGTTTCCATAATCTCTATTTTGCAGTAAATGTCCAGTAATCTGGAACCCAGCAGTCCAGTTTTCTTGGGAATCCAACATTTTCCATAAATTGTTCCGGTGCCAGATTTCCAAGTTATCACTTGATGTGCCCAAAGCTGATCCTGGGTTGGAGACCAGTGGAAAAGTTTGGTCGGCTGTCTCTTTTTCACACTGGGTCCATTCTGAAGATCAATCTGTCCAGTGTGGAACTCAAGTGTAGGGCAGGAGAACAGCACAGAGAGTGGCTGAGTGAGTGTTTTTCAGTAAATCCTGACCTAAATACTTAGCCAGGCTCTCTCTGCTCTGTCTTGAATTGGCTTTACTAGCAAATTCCTGTAATCCATTAGTTTTATATAATCCGCCACTTTGGTTTTTAGATCCTATGCATGGTAGACTATTGAAATTGGGGAGCTTCCTCTGATCATTAAAGAGGTTTTCTCATGAGGACAGACCCTGTTTTTAAATCAAAGCCAGCCCGGTGAACAGGGCGGTTACGACCATCCATGCATTTTCCCTGCAGCGACCACTACAGGGGAAATATAGTATTACATGATGTGTGTGTATATATAGTAATAACATTAAACGGGTATTTAAATGAATGGAAATATGGTATTATATTAAACAAGTATTTTGAGTGGCCGATCATATAATACATGGATGGGCCGGGTCCAGTTCATAAAAGGTGGTCCCAAGCGGGAGACAACCCACTATTTTGTCCATATGTACTAATCTTCAGAAGACAACCCCTTTATTGTTTGAAATGTTTCTAAAGGACATTTAAAGTGCACAACAGATGGTCTCTCTTTTTATCCCAGTATGGGCACGGTCCAGTTTCATGTCCCATCTGAGGCCTCATTCACACGGCCGTGCCTGTAGGCAAAGAATGGGAGCATGGCCCGTAAAAAACGAAAAGTAGGACATGCTCCATAATTCTATGGCACGGACACCTATCCATAGCGGTATGGAAAAGTTGCCGGCGGCTAATAGAACCGGGCGGGTCTGTAATTGCGGACCATATTGCAGTCCGCAATTACGGAGTTTTTTTTTTTTTTACGGTCTTGTGCATGGGGCCTTAACGTGATAAAGCCGCCTTTACCCTGGCATAACTTGCAAACTTATCATCATCAAGGGCATCAAAGACTTTATATCCACTTTATTTGTTTACATGCCAATTTGCCTAATAATGAAGTTCATCATTTGGGGTTAATAGAGCATTAACAATGCATTATTATATTCTGTTTATCATTAATTAGTCATGTCATCCTCTCCACTTCTCTCTACATTGATATTCTCTGACATTAAAAAAAAAAATACTCAATTTAAATTATGTTTCATGAAAATAATTAAGTATTAATAGACTTCATTCAGTGGCGAGTTCTCAGAAATTTCCACTGTTTTGCCTTTTCTGACCCATGTTATTAAAACTCTATTATTTTTACAGACTTTATTAAATTGGATCTTATTAAAGCATTCCATATTTGCATTTGGTCTTTCATAATTCATTATTATTATGACATTTACTTTTACCTTCACATCTGAAAACATATCATAAGCTACCCTTTTCTCTTGAAAGAAATGCTAATTTCAGACTGTCCTCTAATGGAAGTGAAAAGCTTTATCAGTTTTTTCATTTATTCTAGATCATGGTAAGAATACTAATGCTCGGCTTTTATATGCAAATCTGGAAGTGCACTTTTTTTTTGCTAAAAAAAAAAAAAGCTTTATTTTACATTTTTATATATGTAAAATGGATGGCGCCGAGATACATTTATAGTCCATTATATATATATATATCTTTATTGAAATATTAACTAAATAAAGTTATTGTTAATGGTTTCCTTGAGTTGAGGACTTTTTCCATCCATGCCGGAGCCATGACCGCTGTAATAGATTGACTTATAATGGGCAAGAACAGACTGCACTATTCTTGCCATTGAAAATGTAAAAAGTCCTTGACAGAAAGCGGAAAACGCTATCTCAAGCAGATTGTTGTGTTTGGGCCTTGGCATGCTGAAGTATCAAAAAATCTATTTTTATAATTTTGACTTTATTGAAGTCAAATTAGGCCAACCCGGTGATCAGCTGATCGCCGTGGGTCCAGTTTCTGAAAACCCCAGTGAACAACTGATGTCATCAGGGGAAGCGGCCGCTACATGGAGGCAATTCATTACATGGAGGCAATTCAATTGAATGGCCAACCATGTCATATATGCACTAGCCAAGTCCTACAGAACAAGAGCTGTTCTTTGAGGCTAATATAGAGGGATCTCGAGCAGGGGGCCTGCCTCTATGACGTCACTATTTGATAATAGGACGTATGGAAAGAGGTTGTTGTCATCAAAGGTAGAAGGTATTCTAACGTTTGACATTTTCGGAAAGATCTTTTCATTTTCTGTCTACAAAGAGAGGTTTCCTACAGTTAAAAATAAATTGTGGAAAATAAGGGTTCCGCATTGCAATTGCTCCTTTAGACTCCTACAATATTTTTTTTTATGTCCATGTTTTCTAAATGGTAGGCCAAGAATGTTCAGGTCTCCGCTTAGCAACAGACGTTCGTCTGCTGACACTGCTGATTCTCATGTCATACTGGAGGCGCCTGTCATTTCAGTATACCTGAGAAGGGCTGCTCTAGTTTACTAATGTGAGGTCTCTTCTCGCTGTTCGTTTACACCTCTGGATAAAAAAATACATGCTGAAATCCTTATGAATGTGTCCCACGAAAGGAGATGTCATTAATCAAACTGTGAACTGTGACAACCCCCATCATTCACCCGCAGCTGAGGCCTCCATAATCCATGCTCTGGATAGACTTTTATAGTAGAAAGTTAGTGCATTCCTAAAATCTGATTGACAATATTGTTCTCTTAAAGAACCCATGTTAGATTATTTATGCTTATAATCTGAAATAAATCAAAATGAGAAGCGCTCATGGTGCCGAATCCCAAAACAATGGTGAATGGGTATACAGGTGTAAGAAATATCCTCACCTGGGAAAGTTGTGCAATATCCAGGCACAACACTGTTTGAAGGCATACAATTGATGATGAAGTTGCTGCTGCTTCCTGGCCAATGGGACCACAAGGCTCCACCACGAAATATTGAATCAGTTTAAAAAATAAATAAATATATATATATATTTGTCAGAAAGCGCTACTTCATCCAGAGGGTGGAAAATAAATTAGTTAGGTATTAATAAAGTATTTATTGAGGTCATGCGTTTCAGCGCCGGACTGGCGCCTTCATCAGATCTAATACCACACTGATTCATGTTAGATTATAGCTTTTGATACCCCATACTTGTCGCAGATGGTTAAACCAATGGTCTAGCCAGGTATTCCTCTACGTTTTCTTTTACGAATACCATTAGTATGTTAACACTCGATTTTTAGAATTTACAGAACATGGGGATTGGAAGTTTATGGTGAATTCCTCAGAGTATTTTTTTTATCCCGTGTTTTTCTGTTTGACAGGTTCCTGACGTTGTGTACTCGGCATTTTGGCAGTGTGGTAGCACAGACCATACGAACACAGAAGACAGATCAGTTTCCACTTTTTCTAATTATAATGGGAAAAAGATCATCCAATGAAGTGCTTAATGTTATCCAAGGTAAAGAACTTTTATGTGATTTATAAAGCAGTCTGAATATTTAATCACAATGTAGATTTGTCTAGTGTACTGTGCATTTCAGAATATATACGCTCGTAGCAGAGTAAATCGGTCAATTTATACAGTTACTAGATGTTGTAAACGGGGCTATATTATAGTAATGTCGGCATCTTCTCGTTTGTGGGGTTCTTTATTTTATATGAGAAGATGAATGTGATGTGGAACCGACTAAAAAGGGCTGACTAGATGATGATATTGATCTTCCTAGGATAGCCTATTAACTATTGCAGAAGTTATCTAACAAGCTCTCAGCTCTTCAAGGCCAGCACATTTACTGGCACTAGGGGATTGCTAGAATCAAAACGCCCTTATATAATTTTATTCTCATAATTTCTCTATTTAAACTGAATTTCAATTATCCCAACCATTGCCATATAGGAGCCATCAGCAGAATACAGGTAGGTCACCACACTACAACACCCTGTGTACCCTTCAGATAAATTAAAAAAGTATAAACTGTTGTAAACCGTACCCTGAGTAGACTTCTGCTTTTTCTCATAAAAATCACATCTTGCTCAGCCATGTTAGTGTGGGAGTGAAGGACACACCATCACACAGGCTAGAGCATTGAGAGAAGGCAGAGGGAAGAGAGAGCATTCTGTACAGGGAACACCCACTGAGCTCTGAACATGCAGCTCCACATGCAGCTAAGCTAGAGAAAACAGGTCTTAAAAATAATAAAAACAAAGTAGAAATCAGCCAACAACATAGTGTAACTTGAACCTCTCAAAGTATACAGGTAAATTTTTTTCCATGACAATGGTGCACATACATGTTAATGAAGCCGTTTTGCATGAAAAGCTGCAGGAGAAAACTAGGCAAAAGGCTTCACATTCAGACATACACTTAGGCTAACCATACACATTACCTAGCTATTGGCCGACCACTATACCTTCCGATTCTCCCCCCATACACATTCACGCTCGGGTGAGCTTGCATGTATTTTATATGTGGAAAGGGGGAGTCCCTGGAGAACGAAAGGATCGGGTATGTTGAAATCCAAATGTCCGATCCTTCTATCCCCCGACATGTGCCATTTGTTTCCATTACATGAGGTTTACGTTTTTTCCGTGGAAACAATATTACAATATTATAGTAGACTACGCTATTGTTTCCAGAAAAAAATGGAACCTTACAGAACGGAAACCAACCGCAACGGAAGCATTACTATCGAAATCACTGGTAATGCAGACGGAAGCTTTGGTTTCCGTTTGGCTTTACGTTCGTTGGTTCCTCCGACAGGTCTAATGGAATCCATGAATGGAAGCCCGACCCTGATGTGAACAGGCCCTTACACGTACATTGTGGTCCTTCGCACTTCTGCCAAGTTTTTTTTAAAAAAGTTGAACTTTCTGTATCTGTTCACTGATCTCCTGCCTCTGAAATGAAATCCTTTTATGCATGCTTAAGTTACATAACCTTTGAACAAGTAGGAAATGTCACCACAAAATTAACATTTAAAACTGAAATAATTCTTCTTTCCCTGACCTTGCTAACTTCGCACCCAGTTAATTATCCCCTTCGCTTTCCAAGAATCCTACGAGTGATTAGACTTACACTTCTAAATGATTTAGCTTGTTGCTTTCTACGGAGGAGTCTGGGCAGAAGCAGGAGAAAAACTTTGTGCACTCTCGCAGATTGTCAAGTGATGTGCTCTATCCGCAGTGTTTGGTCCACCTGATCACCGTCTGTGTCATTGACTGTAAGAACTCACATGTAATTCAATTCTTCATTTTGATCAACTCTTAGGCTGCGTTCACACGTAGCAAAAATGCTGTGGGTTTTCTGTCCGGATTTGCTGATGGAAAATCTGCAGTGGGCTATAATACAAAGTTGATGATATTTGAACAAAAGTCATCCACATTTTGTGGGAATTTTTTCGCACAGAAATCTGCGGCGTAGATTTAAAAATTCTTGCTGTGAAAAGTGCACAGGTTTGTAGCAGATTACCCACGGATCTGCAGAAAAATCTGCAGGTCCGGATAATTTAACCCCTTTACAACATTTGATGTATCTGTGAGTTCTGGCCCGCTCCATATCCAGCAGGTGTCGACTGTGTATGTTACAGCGGTCCCTTTTACTGTAACAGTCTGGATCGAAGTTGACTATGATCCCGGCCATTTAACCACATAGCTGCTCTTAGCCATTAGAAGAGGTGGGCCCCTCCTTCATCCCATCAGAAAATAGTGAAAATGAAAATACGATAAATGGTTGAGTGGGCAAGGCCTTAAAAAAAAAAAAAACACAATACCCACCGTACGATCTTGTGTTGCTCCCTTGGTAATGCTAGCCTGGTCCCCTGCCGCTCTCTGTGTCCTGGCCTTGGTGGTGACGTATTGAGTAGACACGTGTCCACTGGAGGGCAGGATGCGGGGAGCGGCAGGGGACCAGGCTAGCATTACCAAGGGGGCAACAGAAAATCGTATGGTGGATATTGTGTTTTTTGTTTAGCCAGTCTGCAGAGGCAAATCTGCATCCAAATCTGTACGATTTGGTGTGGATTTGCTGCTGATGATTTCCTTGCGACAATCAGGATTTGCTGCAGAAAATTTCCGCCGCAAATCCAGTACATGTGGACGTATCTTTTACGGGTTATCCAGTCTGTTTACTGTGTTTCCACCCTTGAATGCCTCTAAACTCTCCATAACACTTAACCTGCCGCACACTAATCTGATTTCAGTGAGAATGGTGCGAAACTCTGGCATTGATTCCAGGTGTGTAACCTTTCATAGCTCTGGTGGGATTCCAGGATTGGATGTTTGCAGACATTAAAGCCTGGATTCTTGTTAGAACACGTTAACATTTACCGGAAAAAAAAGGAAAAGAGAGTGGTTTATGAAGGTCAGCTATACTGATACAGGGTAGGTTCACTTCTGCTGAACCTACACCCATACATTAAGGAATTGCATAAAGAGCAGTTCTGTAATATATGTATTTTATCAGAATTGTTCCCTTCATAAGGGACAATCATATGAGAATAGAGCAAGTCAGTCGTCAGTCGTCAGTCGTCAGATTTTCTGTGGCAGTCTGAAATAGACGTTCACTTTGTTTATATAGGTCCAAAATTCTGTGCAAATTAATTTCTTCATATATCTGTATATGAGTTGAAGCTTGATTTTTTTTAATATTCAGAGATCCAAATGTCTTACAACAACCCTGTTCACAGAGAGTTTTTTGCAGGCAGAAAAATCAGCCTCAAAATTCTGTAGGACGAAATTACCGCTCGCTGGAAAAAAAAACCGCCTCCGCCTCCCATTGAAATCAATGGGAGGCATTTTTTGCCGCATCTTATGACGCGGTTTCCGCTTGGAAAAACGTGTACAAAAAACTGTGTTAACTCCCCCTAATGCTACAATTCTGGCAGCCTGTAGCCACCACTAGGGGGAGCTTTGCAGCTTACTGAATACTGCATTATTATTAACTACACTGTATAACCGTATGCAGTAAGCTCTTAAGCTCCCTCTAGTGGTGACTGCAGGCAGCTAGAATTAAACTCAAAGGCTGGAATCACAAATGCCGTTTTTGATTATTTTTTTTTGAGCCAAAGGCACTCCTGATCCAACAGGGAGGAAACCTATAAGTCCTTACTTTTATATTTCACATTCCTTTTGCATCCAAAAGTGGCTTTTGCTCCAATAACTTCATTATGTTATTCAAGCCCAATTCTATGCAGGACATTTGGAGCTCTGTATCACAAAAATAGGACCTTTTTAGATTGAGATTAAAACCAACAAAATGGTGTTCCAGTTTTAGCAAATTAATGTTGTTTTTTTTTTTTGTATAATTAAAAGTTAGACAATTTTCCAATATATTTTATGTATTATTCATGGTTTCAAGATCTCTGCTTGCTGTCATTTAGTAGTGACATTCATTGTTCAGTTACAGTGGATAAAATTCTGTACATGGTCATGTGATGGACACACAGATGCACGGCTCGTCACAAAAGCCATGCAAAATAACATTCATTTTCTGAAAGTGGAATACCCCTTAAGCCTTTGTCTTCTCTCCACGTGTAGCAGACAGGCTGCTCTAAACGGTGTGACCCCTTTAAGAGCGGAATACAGACACCATTTTTTGTTCGCATCTGTAAACATCGGATGTAGTTGTTATAATTCCCTGCCATTGCCTGAATCTTTCTTTGTTACTGAATCTGGATTATTCACTGACAGGCAACACATCGGTGGACGAGCTGATGATGAGGCTTATTTCAGCAATGGAAATGTTTTCGGCACAGCAGCAGGAGGATGTCAAGGATGAGGTAAGCACAAAATTCATCAAATATCTGAGGTAAAACCGCGTAGATATTTCAATTTAATGGATTTTGATGTCCATAGCACACGGCTGCACTCACAGTAGCAATATGTATTTTAAAGGCTATGTAGACTTTTGAAATAGTTTATTTTATTTTTTATAAAAACGTCTATCAGTGTGTTTGGTGCAACTTTCTAAGTACTTTTTATTAGAAATTATTTTTACTTTTTGAGATACAGCTGCATTGTATCCTGTATACAGAACAGCTGTATCTTACGCTGAGACCGGAATCCGTCAGGTCAGCGGCACTGACCAGTTCAGTGTCAGTGGGTCCTGCGTGTCTCTGACACACAGGATCGAGCTATTAGCGATCACATCTAAGTTCATAACAGGACCTGCTGTCAGTGCCGCTGACCTGACGGATTCAGATTTCAGCGGCAGATACAGCTGCTCTGTATACTGGATACAATGCAGCTGTATCTCAAAAAGTAAAAATAATTTCTAATAAAAAGAATTAAAGTTGCACCAAACACGGATATATATATTTTTTTTTTTAAATATATTTTTAATAAATATATTTCAAAAGTGTACAGAGCCTTTAACACTGGCAGAAGTTATAACTGCAGTACTGGGTGCATCACTTATGTCAGTCCTTCCTGGTTGAATGGCATACATACTCAATTTGCAGCAAACCCGTAGCCAAGCCGCATGTAGTGCATGTGCAGTTCTGCCGTCCACACCACTATTGATTACACTGTGACTACACCAACATCCACCACTTTCTATAGAGCTCCTCCAGTTTATAGTGACAATATCGCAGTAAAATAAAATATCTAATGATTGCTTGGCCTCTCGAAAGGCTCCTCTGGGATTCTGAGCTCCTGATTTTCTCAAGAGCAGAATTTGGTGATACAGTTGCACCGTTACCTTACTATTCATTTACATTATAAATATATTAAAGAGGTCTACATACAGCTAATAATGGATGTAAAGAACTGTACGATGGGTCACCAGGATTTACACAGCACATCAGGTGCCCAATTCAACTGTACAACCTGCAGAGTGGTAAAGATACTATTACATGGACTGATATGGGTCGTGAAAACGAATGCCAATCGACGAGACAGCTCATAGTTTGGTGCTCGTTTGCTCTTTTCACAAGCGGCTATGATCGGTAATATATGGACACGAACTTTCATTCCTACGATCGCTCGTAGCCATGCATTTGCATAATGTGGTCAGCACATCCTTCTGTTTACACAGGGAGATGTGCTGCTGACTAGCCGATAATCGAGCGTTTCCCTGTTCATCAGATGAGTGTTCCCCTGTTTACAAAGGGCAATGATCAGGACCCGTTCACCCGATCATTGGCCCATTTAAAAAGGCCTTTACCTGAAGCTCCAGGGGTCCAATGCAAGATCTGTAACAGGGCGCCCACCTACCATGTGCCATTTATCAACATGTTTGTATTGTAAATATTTTATAACTTTTTGCAACCAGCCATGGAGTTTCACGGCATACAAGAACCGAACAGGAGGGGAGAACAAAAAAAATAAGTGGATGGGGAGGATTAAAGCGTTCAGAAAGAGAAAAGTCTCTAGGTCGTTTAGGGGTTATTCCGATGAGGGGGCTCCGAGGAGCAGGTCACCCAGGGTGAGTCCAAATAAGAAGCTTTCAGAGATACAGGAGGGGGTGTTGTCCGCTTAGTCTTAATGTACAGAATTCCAGATTACTGGGCTGCAGTTGTGTATTAAAGGCTGGTTTTTCAGCGGTAGCGAGGCGAAAAAAATAATATAAAAAATAAATATGGGGGGTGGGTCGATGGGAATAGGGATATGAGGATGCGCAGACCATGAACACCCCAGCGGAACAGACCGATGAGAAAAAAGAAAACGAATCACTGTGTGTATGATTATACCGGGCCACTAAAGAGGATCATCGCCAACTAACGTCCGTTCCAGGAACCAGACGGTGGAACAAAAACAATCTCGTATTCTGGTGTTAATGTCTGTGGGGAGGATGTGGATTATGGGTTGCCAGGTCTCAAAGAAACTACGTACTATCGATTCTTTTTGCAGGAAGGCGTTGACCTAATCCATGCGTAATAGCAAAAATAAACGGAGGGACAGAACGTCTGGGCCCAGCTAGGCCTGCAGGATAGATTTTCACGCAGCAGCGGAAATGAAGAAAATGAGCCTCGTGTAGATCCGGGGGACAGAAGTGATGTCAGGCAGAGGACCAAAAGGAGCCCAGCTGTGGGTTAGGGAAATCTGTTGCTTTGTGTGTGGGTGAAGAGTAGTATCCTAGTGTAGAACGAGTGGGACACTGGGCAGGTCCATAAGCAGTGGTACAAGTCAGCCACATCTGCCCCGCACTTGGAGTAAGCCAGGGTTAGGACGTTTCCCATATGGAAGTTTCGTAGGGGGGAGATATAGCCTCTGTGTGATTTTCAAGAACATTTCCCAATAGGAAATAGCCAGTATTTATTTCAGTGCCTTGCCGAGAGTGCGAAGGATTACACTTTTATATTTTTTCAGATTTTTTTTTTTCTTTCTTAAAAAACTTCTAAAAAAGGAAAAGTTTATGACCTACAAATCTTTTAATACTTATATAGTTAGAAATGGAAGACAGGTGTGTTGAAAGCGTGGGTATATCTATGGTGAAACTGTCAGAAAACACTAATAACAAGGCGCTTTCACACATCGTGGTCAAAATGCGTTTCTCGCTACGAACCTGTTTTGCTGCGCTTCGTGGAAAATAATCCATTTTGACCGTGATGTGTAAACACAGGACATATGTCTTGCGCCGTCCTAGCTATAGGGGTCCAGAAGGTAGAATCACAACCCGACCTGTTCGCTTAGGGGGATTCTTCTGGAGGTGTGACAACACTTCATGCTAAATGTATAATAAATACAATTATGACATGAGTTTATCATTAAACAAATATTTCACTATTTCAGTGTACTGTATGTAGTGCATATTATAGAGTCGTTGTATATAGTGACGTGATATCATTTACAAATAGAGGGATGGGGCACAAGTACATATTTAGCTCCAGGGCCCGGGATCTTCAGGCTGCACTTTTGGACTTGTATGTGTGCGGAGAGGGATTTATTTGAAATATTTATCTTCTTATTAACTCAATACGTTTAATAGGTTTTTATCCAAAGGCAGAGACTCGATTTAGGAAAATGGATCCTTTTAAGCTTAATCCCTCAGCGCTCTTGCAGGGCATGTTAACGCACTGTAATTGGAAAGTTGCCAGTTTTGCAGGAGACACAGTTTTACAGTAATCGGAGATGAGTGAAGAAGGGACAGTTTATCTAATGCCCTTTGTGATGTTGACACTGAACGTTTGACGGGAATCAGTAGGAATGTGTAATGCATGGTGTGCAGAAGCCGACACTGTCCTGCTAGGACCTTTGAATGACAGACGCGCTTCGCAGCCCTCAATCATCTACGTACCTGGAATCCCTAAGGTGGAGTTCACAAGGGTTAAAGATCGGTCAGGGCGTCGTTCATATTTTTAATTAAGGAAATGCTCACAGGAATGTATAACATTTAGCATCAATTAATGTGCGGGATTGTTAATAACCTCAATGTGTTCATCTTCGTTACAATTGTATGACGGAAATATTTGAATTACGTTATTATATTATAAGTTACATGCACCTTGTGTATATTACACACACATGTATTTTATGTTAAATTTGTATTACATGATTGTGGCACAAGGGAGAGGACACCTTTCCTTAATATTTCCTTAGGGACTTGTCCCCTCTTCTTTTGAGGTGCGCTATGATCCACATTTTGATCTAAAAAGATGTAGTGGAGAATGAATCGTGATGTAAAAGAGGACGAAGTCTGGCACACGTGGGACTAAATAATATACTTTGTAATGGGGATTATAATTGAGTGGAGATTTTCTGATTCTGAGGTTTTGCAGGAGAGGTTTCCACTTTGCCTGGTATTGAAATCGAAGCCCTATTCCACAAAGTCCCATGGACAAGAGTGGCGCTGTTTCTAGGGAAAAACAGACACTTTTAAAAAGCTTTTAAAAAGCTTTTGACATGTCATAGTGACACATCAGAAGTTTTGATCGGTGGGGGTCAGATCGCTAAAACTAAGTATCCGTATCACCTAGGTGAGTGCTGTGCCGTCTTGTTTCTGATTTGGCTTTCCTCGGAGCGGTGTACGGACTCAATAGGAAGTCTTAGAGTCTGTACACCGCTCGCTCAGCTTTCCGTGAAAAGCCGATCTGAATCGAAGCGGCACAACGCTTTTACCGCTTCTTTTTAGCAATCAGTGCTCGGACCCCCACCGATCAAGTCTTCTGACATATAAAATAAAACTTTGACATGTCATTGTGATAAGTTTAGTTATCCTTAAAGGGGTTGTCCACTACCTGACAACTGATGACCTATCCACCAGATAGGTCATCACTATATCATTAGTGTGGGTCCGACACCCAGACCCCGCACCGTTCAGCTGCTCTGGATGCCTACGTGCACCGGATGTTATTGCACATTATGCGATATACGGAGCCGGAAGCAGTTGGCTCCGTACATTGCCTACGACCGTGCTGCATAACTGCAGCTCTGCTCCTATTTACTTGAATGGAAGCAGAGGTGCAGCTTGGCCGTTATTCCGTGGCTAGAGCCAACTGCTTCCGACATGTATGTCCGGTGCCCGGAGGCAGCCAGAGCGGCTGATCGGTGCGGGATTTACGGGTGTCAGACCCATCAAACACTGATAACCAATCCCGTGGATAGGTTATCAGTTGTCCAGTGGTGGATCTTCAAACCCTGTCAAATTAGGAAAGGGAATACATTCTCTCACATAGTGAATGTAATTCTGTCAGAAACCATTAGTTCCAGCATGCCTACAGGTCCCTTCCGGTTTGTGTATAGGGAGAGATCTGTCAATCAAGCTAAGCCGGGCACGGAGAAGCCGGAGGGGAGCCACCCAGGGAACACTTTTCCGCGAGCCGGGCACTTATTAAAACTATGATTCCTTTAAAGCGCTGCATCGGATACAGTACAATGTAGTTTAGTGTAATCACGGCTCCTGTCGCCATGTTACGGCAGCATTAATGTATGGACAGGTTCCCTTTAAGACTGAAGAAGAACTTCACTCTCCTGAAACTTTGCATCATCGTTTTACAAATCAAATAATGGAAAGTCTAGGGTGGCATTGCGGACGGTCTCCATAGCTGTAGTTTTCGACTATGATGATCTACATTGCTAGTAAATGTTTAGAAAGAAAAAGTTGATCTATTACTGAACCTTATGTCCCTGGAACTGATTCCCACACTTGATCTGAGCTAAAAGCGGATTTTCTTTCAGCAGATAGACATGAGAAAAATCAATATTTTCCTTTTTTGCGGCTTAGTGTTTTAACACAAGTCAGATTCCTAGAAATCCCATCCTATAGTCTATTGTTCATACCAACCTGGCCCCTGGAAGATCAAAATGTATCTAAATGCACGTTCCTTTATGCCGCTGACAATAGAAAGCAGGAGACAGATTTCAGCTTCTGTTACTGTTGTTGTCTCAATAGTTACATGCTGTTAATGGAAACCACAAGACGATCAACAGAATAGCTTTGTGCCGTACGACAACAGTATATCATGTAATGTTTGCAGAGCTTGCATAGGGCATTGTTTTTGTTCTTGTAGCTTGTTTCCTGCGAAATATATTAAGAATATTTGCAAATGTACAAATCTGTGGTTTGAGCGGAGGTAAGTCTGTATCATACAAGACAGCAGGTCATACCCATAAGAAAGAACCCGCAAGTGGGAGAAGCAGGGGTGTTTCAGGCTCTATTGAAACCGAAGGGTCCAAACCCAGTATGTAGGCAAAATGAAACCTATCAGGAAGATGGCGATAAGTCCTTGTTCACATCACGTTAAATGGTTTACGTTTGACGTATACGCCAGGAGCTCCCGAGGCAAACGTTAAACGTAGGCTGTGACGGATACCTAACCGTTTTCGTTAAACGTATACGTCATGAAATCTCATGACCCTGTTCATGACTGTTAAACGAATACCATTATAGTCTATAGCCATTGGATGCCACTGTTAGGCATTCGTATGACGCATCCGTCTCCCTTAGACTAATATGGTATCTCTTTAATGTATACGTCATGAAGAGCTATTAAAAAGCCCATAACATACACCTGTGATATATGCCATACAGCAGGCTCCCGTGTAACAAAAAGTGTACCGCGCCACTGAGGGATCCCTCAGAGCAGAATAGCATAGGCTACTCTGCTATTCCATCCTTAAAACAAAAGATACCAGCCAGACGGAGACCAAAACGACACACTATTGGCCGCCTTTCGAGCTAATGGAGCCCTATAGACACGTGTAGGTCGGAAGCTTTTCTGTTGTACACGCTAAACGCAGAGCATAAACTTAATGTGAATGAAGCCTAAATGGATTGTAGCTTTATTCAGGTGTGACCGTGTTTTATTTTGTACTGACCCCTTCTATAAGTCAGTAGTATTTGAGAAGTTAGATATATTGAGGCCTCATGCACACAGCAGATCCGTGTGCTCGTAGCCTGTACGGTGTCATGCAGTAGATTTATTTATATTTTTTTCGTTTCATATTACAAAGCCATAGGCGCTCTGTGTGTCACTGTATAGAGCCTCCGTACGGAGTCCTATATTATGAAGGTTTTCTCTGTAATATGGTATCCAATGGACAATGCTACAATTTTTATCTCTCAAAATTCCATATGCATCAGTGAGAAAAAAAAAATGAAATTGGAGACATATTGACGTTCAAAACTGGCCCATAGATTTCTATAGGTGCCGTATTACAGCTACATGTAAAGAAAAAAAAATTACAGCTCGTAAAATGGTCACGCGCATGAGACGGTAAAGCGAATGTTCACCTTTTAACACCATTTTGTATATTGGTGTAAAAGTTTGTGCTAATTAATTATTTTTTTTTTCCAAAAGGGCATTAACTGTCTAGCTCAGTTTTTTCTATACAGCGCTCCAAATCCACTGCATAGACATAAATGTAATGTTTTGTCCACTTTTAGCCACCACTAGAGGGAGCTTAGGAGTAGACTGGATACAGTCTTATTATTGAGTTCAGTGTGTATAGTGTATGCAGTAAACTCCTAAGCACCTACTCACCATAATGTTTTTAATCTATGTGTACACAAGGAAAAAAGGAGCTCCAACCGTTATTAGGAATTATTAAGAAATTAATGGCCACAGGATTTTTAGCCCTATTTAGATCATTATAATTTCTTAAAAGTGGACGTTCACTTCAAAATGTAGAAAGTTGTAACATTTTAAGGAGTTTTCCTTCCTGTGCGGTAGCAGGGAGGAGATGGGGTTAAGGCTTCTTTCTCACACAGTGCATTGGCAGTAACTTCTTATGGTGACGGACATGTTCAGCCTTGAATAACAGACATGAATAACACTTTAGGTTGTCGCTTTAAACCTAACCAGATCTTCATTTCTGAGCAGTCAGAGTTTAGCTTTTTGCACCTGAACCGTGCCGGAGGTTACAATCTGACAGGATTACAGTAACACTTAGTGACAAGCTTGCTGCGGGTGGGGTTGCCATATTGTGACTCAGCCGATCGCAGAATTTCTTCCTCATACACATTTATTTTTCTGCTGTCAAACTGTATTACTGTAGACTGGCTGGATATTGAACAACAAGGACAGACATGATGCACTAGCCGAGTACAAGACCTGTGGTAATTTTCTGGCCTGTTCTCCTTGTAGTATTGTTTAACTCATTAATGACCACCCATGTTCTTTTTATGTCAAGCAGCCAAGAACTTTAAGGGTGCGTTCCCACAGGCAGGAAACGTTGCGGATTATGTAACGGATTATGAAGCCGCGTTCACATCTGCGTCAGGGCTCCGTTCTGGCTTTCCGTTGGAACGGAGCACTGTCTGACACAAACGGAAACCATGATTTCAATGGTGACGGATCCGGTGTAAATGGTTTCCGTTTGTCTCCGTTGTGCAAGGGTTCCGTCGTTTTGACGGAATGAATAGCGCAGTCGACTACGGTATTGATTCCGTCAAAACGACGGAACCCTTGGACAACGGAGACAAACGGAAACCATTGGCACCGGATCTGTCACCATTG
This sequence comes from Rhinoderma darwinii, assembly GCF_050947455.1. Classification (NCBI taxonomy): domain Eukaryota; kingdom Metazoa; phylum Chordata; class Amphibia; order Anura; family Rhinodermatidae; genus Rhinoderma; species Rhinoderma darwinii. The sequence goes on along the minus strand of NC_134693.1, from coordinate 25,006,653 downwards.
AAATCAATGGTGATGGGAAAAAGAAACCTAAGGTTTCCGTTTGTTTCAGTCAGGGCTCCGTTCTGACGGAAAGCTCCAACGGAATGTCAGAATAGCGCCATAACGGATATGTGAACGAAGCCTAAATCGGTCACCGAAATCCGCAACAAATCGTGTTTTTCCTGCGCATATTGCTGCAGATTTAGTGTGAAGCATTGATTATAGCAAACTTTATGTGCACCGGTGGTTTTTACAACGGAATCGCTATGCAAACTGCGACACAACTGAACTTGTGATTTTTTTTTTAGTGCAGAATTTCTGCTCCCCATTGAAGTGTAGGACCCAAACATGCAGCATCTCCGCACAGAAATCATAGCATAAAGTGACATGCTGCGGATTTGAAAGTCGCAGCGCAGGACGGTTTCCGCTTAACGTTTCTGCGATTTATCTCTGCAGTGTGGGCCTGAGATTCTAAAAAAGTCATCCACTTTGCTGCTACTGTAAATGCTGCAGAATTTCCGCACACAATTCTATTGCAGAAATTCTGCAGCGTTTATGCTACGTGGGAACCCGGCCTGACACCTTTTTACAGTTTGGCTAACCGGTCTGTGGAGTCGGTAACCTAAACTTCTCTACATTTCCACTGTCCGACTCCTTCATAAATTGCTCGTGTATAATAATTAGTAATAATAAATTTGCTGTAGTAAAAAGGTCACGTCAGGCTTTTCATCCCCATCATGTGAATAATTAGAACATAAAACATATTTATTGGAATACAATTTCTAAACAAAAAACTTTCTCAACACACTCTGCAATAATATTCATCATATTTAATATTTTTATTTCTATTTCTGCTGACTCCAACTCCACATCCCCGATGGCTTCATAGACAACTCAGTGCAGCTGTAGATTGAGGACTGTCAGAGACTCTAGAGAGAAGTCTGACGCTTTTTGCGGCTTCTGTCATTTTGATCTCATTGTATATAATGCAATTCCTGCATTCGTTTGTTAGGTAATACGTAAGATTCGTTCCTAAAAGCGGAGAAGTATCCACCCATGGTTTGGACTGAAAACACAAATCTTTGCTAAAGCTGCTGTGACCCCTATGTGTCACTAGATTGCAGAGGTTGCAGAACCTGAAGCCCATGACTTCTACTGCCCCCATTCAGCGTACAGCGTGACTTCATCACAAGATCGGTACTATTTGCCCCTTCTCTGACCATTGATCTGCCTTGTGACCCTTTTATGCCTTTTTTTCCCCTCTCTCAACATTTGATACATAGTCATTATAGTCATTCATAGTCCTAAATGTATTCATAAAAAAAAATCAACAATAACATAGACTAAGGTGACAAATGGCATTTTGCTTTTCTTCTCTGCTGTCACTACAGAGTAATTTAAGACAGACTGGTTACTCTGGATACATTTCTTAAATGAGTATGTCCCTACGCAGTCTGATATTGTCCCATCAGTTCTAACCGTGTCAGATTGAGTAGGGACGTGTGCTATCAACACACCCTATGGTTATTCCTCTTTTCCAGGAGGAATAACAGAGGAACAGCACAACACAGCAACTTAAGAAAAGATAGCATTTACTAAAACAGACATCTCCGGAGAGCTAAGGGTCCTCTTTAACCTCTAGGCCGAATTCATACTGATCATTTTAAGCAGATGTTTCTGAAAATGATGGTTTATACAGTAATTTTACCTCTTCTTTTTGAAGCCTTCCATCAAATGGCAATAATGAAGATGAAACTCAAGATTGAGGGGATGAAAACCACAACAGCGGGCGCGCGGTTTTACCATTAATCAGAGCGGTTTTGCAATGTGCTATATTGACGCACAATTTTGCAGGTTAACACTTTAAACACCTGCAGAAATTGTGTGCATAAAAGCGCTCTTTGCAAAACTGCGCCAATTTGTGGTAAAGCTGCATGCCGCGGTGGCTTTTGACTGTAGCGGTGCCACACGTTGGCCGAACATCTGCCACTACGTCCGGCCCTCACCCTTGGAGATCTATCCACTATGTCGTCGTCTGAGATTGATGGGTATTTTAGATCGAGCACAAGAACAGTTAACCGGCAATCATTTGGTTTCTTCGTTTAATGTCTTGAGATTCTGCTCCGTTTTCTTACCCGATTGCACGGATGTCCTTTCTATTCCAGGCCTCATGCCGATAACCAACGGCACATTAAAAATTCATTAGCCTGAAAGTTCATCTTTGTTGTGTTAAAGTAATAGGTGGCCTTTTTTGTTTATCTGATGCCAAACAACATTCAGTGCCAGAGAGCAGATCTGTCTATTCTATCACAGCTGTACAAGGTGAGAAAATAAAAGGGATCGGAATGAAACCGTAGATCCAGGCAGATGATAAAATGGCAGAATATCATCCTCCCGGTTATTATGCCTCTTGATAAACGGCGAGCCTAAGACAGGTAAACCCTGAAGAAGACCCAGCCGCTTCTGCAGATTGATGGCATTAGGCTGGAGCTTAGAAGAGAATGTGATTTGCCGGCTGACATTTGTATCTGCTTCTCTCCATCTCTGTAACCTCTTCCGTAATGCGGCAGCTGACAGCAGCATCTGGGCGCTCGCGCTTTTTGAGAACTCGTTTGCCAAGGAAAAAGATTAAAAGGTTACATTTTGCTTTATGACGGAGGGAAACAAATTGAGGCATAAATATATATTTATCACTTATATTTGGAGTGAAACACGACTCGTTATCAAAGTGCTCAAAAACTACAGAATAAATCTAGCAGGATGTGGGGAAAACGTCAACATTTTAATAATTTTGTGAATATTAAATAAGCTTCAATAAGAAAATGTTATGTTTTTCTTTCCTTAATATCCAGTGTCTCCACGATCCTATAAACATTATTCGTTCGTTCCCATTAAAATAAATATATTTAATGTATATATAGTGCGTGTGTGTATATACCAAGTATGCAGGATCATAATTTTACTGTATATAAAACGTATATGTTCTATCTGGCATAGATGAAACCTTATTGGTTCAGGTAAAAAAAAAAAATATACATATATATACCATGCTTGAGAAAGGTCCTATTGTAGGACAGAAACGTTGCATCTTTGCTTGATGTGGACTGAATAAACTTCACGGTTTTGCTTATTGGAGTGCTGCAAGACTTTCTTTATTTATATCTGTACTTAGTCCAAGGATCGGGACTACTTGCTGGGCACCCAGATATATATACAATTCCTTCCTAAAGTGAGTGCTGCTGTTTTTCTTCGTTGTGTGTGTGTGTGTGTGTGTGTGTGTGTGTATATATATATATATAGATAGATATTGCACTTACAGGTATATACACATTTAGGTTTGGAGGAAGGCAATATAGATTTGGGGTTCGTATACAGGATTCATTCAAATCACAACCTGGACATTATTGAAGGTCACATGCCACTGAGCGACCATATTCTGTATTCTGCGCAGAAGTTTATTCAGCAACAATACCAAAATCTATACGATTATATAATGTTCTTACTTCTATATATTACATACAGGTGCCTGTGCACATTTAACGAATGTCAATCGAACCCGCCAATTTCGGGGGGGGGGGGGGGGGGATATGCCCACACGTAATGTATATGTGGGTGTCCCGACTCTCCCCTGGTGGCAGATGTCGGGGATTGGACATGTTGGATTTTAAGATGCCCGCTCCTTGGTACTCACGGGAGATTAGCCACCTACAAACGTATCAGGCGGTGGCTTATTCCCCTTTCCCCAATGAGTACACACGCGCTCAGCTGAGCCGTCCTTGCATGGATGTGGGGGGGGGGGCCTATCACGAGGAATAGCTGTCAGCAAAATGAGGGTTCGGCTGACCGTTATCTAAGGTGTGTGGCCGCCTTAATTCTAGCGCACAGACCGGGTTGTCCACATACAAGCCACTGTCCTTTAGAAGCTCTCTAAGCTCGACCAAAAAGGTGAGCTCGAATTATCTGTAATGTGGTATGGATTTATTTATAGGCACATCCTCAGTAACTAAGTAGCGCAGTTGACCCATAGCTCATAGAACTTTGACCCATAGCCATAAAAGTTTCTTAGCTTTTTGAAGCCAGCGGTCGGCAGATAACAGGCCAGCGCTTATAAGGCGTATTCTGGATCCACCTGCACCGAAACCGTTAACTGCTCACAAAGTGCTGTGGCCCGGCACGCTCGCAGTACATCGATTTTTCCCTCGTCTTTCCTTTACTGTAAGCAGAAAGTAGTTATTGCATTTTACACTAAATGCCAGACAGGTGGGTGAGGTTCCCATAACATCTTAACAGCCAGAAGGTCACAGATTCAAATCCCAGGGAACCTGCAAAGCCTTTCATCCAGCAGAGGTAAACAAAATGTGGAGCCGTAATAACTGAGAAGATGTATTCATTACTGTGTAAAGCGCTCAGTGATCTGAGGATAAGAGGAGGCGGATGAGGGAAGATATTACTTTTATTACTAGTATTCTGCTAACTGTGCCATTTGTAAGAAATAAATTGTATTGCAAGGAGCACTGACTGATGGGGATCAGCTCCGGGCAGCTCTGCCGAGAGAAGATTTATTGTGAATTACTTGTATACACACAATATTCTTCCTAACAAGTGCACAGTTTCTTCCTTGTTTATTGCTTGAAGTGCAAAAGCCGCCCACGTTCAAAAAATTTGTATTTTTTTATTTTTTTTTAGAAAATCAGAATCATTGATGAGAATTTCAACATCTCCTCAAGGGGTTGTTATAGTCTAATGCAAAGCATTCTCTATAGAACTAAGTTGCCTACAAGTTTCAATCTGAAAATTAAAATTATCCAGCAAGTATTTTGTCTAAATAGATTATATATGTCTAATTTATTATTATTATAATAGATTAGCTAAAATTTTATATAGCCCCTTTCTTAGAATAGGTTTGGTGTCATTACAGCTCCCATAGGGGTTGTCACTGAGCTTTCCTAGGGTGAAGCCAGTCAGGGCGGATTCCACATTGCAAATCCGCAGCAATTTACGGTATAATACAAGTAGATAGATAGATTTTTTTCAAAAACCCATCCACATGTAGCCGATAAAATCCGCACTGGAAGCAGAGCATTCTGCAGATGTTTACGTTCGCTGTATGCTCATTACTGAGCTGAGAAGCTGTGGATTTCATCCTATGCATTTCATTGAAACCCAAGGCACATCCGCTTCTAAAGCTGCGTCAGGATCCGCATGTAAAACAAATGCCGATTTTGCTGTAGAGTCGGGGTCGATTTGTTGTAGATTCGTTGCAAAATCTATAACGGAAATTGTCTGCTACTTATCCTCATGGCCCCAGAGTCCTGAATGACCGGTCAATCTGCTTAAATTCTGTGTCCTGGAAGTCAATGGCTCAAAATATATATTACACTGAAATTTAGATGAGTGTTCCAACAGACACTCACGCCAGGAACTTTATCCAGCATCCTAATCAGGAGATTTCATACCGATATGTATTGATACAGGAGAAATAACACACAGACGCTGCTGGTATGCTCAAAATACACCTCTGGGGGTTTATTGCCAAACTCAATTAGAATAATATCATTATAAAGGGGTGTAGGCTTGAGGTTAACCAATCAGAGGCAATGTGACAATAACTCTTATTCTGCCAATAGCAGACCATAAGAATATTTCAAATACATAATTCTAATTCTTCATTAAAATGCTGACATCCGGTAACACCTGGAAACAAGCATACAATGGGGTGGTGTTAACTGTTCTTTCCCATCAGGGACTGTGTTGCGATAACGAAAATAGTTGCATTTTAGGTCTGGGCATTCGGTCAACCCGCTAGCCATGGATACATGAAGGCTACACGTTGAACTCATAAAGATAACACATTTCTTTGAGACTTGAGCAAAACTATGTAGAGGAAAGGTCATTAAAATAATGGAGAGTACATATTTTAGTAATTCGGCATCCTGCTTGATAAATCATAATATAATCTAATACAGATAATATAAGCAAATAGACCATCCTTCACATCTGCTTATATGTGCAGGAGCCCGGGCTGTATAACTACACAGATATGCCATTCAGGAGTTTGGTAAAGTTGTGTAATGACCACTAAAGTGTGAAGAAGTGAAATTCTGGCTGCTTGCTATAGGCTGCGCATTTATATTGCCCAACTTACTTAAAAGGAATATTAGACCTGGAAGTGAATACATATGAAAGCTGCTATTTGTCTGCAAGACTAAGTAGAGCGTCTTGTTTAACCCCCGTAAGAAATTGAACATGGAGACGAATGGGGTAAAGAATGTCCAAAGCGCTGCCTTCTAGAATATTCAGGATACTGAGCTGACGTGAGTTTTGCGATGTTTTTTCTGTAGACAATGCAGGTTTCTTTTTTTTTTTTTAATCCGTTTTTATACACATTCTTTTTGCTATTTTAGAATTTTTATTCTTAAAGTTTGAAAATAATAGTAAAAAATAAGCTTTTTTACGTTTCAGCTATTTTTTGGGGTAATATAGTTTTACCCTAATATAGACCTTTTATTTGTGATAGTCATTGTCTACCGTAAATTTTAATATATTACATGTCCATATTAGGGTAATTGGGCTAGCGTTACAACAATGATTGGCTGGGGGAACGTTTTTTTTTGGGGTGAGTATTTTATGTGTATTTATAAAAAAAAGACCTTTGGGGAACTTTATATATTTTTTTCTTTTTTACACCTTTCTTTTCCACTGTAACTGGAGCTGCACAGCAGCCACAGTTACAGGGGAAATCAGCCCTCTCATAGTGACGATTGTCACTAATAGGGCTGTGCTGGGTCTAGTAAGAACCAGCAGCAGTCTGTCACTAACGGCACCCGGCGATCATATGACCAGTCACATGATCACCGGGAGCAATAGATACAGCGGGGTGGCCGCTGCCTCTATTCCTATACACAGCATTCATTGAGCGCTGTGTAAAAGAGATCGGAGAAGACAGAAGCAGCGAAAGCTGCTTCTATCTTCTCCTCACAGTCCCCGGCAGTCACTGACAGCCGGAGACCCGACATTCAGCTGTCTGATCGCTCGGGCAGCATGTTAAAACCCGAGCCGTGAAAAGTCTATGGCTCGGGTTTTAAAGGGAATGTGTCGCTAGAATTTTTTTTTTTTTTTTTAGTTAAACAATTGTTTTTTAAGTGATTACACATTGTTTTAATTTTTTACATTTTTTCACAAGTCAGGAAATATTATAAATTAGATTCTAATTTATAACATTTCCATGTGCTGGCCTCTAGAGGGAGCAGTTCCCAAAATTGCAGCATAGTCAATGTGGTAAAGCAACCTCATTGCTTTATGCTGCAAATTTGGGGTAAACACACTCTCTAGTGTCTTCACACAATCCCCCCTCCCTTCTTCTGGCTAGTGCCAGGAGAAGGAGGGGTTTGAATCTTCAAACCTCCTACACTGTGTGCCGCCATTTTCTGAGCGACTGCACAGTGTAGGAGGATTAGATACAGTGATCAGCAGACAGTATAACACGAACATAATACACACATCACATACACGAACATAAATTACCTGCCGCCTCCGCTCCTATTCCTTGCGCCTTCGCTTCCTTGAACATATGGCCGGAAGCTGCGGCCGGAAGTCGTCATCTTACTGTCCGGCAGCGGCTTCCGGTCCACAAGAAAATGGCGCCGGATTTCTCTCTGCGAATGAGCTTAGTTTTGGTCGGTGTGGGAGCGGCGTATGCTGCAGTGAATGGAACGGCTCCCGTTCGCATTCTCTATGGGGTTGTATGTGCCGTATGCCATCTCCTGTATGTGTCGTTAATCGACACATACAGAGATTTTAAAAAAATGGCAGCCTTCATAGAGAAGTAATTATAAATAAATAAAAGAATATAAAATATAAAACACAAGAGTATAAATAAATACAATTTGTTATCATATTAAAAGCAATATAATAAAAAAACAAAAAAACATTTCATGACACCTTCCCTTTAAGGACCCTGAACGCTGGACTTAAAAACACAGCCAGCAGTCGGGAACCAGTTAAATCAAACTAGTCCGCATAGTCTGGCCTCTATATAAGACAATAATAGATGTGATCAATTATTCCCGTGATGAACGATCATTTAGTGTGAATTCTATTTTGATTTGTGGCCACTTCCCTATTAAAAAAAAATAATAAAGAATGGATCGTGGCCACATTTTTACATCTATGGCCAGCTTTATTCCGTTAATGGCCAATGGGCTTGTAGTGTAATTGCAAAAAAAATAAAAAAAACTTTTCTGATCCTTATTTTTTCTCTTTTATTAATAAAAAAAAATATATATATATATATGAAATCGTTCTAATTGCGATCACAAGTTTAACAACATTATTTTGTTATGGTAATTTTTTATTTTAGATTTTGTTTATTTGAATAATTCAGTAAAGAGTTCTAACTTCTAAATTTTTCTGCTCTACAACAATTATTAGTGTTAATACAATTTATATCATCGGCTCCAGCACAGAATAGCTACATGGGCGACGTGTGAGGAGGTGCGAAATAATTTTTGTTTTTCTTATTTAGAAACGTAGCTATTCTTGCTCATTATTTTAAAGCTTTTTTTTTTTTTTTTTTTTTTCTCGTTATTCCCCTATTTTTACCTAACAGCAGCCGGCTCTGTAGGTTGTATTAACAATATATTCACATGACCTCATTAAATGAGATCTTGAACTGTTGAACAAAACTGAAATTCATCGGAGAAGTATACAGTGTATATATCTCTCACTCTGTTTTAGTCATTACGCACTCCCCCGTCTCAGATTAATTCCAAGGGTTTGGAGCCGGGCCCCGCAGCGAGAGTCATGTAGCAGTTCCGCTGTCATGCAGGGGAGCCACAGATTCCACGTTTAATTAAATGGAAAAAAACCACAGGACCTTTGTTACTGTCATCTCCCAGCAAGGAGTAAGCTGGGGCGAGCAGTGGGACATGATCTGGCAGTGACAACTGTACCAATACACACTTGTATGTGACAGTGGTGAATAATACCTAATTGTGGTGTTATCCTGAGCAGCGTTACATACAACATTGGAAGCTGGGTCCCTGTAATGTCAATCACAGACTTGGAGCCAATGTTACTTTCTACACAACCTTCGTAAAAGACACAACTTTGGAAAAGATTCGGAAATATGTACCGTTGTCCTTTCAGGTGATACAGATTTTTATTTCATCATGTAATGATTTTATTGTAATGTTTATGTAATCAGGAAGCGGCATATTGTTTTAGGTTAAAAGCCCATGCCCACAAAAGTAGAATAAATGGGGAGGTCTAAGTAACTAAATAAATCAAATTTATAAAGCAATTACACATAGTAAAGTAATACAATTTGTCGAGAAAAATCAATGTATCTGCCTTGACTAATCCATAAAAGTAACATCATAAACGATATAAATAACATAGTAAAATTGTTAATTTTTCCATGATTCAGTCATTAATGATAATCATCACAAGAAAGATCAGTACCGACTAATTGGTCAGAAACTGTAATCAGACTTCATCGTTTTTCTCTGTTGGTCCTTTACTAATGAGAAATGAAGCAAGTTTATGAGAAGTTAACATAAGAACGATTTTCCTAGAAAAGCAAAATACAGTTACGGTATATGTATGCCTTTTCAGAACAGCCACTCTTAGGAGAAAATTCGGCAACTCAAAATCGGTACCATTCATCTAAATGAGTTTGTTTCTAAAGCAAGCACATGGATTTTTTGCAAGTTCCATTCAGATGGAATGGATTTTCGGTCGCAGGAGTTTCTACAACAAAATCTTCTGCGTGTGAATCCGCCGTTATAATAAAACAATATCTTACTGCGGATCTTGCAACTGAATATGCTGCCCTAAGTAAGGGCAGCATATTACAGGGACCGGTCCGTCGACCTATTATCCAAAACGAAACCAAAAAAAATATTGTGCCGTTTGGCTAATCGTGATCAAAGAATACACTGGACTCATAATTTTATATGGGGTATTCATGAGGCGGAGCACTCAACCCCCGCTTCCTCACAGTGATTTGATGGATACAGCCGTCCGTCAATCCCTGCTGATAAGGGCAGGCGGAGCGCTACCCTTAAGAATACACCGGACTCTCATAAATATGAGTCCGGTGTATTCTTTGACTGCTCTTATTAGTCAAAAGGCTCAATATATGTTGTTTTTTTTTTCTGCCGACCGGTCCGCTTTAAAGCTTATAAGACTGAGCATAATATCATGACATCGACCTTGAAATATGGGTGATTAAAGTAAAGTTTAGCTGGATACTTCTTAAGGTGGCCGTATACTTTAAATAACGACAGATTGGCCGACAGTTTTTTCTCTTAACACCCCCATAAACCTGCGCTCTTGGCACCTGTGGGAAGAAAGGATCGGGCATGTTGTATTTCAACATGTCGATTGTTCTTTCCCCCATATCTGCCATTTGAGCGGGAGGTTGGGGGACACCATACACATTAGGTCGTCGGCCAATCCCACCAAAATAGTCGGGTTCAGCGCGACCACCTTTTAGGCCACATACACAGGAACGTATTTCTGCGGCCGCAATTCACCCACAAATCTGTAGGTGAATTGCGGCCCAATTCATTTCAATGGGCCCATGCACACAACCATGGTTTCAACAGTCCATGCATGGCCCAGGAGCCTGGAACGCAGAAAGAACGGACATGTCTTATTACGGCCATGTTTTGCGATCCAGGCTCATAGAAATTAATGCACGCGGCCATGTGCATGGGCCGCCATTTGCGGGCGGCCTGCTGGAGACACTCAGCGACCGTGCGACCCGAAAATCACGGCCGTGCACATGGCTATGGTCGTGTGCATGAGGCCTTAGTGTTTTTCTCAATTAGTTGAATTAGTAATTTAATTGCTAAACTGCTGTGCATGCCCTGCTATCAATGGCAGAGAACTTGACAGAACCCAGAAGGATCCAATCATCAATGTGGTCCAGTGGGGGACATTTGGATCTGTCGTACATCTGGCTTTGGTTTCCGTTGTGAACAGATGTGAACAAATCCTTAAAGTGTAGCAACCTACAAGTGGCCCTGGAGAAGACCATTTTCTTCCTTCTGGATGAGCGTTATGTTGGATATTTTTCACTGGGAGCATTGCCCTAAATATTCTCTATCTGTGGATGTCGTTCAAACGAATGGTCCAACATGATTGATCAGTAGCATTGCAGCCATCCCTAATCTTAGAGGGGTCGTCCGGTTTCAGCAAATTAATGCTATTTTTTTGTATAACTAAAAGTTAACCAATTTTCCAATATGCTTTCTGTATTAATTCCTGACAGTTTCCAAGATCTCTGCTTGTTAGTCAGTAGTAACATTCATGGTTTACTTCCAGTGGATAGAATTCTTTCCATGGTCATGTGATGGACACACAGGTGCACAGCTCGTTACAGTATGTGTATCAGAGCTATGTCTTCTAATGATCCCAGCACCTGTGTGTCTATCACATGACCATGGACAGACTTGTTTCCACTGAAAGTAAACCATGAATGTTCCTGCTGAATAACAACAAGCAGAGATCTTGGAAACCGTGAAGAATTAATACAGAAAGTATATTGGAAAATTTTAGAACTTTAACTTATACAAAATATTACCTTAATTTGCTAAAAAGGGGACAACCCCTTTAAGTGTATGGCCAGCTTTAGTGTAGGTGACCAGAATGATCAGATCAACCCACTAAAAAAAATCCTTGCAATTTTATCACAAGGATATTCTTGATTTGGTAACCGTGTTCCTTAAAATGTATCCTTGTATGTAAATGAGCATCTCAGACCTATGTCCCGGTAAGGTTTCAGAATATTTACTGTATCCAGTTTAGACCAAATATTCACGGGTGTAAATGCAGTTTTATTGGGACCGGATGTCCCCTTCTAATGTTATGTAAAGTGATCCACTGTGCGAATGTATTTTTGATATGAACAGAGACAACTCTTCGTTTACAATCTTATGTACAGCCTGTTACTGGCTATAGATGAACGTGACCTCTCCAGACTATAGTCCTCATTTTACTTCATATATTACTCCTAGGATGAGCGAGAAGCTAGAGAAAATGTAAAACGAGAGCAAGATGAGGCTTATCGTCTGTCTCTAGAAGCTGACCGAGCCAAGGTGAGTGCTCCCCGTTTCTGTATGACTTCATGATGACAATGGAAATATGGAAATCGATCATTCCCAGTGATAGAATATGAGTTGTTCATCTGTCTCCTCTTCCCGTCACAGAGGGAAGCTCAGGAGAGAGAAACGGCTGAACAGCACCGGCTGGACCAGATAAAGAAAGAACAGGAGCAGGAAAGAGAGGTATATTATCTTCATTGAGTGAATTGTTTCCCCCAGAAACAGCGCCACCCTTGTCTGTCGGCTGTGTATTACAGCTCGGCTCCCTTCACTTGAATGGGGATGAACTGCAATACCAAATACAGCCCATAGACAAGAGTGGCACTGTTTTTGGGAATAAAAATACTTTCTTCTCTAAACCTGGACAATCTTTTTAAATATTGTGAATGTATAGTATTGATTTTAGGCTATTTTCACTAGAGCGGACTATACACATACTGTAGGATACATGTGGGCCAACAGCTATGTTTCTCAACACCAGACACAATAAAATTCAACATGCCCGATCCTTCTTTTCCCAGAGGCAGGCGTTGGGGGACAGTCAGACTGCCTCTATGCACATTAGATGGTCTGTCCACATTTGTATAATGTGTATGGCCATCTTTAGACAATGTTTATAAGTGCCGTTTTTTTTTCTTATTGGCTTTCCTCAGCGAATTACGGGCTCAATAAGAAGTCTATGAGTCCGTACACTTCTCACTCGGCTTTCCGAGGAAAGCCAATCCGAAACTAACCGGCACAGCGTTCATCTTGGCGCTTCATCTTCTTTATTTTAGCGATCGTGGGGATCTCAGTGCTTGGACACCCACCGATCCAAACTTTTGACATGTCAAAAGTTTTTGAAAAGTTTAGTTACACTTTAACATGTGATCTGCCTATGATCCGCCCGACATGGTAACGCTCTCCTTGATGCTTCAGTAGGCATAAACTGAGTGTCATGTACTGCCTCTTGTCCCATCCATGTAGAAGACCTATTCTCTTGTATATAGAGAGTACTATATGTCGAATTCATAACCGGGTAGGATTCCCTGTAGTCATTTGTAATACTATAGATATCTCATCATGGATATGAAGATGAGCCGAGTACTCGATACTGCTATATCAGGCTAACTCAGCTCTGCTACATCTTCCAAAGAAACAAAATAAAACCTTCTATTGCTTTCAAAGTATTCTTTCTGTGCAGAGATACATACTGAAAATGTAGTTGTGGTGTCTTGAGTTTAATAAACCTCCAGCACCAGACAGAAGCGGATTCTCGAGGCTGCTCGTACGCTCTCCAATTGTATACATGTATTTTTCTTTGTGCCTCTGTGGATCTAAAGCAATAGTTCCCAGTAAAACAAACAGGTATTCTTTCTCTCCGCATTCATTCTGTTACCCTACCTTTTCATTCTAGAAGCCGCTTCACAATAGCTGTTTGGAAACTATATTTTCCTACAAAAAAATAAGCTCCCGGTCTGGGTTTCAGAGTGCGGCCAGCGCTCCTTTCTTTTTAATACAGTGTGCAGTACTGAAAATAATAGATATTTGCTTTGCAAAACAAAAGCCGTTTTTTAACAATGCTGTTTATTAGAGAATGCTGCAGTTGAAGTTCAGGGATTACACATAATCTATTGTTGTCGGACTGTTTGCTTACATAGAGGGGTTTTGTTCAGCGCGTATATTTGTAATGTGGCTATTGATCTATTCACAGGGAGCCGACTCCTCCCTTTTCTTTCGAGCCCCCGAGTCGGGTTTTCAGATTGGGGTTATGTGCTCTATGCATCATCTAATTGTTTGTTTTTTTTTCCTCTAAGTTGGTCCATTGCCTAGGTATAGTCATTGTGAGTCTCCGTCCTGTGACAACGCCATCGGGGGAACTGGTTACATTGGGGAAATAGGAATTCTTTGCACAAAGGAAAGGGACTCTAATGAGCTACTGTTTATCCTTCTGCGATATAATTGAGCGGGTGCAGTAAATAAAATGGCATCTGTTATTGCAGCCGGCAGGAAAATGTCAAAACAACAGAAAGAAACAGGTGCTTTAATAACAATGGAAGCGGCAAGTGAAAGGAGCGCGGATTATAGAATAAACATGAAATGTAGAAATCAGGAGAGCGCTCAGCGGCACGGTTCTGCAATTCCCATTCACATGCGTCTACCTCTGGGGGCTGCGATCATTGTTACGCGCAGGCTGAAAAAAAGACTTTGGGTTGTTTTATCATTTTATATCGTTTTTTGTTTTGTTTTATCATTGCATTCTGTCATTTATATTTATGCTTTTGTATCCAGGTTCCAAGTTTATGGCACAGTAATGCAAACCGAAGCCTCTCTTGGAAAGCACATAGTAATTTGCAGGTGCTACGTTTAGGGTAAACGCTGTCACTATTGTATCAAACAGTATATGACATGCACGACTTGCTTATTACCATGTTCTTACTGACACGAGCAACATTGGTTAATTTTTTCTGATATTTCGTTTGCTTCATGTCGCATGTATATGTGATCTTATGTGGCTCCATGAAAATACATTGCGTTTAATTTTGCACTGAGGACCTGGAGAAAGTCCTTGAGTTGTCATTTAGCCCTTCCCTTAAAGGGGTTGTCCAGATTTAAAGGGTAAGATTTGTTGGGGTTTTTTTTTCTCCCTAAAAACAGCACCACTCTTGTGTCTGTTATTTCAGCCTAGTTCTATTCGCTTGAATGGGGAAGAACTGCAATACCAGACACAGCAAGCACATAGGAATATGCCATGTATCATAACGTTGGAATCAGAAAAATGCAATTAAACAAATTTTGCAATGGGGGGAAATAACTGATGAATGACTCTCCTCAGGCAGAAGTCATGTATGACATGGGGTGTGGATTCAGTCTGCCTGTAACAATTTGTATCCCCCAGGGATAGACAATGGAAATGAGAATTAATTCTTAAAATAATACTTAAATCGGATCTGTCAGTTTGATATGCTGCCATTAAGGCCAGCATATTACAGCTTCAGGTCCATATTCCTAGTAGCCAAAATGGCACCAAATATTTTAGTGCCGTTTGGCTTCAAGGATTGCTGAAAGAATACAGCGGACATATATAAGTCCGCTGTATTTATGAGGGGAGTGCTCCCCTGCCCCTCATGCCGGTGATTGACAGAATTTTCTCAGCCTGTATGAAAAGTAAACCTGGCCATACACTAGAGATTTTGGATGGCTAATTTAGACCATTTTCCACTGACTGAAGGCACCTTTTTCAAGACACTGTTGAGTGGGACCGACACCGACTGAAGACCGATATCGGTGGAAAAGTTGATCGGCTGTGTTGGCTTTTCTCAGTTGTTGGATACAGTCCTCGGAAAGCCATTCATGGCAAAGTCAGATCTGCTCCCCATCAATAAAAGCTTCGACCAGGCCACAAATCCAGCCTTCTAGTGTTGTCACAGATCAACCATTAACGACAAGTCGCTCAAAAACATCCATGTAAGGCTTTGTTCACATCTGCGTCAGGGCTCCCTTCGGACGTTCCATCTGAGCTTTCCCTCGTAACGGAGCCCTGACTGACACAAACGGAAACCATAGGTTTCCGTTTCCATCACCATTGATTTGACGGACCTGGTGCCAATGGTTTCCATTTGTGTCAGTCAGGGCTCCGTTCGGAAGGAAAGCTCCAACGGAATGTCTGATTGGAGCCGTGACGCAGATGTGAACAAAGCCTAAGATTGCTAATGTGTGGTCAGCTTAAGTTTCTGCTGCTTTTTTGTTTTTTGTTTTTTTATATTGAAGAGAATTTGAGAACTGATAAAGACTATCAGTATTTCAATTCAGCTCTCGCTATTAGTTAACAAATTGCACTTCCTAAAAATGTATTCTCTTTTTTTTAATGTTATATTTTTAAATTTAAAGTCAGTGGAAAAGGAGATAAAAGGAACACTATGTAAAAGAAAAGATGAAAAACATGGTCTCCTATTACTCCATTAACAAAAATGTAAAGAAAAAAAACAACGGTATGACATGTTTTTTCTTTATTTGGCCTTATGCACACAACCGTATCCCGTATCTACACAAGTTCTGAGTTGTACTGCGAAGTGTTACGCCACCCCGTTTTTTCTCATGGGTTAGGTGACATGCTCCATTGGATGCCTTTTTACGGAACTATGCTCTGCTTGAATCATTGCTTCATAGGGAGAATACCTCTATAATACAGAGTTGTACAGATGCACCAAATGACGGCACACAGAGTTCCTTTTGCAGAAAACAGTTTTTTTTTTCTTTTATATATATATATATATATATGTATGTGTGTGTGTGTATATATATATATATATATATATATATTTATATAATATTTTTTTTACAGAAACACATTTAATTTTTTTTTCTGAATGCCCAACACTAGTATGAAGATGCCCTTATTCCTGGATGAATTCACCCATCACTGTGTCCGCCATCTCTTTCACTTGATTAAACTGGCAGGGCAGTTGTCTTTCGCTAGAGAAGCTATAGAGGTGATTAACTTTCAGGAAACAAGACGACACTTGTTTCTTTGTTGACAAACGAGCCTGGAAAACATGCGAGGTGTTACATGGAGGAGATGTAATACCAGTTAAAGGAGGATCAGGTTTAAGATTTATTTGATTGTTTTCGCACCTATTCATCTTCAAAGAAAGAAGAAGGACCTGCGTGAATCGGGGCTAGTAAGTAATTACACTTCCACTCTGAAGCCTCGTTAACCTTTACGTCCTGACAATTGAATCAGGTGTCCTCTCGGGCAGGGCTATCTGATCTAATTGGGATTTGTAAAAAGAGGATTTCTTTTAATTAGCTGCACACGGTCATTAAGTGGTGGGAAATAAACAGATTTGTCACCTGGCACTCAGATGACAGTGACAACATTGTCTCTGGATCTTTGACACCTGTCCCTAAATCTATTGAAATGGCAGTTAAAGGGAAAAAAACAAGGTATAATACACTGTTCTATAAGTGCACGCTCTTGTTTATCTGTCGTTACACAGTGATCACTGGGATGTATATGATGTTTAGTTGAGTGCAATATCATAATTGTGGTTTAGTGGCAGTAATAAGAATTGGATTGTCATTTCTCAAGGTCTAAAAAATTTTAAAAATCATATGGACTATTATATGACCAATAGATAAATTTGACGGATCAAGCCAAAAATTAGGATCTATGGTTGAGGTTAGACCTTTGAAACGAATCCATTTATTTGGAAATTTTTTGGGGATATGTTGTCATTTTATCTCCTTCATCAGAAAATAGATCAAATGATAGGAAGAAAATTATACATTCATAAAGATAATCCAGAATGGTCGTTAAGATCGCAACTGCAGAAAATGGGGAAATTTTAAATTTAGACAGGTGGTCTAGGGTAGTTTAGTTATTAATTTAGTGATTCTCTTGGTGGTCTAGGGTAGTAAAGAGATTGGCTTTAATATAAAAGCAGACAATGTGTCACCGACTTTATTTTTATCTCTCTAAGGGCGACATGCAGTAGTGACGGGTATGCTGATTTCAGCTGTGTGTATTTTATGTGTGAATTTACTGTATGTTATCTTAACTTTCAGTTTATTAGTTGCTGTGAACTTGAAGGCCTGCATATTCATGAGCTGCGGGCTTCAACTACTTAGCTGCCAATAATTGACAGTCTTTCAGAGGGTTAATGCCAGCTACCCTGGTAGTCTAGGGAAGTAAAGGCGTTAATACCAACTTCCCTAGTGCTCAAGGATAGTAAAGGCGTTCATGCCAATTTTCCTTGGTGGTCTATGGTAGTAAAGGCATTCATGCCTGCTTCCCTGGTGGTCTAGGTTGTAAAGGAGTTAATGGCAGCTTTCCAAGTGGTGTACGGTAGTAAAGATGTTCATGCGAGCTTCCCTGGTCGTTTAGGGTAGTAAAGGCGTTAATCCAGCTTCCCTGGTGGTCTAGTGTAGTAAAGGCGTTAATCCCAGTTTCCCTGTTGGTCTAGTGTAGTAAAGGTGTTAATCCCAGTTTCCCTGGTGGTCTAGTGTAGTAAAGGTGTTAATCCCAGCTTCCCTGGTGGTCTAGGTTGTAAAGGAGTTAATGCCAGCTTTTCAAGTGGTGTACGGGAGTAAAGATGTTCATGCGAGCTTCCCTGGTCGTTTAGCGTAGTAAAGGCGTTAATCCCAGTTTCCCTGGTAGTCTTGTGTAATAAAGACGTTAATGCAAGCTTCCCTGGTGGTC
This sequence comes from Rhinoderma darwinii, assembly GCF_050947455.1. Taxonomy (NCBI): domain Eukaryota; kingdom Metazoa; phylum Chordata; class Amphibia; order Anura; family Rhinodermatidae; genus Rhinoderma; species Rhinoderma darwinii. The sequence continues at coordinate 24,988,383 of NC_134693.1, read as the reverse complement.
TAGGGTAGTAAAGGAGTTAATCCCAGTTTCCCTGGTGGTCTAGGGTAGTAAAGGCGTTAATCCCAGTTTCCCTGGTGGTCTAGGGTAGTAAAGGCGTTAATCCCAGTTTCCCTAGTGGTCTAGTGTAGTAAAGGCGTTCATCCCAGCTTCGTTCATGGTCTAGTGGAGTAAAGGTGTTAGTCCCAGCTTCCCTGGTGGGCTAGGGTAGTAAAAGCGTTAATGCTAGCTTCCCTGATGATTTAGGGTAGTAAAGGCATACATGCCAGCTTCCCTGGTGGTCTAGGGTTGTAAAGATGTTCATGCCGGCTTCTGTGGTGGTCTAGGGTAGTAAAGATGTTCATGCTATCTTCCATGGTGGTCTAGCGTAGTAAAGGCGTTAATCCCAGCTTCTCTGGAGGTCTAGCGTAGTAAAATCGTTAATTCCAGCTTCCTTGATGGTCTAGTGTAGTAAAGACGTTAATCCCATTTTCCCTCGTGGTCTAGGGTAGTAGAGACGTTAATCCCAGCTTCCTTGATGGTCTAGTGTAGTAAAGGCGTTAATCCCAGACTCCCTGGTTGTCTTGTGTAGTAAAGACGTTAATCTCATTTTCCCTAGTGGTCTAGGGTAGTAGAGACGTTAATGCCAGCTTCCCTGGTGGTCTAGGGTAGTACAGGCGTTAATCCCATCTTCCCTGGTGGTCTAAGATAGTAGAGGCGTTAATGCCAGCTTCCCTGGTGGTCAAGTATAGTGAAGGCGTTAATCCCAGCTTCCCTGGTGGTCTAGCATAGTAAAGGCGTACTTTCGAGCTTCCCTAGTAGTCAAGGGTATTAAAGGTGGTATTAAAGGCGTTAATGCCAGCTTTACTAGTGGTCTAGAGTAGTGGAGGGATTAATACCTGGTGTTCAGTGTTTGTCACCTCCCCTGTGTCCACCAATATCTTCTGTGTCCTGTCTTTGACAGAAAGCTGAATGTGATTTACTCATCCTTCCTGTCCTGATCTTCATGACCTCTCCGCCAGATCAGCATGGAAATGGGCGGGGGGGGGGGGGGGGGGGTGTTGCTGACCTCAACCTCATACTATAAAACGCACATGGACTTTAGCAAGATTTTTTTCTTGCTTTAGGCTGGGTTCACACGACCTATTTTCAGACGTAAACGAGGCGTATTATGCCTAGTTTTACGTCTGAAAATAGGGCTGCAATACGTCGGCAAACATCTGCCCATTCATTTGAATGGGTTTGCCGACGTACTGTGCAGACAACCTGTAATTTACGCGTCGTCGTTTGACAGCTGTCAAACGATGACGCGTAAATGGACTGCCTCGGCAAAGAAGTGCAGGGCACTTCTTTGCCACGTAATTTGAGCTGTTCTTCATTGAACTCAATGAAGCACAGCTCAAGATTTACGAGCGTCTCAGACGCCTTGTAAATTACGAGGAGGAGCATTTACATGTGAAACGAGGCAGCTGTAAACAGTCTGTCTTTTCACACGTAAATGCCTCTCATCGTGTGAACATACCCTAAGTGTCTTATAGTCTGAAAATACAGTGGCCAAGTCCATTTGCAATTGGTTTGAGATTTCCATAGCTTGAAATCTCTAACATAGAGAGAGAGAGCGCAACTGATTTCAGTTCTATATAGAGGGTGTTGTATTGGGGATTTCCAGTGCCAAAGATTATGGATTGTCCTGTTACACTATGAACTATATACTGCATTGTTTTTAGTTACAAAAACATTATCTTTTAAAGTATACATGCAAATAAATCTGCCTCCACAGATGATTAAATTGCATAAATAATACGGACCCTTCTAAAAGAGTGTCAAGGGGTCCAAAGACAAGGGGTTTGGGCTTCACTTAAAAGGGGTTCTCGCATGACAGACAACCACTTTCATATTGGAGCAGCTGATTACTACTGATGGCTGATATTCGCTGGAGGCCACTGCAAGCCAGAAATGTAGATGATTATTACATGGCAGCCATTTACGTTATTGTCCATTTATGTAATAGATGGCTGGAGTCTGCTAGAGTGACTCTCCGCATCTGACTATTAGAACGGGGTCCTAAGCAGAGGATCCCCTCTATGATGTCAATATCCACTAATAGGGCATTTGGACAGGGGATATTTTCATGAGACAACCCCCTTTTATTTAGGGAATCCATGGAGGTCCCAGGCTATGGACCCTGACCAATGTTGTATATTATGTCTATATGACGTCTCAGAAGATAAATTCATTTAATATTTATACAAGTAAAACTTATAAAATCTAAACCTAATTAAAATGGGATAGTGGTACCTAGGGGGGTAGTATGGGCTCAGTAAATACATATGTGCCATTTTAGATGACTATACACAAAAAAAAAGTAAAACTAAAGTAAGAAAAGCAGTTGTTTTCATGATGACACTGGTAAGTGTGCGGCCAGCATAAGTTAGTAGAGTTGAACAGAAATACGGTGCAGTCTCCAGAAAAAAGTACGTTTCTTTATAGTATTATGTTAAATGACTTAAGACATTTTTGTCTAACAATCTCCTTTTGTATCCATGTGCTGCTATGGCTCCAGTGACTTGGAAACATCCATGCTTTCGGCTAAGAACATCTTTAATACCTTTAGAAACAATTAATTGCAAAGAATTTAGGTTTTAAGAGAGGTTAAAATAGGGTTCGCCAATTCAAAGCGATGGGATGCATTTGCAACTTGTTTAGTTTTATTGTAGTCCAATAAATGACCATGGCCTATTGACCCCCCCTTTATCTCATTCCCAGGCTATCAGGCTTTCCCTGGAACAGTCCCTTCCTCCGGAGCCACCAGAGGAGCTTAGTGATCCACAGAGCAAGCTGCGAATTAGGACACCGAGTGGAGAGTTCATTGAAAGGCGTTTCCTGAGCTCCAACACATTACAGGTGGTCTTCAACTTTGTAGCATCCAAAGGATTCCCTTTTCAGGAGTACAAACTGCTCAGCACCTTTCCACGTAGAGATGTGAGTATCTCAGGGTACCTAACGCTTCTCCTTCATGCTATAAAATTACATGAAATATTGGGCTAGCAATTGGAAGACTGTTTATCAAACCAATGAATGATGCAGTTACAAAGCATGACCGGGGCTCTAGATGGTCATGTTATATGTGATCACCTTTTATCCATAGACCTTTCTAGACGGCTGCAATAAAGGCTGAGGTACCTTGCCATGCAAATGATGTTTTACCTGCAGCTTTATCCTCAAATTTCCTTTCTGAGTCTTGTGATTTGCTAGTAGCCACTTGTTGGTAGTAGTGGCGCTGCAGAAGAATTGGACACTGGTCTCCACCAACAGATTACAGATGAGGCCCCAGTAGCCAGACACAATGTGACCAGCTTGTCGGGGGATCCTTGTAGCAAAAAGGGATTATCCAAAGTGGAGAGCCCCTTTAACAATCTGACTATTATGTTTCTGGGACTAAAAAACGTTGATGTTTTTTCCATTGGTCTTTAATTGATTTAGGCATATGTACAATTCAGTTATTAACAGGGGTGCGGGGGGATGGCTAATATTTTCATTGACCATTATGACAGGGGCTCCATCACCATTTCCTCCATGTACTATTATATATAGTTAAACCATACTGACATCCCTAAGTAATAATATTTAGGAATGAATGAATGAATGTTTAATGCGCTTTATATCCAGTCCTGATGAGGATAATACTTGTAAGTGGGATTGGTGTAAAGCAGGGATGTCTTTAACAAGGATTCGGCAGATACATGGTTAATCCGGTTGCCGTCTGACCTGCCCACTTTAAACTGATCAGCTCCATAAACTCGGATGAGAGGAAGCGACTCATTTGTAGATCATTTTATTAATCAACTGTTTACAAAATATTTACAAGCCGCATACAGAACCAAACATCGGGGGCTTAAAAATGACTAATACAGCTGAAGCTCCGAGATGTCTCTGTAATATATTCTAATCTCCTTAGAGCCAGCGATAATTAAACTGGAAAGAATACAATTTCCAGCAGGCCAAGAACTGCAAATGCTTATTGTGTGGTTTATATAGGACACTTTAACCCTTTGCCTGCCAGAGGCCTCTGTAGTCGTTTTGTTGGGCCTCATCATAAGCCGATGTCATGAACTATATAAAGCTGGTCTATTATTGGACTCCTCACCGTTATAACATTGGATAGACGTGTGATTCAGGGGGTCTGTGGTTCGTAGATCAGGTTATCGCAGTAGTATATGCTTATACGTTAACACAGGCTTTAGGCTGGTCATCGTTACGGATGTTTGCGTCATCACTCAGATGTTGCTTTGCCTTCATGGAAATTTTACAGAATTATTCATACTGAGCGTTCAGATGACAAAACATCATTAGGTGTTTGATCAGTGCAGTTTATCATTGTAAGGACTCTTGCACGTGGCCGTATTACAGATCCGTGTTGTGTGGATCTGAAATACGGCACCCATAAAAATCTGTTTGCACATACTGCACCTCCGTACCATTGGTCAGAACAAAAATTGTGCCATATTCCACCGCATGCAGTATAACGGAGCTATTCTCCGCTAGAAACATCGGGAGGAATTTATCAACCTTTCTAGCGTAGAAAAGTCGCAAAAGGAGCGAAAAGTCTTATGGCCTTTTTATTCCACCCTCAGAAAGGAGCATGGGTTTGGAAATCGGGCTTTGCCACAGCAGCCCCGACAAATTTGTTATAATTTATGCTCCTAGCTGGCATAGATTTCACTCTGTAGTGCTCTATTTTATGGCCGACGTGGGGGAATGGAATTTGCATGGCTGTGGTCGCTGTGCCACAATTGTGGTGCGCGACCGGACAAAGGATGAAACACTTTTATTGGGAGGCGTACGCCTTTTAATAGCTTTGTCACATTTTACTCCAACTTTTTTTCCTATTAAAACTGGTGTATAAAACGCCAGTCTTAATAAATTCCCAGATTGCGTCTAGAGGAGAATGCGGTGCCGTCCAGTGGCACCATACAGCAGCACACAGTGTCTATGGCTTCATAATCAATGACCGAGATGACCAGCTAACTTCTTGCTGTCGTTCAGGAGCCTCCGCCATGAATGCATAGAAGCACAAGCTTAACATTTTTCAGACTTATTATCTTTTATTACCCAGGTCACCCCCTTGTTGTTATGTCAATGCTCTGTTCTCTGAGTGCTAACACCAAGTGACCCCAATTCTGCACCTTGCCACATTCTTCCTACGCTGTGGTCCCGTGTTGCAGGAACGAACATTTGATCAGCAAATAAAATGCAATTTTTTGAGAATTCCATAGGGCGTAAGTGAATATAGTTCATCTCTTCCATTAGGGGCAGATGCATGGCGTTCTAGAGCACTGCCAGGAGCCCATGACTGTCTCATAGTATTCTGGATATTTGTTTATTATGAACATCGGGTGTCCGATGCCTCACAGGAGGTTCTTGTGAGCCACGTGGCTCCCAAGCCGCATTGTGACCACCCTAGTTGTTTACCCCTCTGTCCCCTGGATATAACTAGTGCCAGTTTTTATTCTTTGTAGTATTAAACGGTGACAATCATTTTCCAATAAGACTAAAGACAAGTGTTCCCCTTCTTAATCCACTACGTGGCCAAAGAATTAAGTAAAAATAATCTCACTCTTTGACAAAGACTGTTTGTTCTGTGCATTATACAGAACGCTTGTGTGTCACAATATAGTCATATAACTGTTCTTTGTCAAGCCTATCTTGTTAAACTTTAGAAAGTAGACTTGCAGCATTTTACTGTATCTGCTACGGTTTACACAACATTCTGCCCAACCAGCGTGGTAGGATTAAATGGAACACGAGTCCCTTAAGGTAATCCCACAGCTGAAGGCATTGCTTAATCATTTAAAACCAGTTTGCTCTGTTCAGTATGGTGTGATTTGCTTAAATCTGTTTAATTGGCCACTTTCAACAAACAAGTGAGATAACATTCTGGCAACCATGTAACCGAGACAAAAAAGAGGAAACCGTACAGTGCATATTTCAGTTACGTTCATCCACTTGTATCAAATAGGCGGAATCTATGGAGTGAGCTAATCCATTAGTCATCCTATTGATATCCTATGGTCGCACTCGCTACTTGGATTGTTATTCCTTGTGTTGCTGTGTGCAACTTCAGATCCATACTGCCCAGGAAACCATAATCACAAACCCGATGGGTTCCATACGGCAGTTTTCCACAAACTCAGCCTGAAGAAGGGCCTTGCACCTGAAACTTTGCTACAGTAATCTTTATGGAACGCTGATCATAATGAAATGAACATCTGGAGTGCAGTTTATTTTCTTTGCTTACTATTATCCACCTTATTCATTTACTAAGCTCTAGTGACATCTCAAGGGTGCGACTAGTTCTTAAAGAGAACCTGTCACCTTACCCAAAAACCTGCAATTGACTTCTCAGTTAGATTACAGGCGTCTCACAGATTCTGTTGCTTTTTGGTTTTTTTCTTCCAGCCCCCACCGTTGCTGGGATATCGGTGCCGTTTGTTCTGGTGTCCGATATGCAAAGGAGGCCTTTGACCGTCAAGTGGGTGGGTAACACCTGTCACTCAACCGCCCACTTGACAGTCAAAGTCCTAATTTACATATCGGACACCAGAACTAATGGGCCCGATATCTCAGGAACGGTGGGGTCTAGAAGAAAAAAATAAAAAGCATCAGAATCTGAGGTGCCTGCAATCTGAGAAGTCGACTTCAGGTTTTTGGGCAGGTGACAGGTCCTCTTTAAAATTGTCCTAGGGAGCACAATCCAACAATCTGGTGAGAAGCCGGCCTTGTATGGCAGATAACCAGTACAGCCTAAATGTTGGAACATGCATGACTATACGATCCTTCCCTTTTCATAAAAAAAAATATTGACAAGTTGGTAGATGTCTCAGTTATTACATCGGCCAATCAAACATCTGGCCACCCTTAAAGGGTTATTCCCACCTTAGACATTTGTCATATCCATATGCCATAAATGGCTAATCGATACGGGTCTCAAATTCTGGTACCTGCACCTATGTCAAGAACGAGGGACTCAATTGTGTCTGGTGAGTCTGCCCCCAGGCGCAGAGTGAAGGGAGAATTGGCAGCGCATGTGTGCAGCGGTTTACATTGATTTTTCTGGGTGTTTCAGAAACAGCCGTCCACGCTTGCTTAGCTATTTCCGTAACTCCGATAGAACAAAACCCCTGTTCTCGACGTGGGAGATGAGCTGGGCCTGCATCTATCAGATATTTATGGCATATCATGTGGATATGCCATAAATGTCTAAGATGGAAACTTCTCTTTAAGGCTTATTTACACTGGAATACTTTTTAAGTCTTTTTCGAGGATCCGATGAAAGTTTCCATCAGTACAATCCTTGCAGCCGGCATGGAAAACAAACTTTGAAGTTGTCAAAGAAGAATCTTCTCCCCCCACTGGCTGAAGAGCACCGTTGTTAAGCGACGGTTCTCCCAAGGAAGTTGAGAGTTCCACCAAGCATGGCAATAAATATTGTTTCAACTTGACCACCTGTAGCCTCTCTTACCATCATCCTGCCAATACAGTAATGGGCTTTACTGGACTCTGTAATGATGAAGCTACTCAAACTTACCGTAACTGGTGGCCTCATGTAATACTGATATTATTCTATAATAACCAGTTTGGTCCCACAGTCCGACCATGTTTGGCTTGTACTACTTATTTCTGTATGAACACGAGGAACAGGAAGTCTTCTCTTTTCCTACATAGGGTTATAGTCTAATTTTCCCTGGAATTATATATCTCATGAAAATAATATCTAGTAGTAGAATAAGATGACTTTAGGCTTGTATCTATTGCATTACAAAACAAGATAATCCTACACCCACATCAGATATTCAAGGCATGATGGTACCGATAAAGTTCTCGAAAGTCTTGGAATCCACAGGTTGCCTGTCCTTGATCTACGCATAAGACAAACTTCTCTGTAGTGTGGGGTTTGCTGAATTTTATTTTCACAATCTGGCAAATTTCACTGTCTATAAATTAAATTAGAAGAGATGAGCTTATTTTGGCCATCAGTTACTGCAGCATATGGCAATTTCAGTTCATTTAATACCTGTGCTGCAAATCTCAACTCAATACCAAAATTCAATTTATTGTCAGTCTGCTGCATCTGTGCAGGTGCGGGATGAGCAGAGCGCCATCTGTGCAGTTTTCTTGCTGGCTGTTTGCAGATATACAAATATCCTACCTTCCTGGCTTCTCGTGTGTGTGTGTATAGATGATGAAGCGTCCATCCACTGTATTATTGCAGCAATGTCTAAAGCCTTTATGAATAAAGAAAGTATATTCATATAACTGAAGATTAGGAACCAGGGGTATTTTAATTTTACTATATGTTGCATTCTGGCAGATTCCGTAGAACATGGCAGGATCATTTCCCACTGGCCAAATAAGAGCAATGATTACCGCTAATTAAAATTGATGTACTTAATTAGTGTAGTAGCACTAAATGTTCTAACGCAGCAGACCACTCACCTTTCCCAAACAGAGCATTGGAACAACCAGGACCCCCACCAACCAGGCATTGGGAAAGTGTAAATGCTATTTTCCCTCCTCAAGGAAATGCCAATTTTGGCAGAATAATTATAATAAAAATACTATACTAAAACAATTTTATTTTGTTCCACTGATGTCATTAATTTATAAAACATTGTGTGTACGATCATCCAGTAGTTTCAAACGTCTGTGCGCCGCTATTTTGAAGCTTGACCCCAAGAACCATTTGTGCCGCAACACCTCTCGTGTAACTTTCAGTGTGTGGATACCATTAATCCCCTATTATATTTCTTCCATCTCTAGAGTTCCCCTGTTAAAAAGCAGTCATGTCCTCTTGAACTTTATAACTAGTAGGCTAGTCACTTTCCACTACAAGATAAGCACTCTCCTCTTCTGCTGCTGTCATCATTCCTGTGATTTTTATTAGCTACAGGGTCATCTGCACATCCTCTGCATAACCGTGCCCTTGATGTATGTAGCCTGATACTAACATAATCATATGAGCGCACAGGCCACTTCCACTCATATAGTCAACACACACTTCTCCTGCTGCTGAGACCTTTTCCATGTTCTGATTAATTACTGGGTGTTCTCACGGCTCCCACTTGATAACACTTTGACAGTAATCTGCATGTAACATAATCATGTGATTGAACAGGTCACTGCCTCCCACCGGGTCAGTACACTCCTGTCCTGCCGCTATGATTTGCTACCATTGCTACTCCTACTCATTTACACCTTATAGAGGACCTGTCACTAGGTCATATAAGTTGAACTTGTTTACTGACCTGAATAGCGCTGTCTCACGGATTCCAGCGCTGTTCTAACTTTTTTCTAGACCCCCTCCATTCCAGAGATATATCCTACTGTTGTGTTAACTCCCTCTATGCTAATTTGCTGTAGTTAGCCAAAAGGGTGTGAACTACCCTCTAGCTGCCTCGTGCTGATTGGTCAGCATCAGAGTCAAGAAAGCTAGCTCCACCCTGTTGGCTAACTACAGCATATAGGGAGCCAACACAACAGTGGGCCATATCTCTGGAACGGGGGGAGTCCAGGAAAAAAGAAAAACAGCGCTGGAATCAGGGAGACATTGTTATTCATGTCCGATAACCAGTTCAACTTATGACCTAGTGACAGGTCCTCTTTAAAAATGAATTCTTAGACAAGCAGAAGAGTCTTCAAACTGCATCTTAAAGTATATGCTTAGTCTGTTGGGTTTTGTTGACCACTTGAACAAGACTTATACCAGCCTCCGAGTTGTAGTGACAGTAGTTATTTATACAGGATCACATTATAGGAGGTGTTATTTTACAATATGAACTTCAGCGGTACGCACTGTTTGTTCCCACAATTGTCTCTATAGAAGGTGGAGTATACAGTTACGGAGTTATGATGTAACAGAGTGAGAGGGGAACGGTACAAACTGTCCTGTATCTCTTGATTAAAAAAAACAAACAGCTGTTTGGTGGCTTGCTGCTCTAACTGCTGCCTGAAACATGCCTCTTTATTTTCTACTAATTGCTACCTAACGAAGCTTATGTTTTTAGCTTGCTGCTTTCCATGTGGAATAGCATTAATAAGAGGTAATGAGACCTTGCAGTATTACAGGACACCCAGGAGAACCGGCGCCCCCCCCCCCCCCCATGGACCTGCAGAATTGGTTACGAAATGGTCTGCGTGAATGTCGGGCATATGTCTTACTGTTTCCTTTTCCTTTTTACAGGTGAAAGTGAATTTATTTGGTCACGGTGGTGATACATTGAGGATTAATATCTTTGTATAGTGGCAGTTTGATTCTCTCATTTTGGCATTGCACATTGCAGAATTGTGTCCACTGCTTGTTTATACTTTTAGCCGTTGTATTCAGTGTTTTATTCAAGATCGTGTTACCTGCAGGTCATTGTTGAGGTTAAGAAATTTGGAGATACAGGATAGAGATTGAAAACACATTGTTTCAAGTATGATATATAAACTATATAGTTATCAATAATATTAAAGCAATTCCACTAGGTATTTATTTCCCATGCTTATATAGTACCAGCATATTCCATAGTGTTGTATAGGGATTGTCGCCATCATGTATTAATGCCGTAATATTGTACAATTTAGGCCTCCTTCGCGCACACTATTTTTCTTAGCGTTTTTAAAAAATTTAATGAATTTAAAGTTTTTCATGGTGTTTTTTTTAGATGCATTGATCGTGGCATGTTTTATTTTGAAACGTTTTGCACATCAGTGAGTTTGCTATCTTATGACATTGTGGGGGTACTTTATACCAATGTGGGTTGTACCCAACCATCTACCTGTCCCTGCGAGACATCTGTTTATAATTAATTTTTTTTGTAGCATTTTTTAAGTCCTATGAGGAAAATGCCAGAGACCTCATTCACATGCTGATGTGTTTTTCTGCACTAAAATTGACCTGCATTGCAGGTTTTAGAAAGCACGGATTTGTTGCAGATATTTGCTATTGAATTCAATGGGGAAGAAGAAATCTGCAATCAAGTCCTAGTGTTGCAGATTTTGTTGTGGATTCGCAGCACCATCCACAGGTGCGGATAATAGTTTAAAATAGGGTCACGTGTGTTGACGCTTCATTGCTGGAGAACAGTTTATAGAGAATGGGGGTGTACCGGGCAAGCGTCGGTACCGGGGAGCCAGTGGGATTGGTGAAATGAGTGTACACATTCCACCAAATTAAAATCTGTACCAAATTCGCTTGAGTTGGTGCTGATTTATCTGCGAATTTGCTTCAGATCTCTTCCGCAGCAAATCTGTTACGTCCGAGCCTAACCTTACAGTAGACATCGGGTATAGTTGCTGGAGTTTCCTTATCACGGACAATTTCTCATTTTGTTTTAGTTAATTGTAGTGTAGAATGAGTTATGAGCCATTTCACACCCGTCCGAATGGCAGAACAATAAAAATACCCTAAGCGCAGGTTCCATCGTACGACTGACACCACCGGCGCCCAATGGAAACCCATTGACTTTAATGGGTTCTGTCGGGGTGTTCGTGGTTTTACCGGAAACAGTAGTGCAGCATGCTGCGCTAATGTGCCGGACCTGCGACCTAGTCCCCATAACGGAGCCTCCAATGCAGATGTGAACAGGCCCTTACACAGCAGCAAGAAGTAGTCTCATAGCAATGGACAACACTGTTGTGTGGTCAGCATATAACTTATCGGCAGAATTATGCTTCTCAGTCTGAACAGACCATGCCGTATTGAGAAAATTGCACAAACTGCACCTGCACAAATACATGTAACCCTACTCGGAGAGCGGTCCGTGCGTTGCTGGAATGTATAGGTGAAGCTCAGCAGTTCGTCCTCTGCTGATTTAGATCTAGATTTTTTCCTGCACAGTTCAGACGGTGCATTTCCTCCATTTAGCTTTGGCATTTTGTGCTCCATGTCAATCAAACTTCCTTTTGTAAGGAGCCTCTTTTAAGTGTAAGCTGCTTATTGATCCGTTTTAGCAGCAAGTAAACGGTTTACAGACACCAAATCTGAACGAGGATGCAGAAGGTTATTGGATGCTAATTAAGCAGAACGATGAGCCATACGAAGAGGAGGAGGAGGGGGAAATCAAAGAGCCGCTAAAACAAAGCGACAACAGCTCTGTTTGTTGACAGATGCAGCAGGCGCATATTCAGTAATTGGGTAATGGTGTAAACATTGGCAATTCGGCAAATCCCTTCGTGCATTGGAAACAGAAGGCAAGCTGAAATCAAGGGTATAAACAGACCCAGCCCTTCTCATGTCACCCACAATCCTCCGCCTGAAACTGTTCGAGGATCTCCGAAGTGTAAGAAAAGATTGACAAAAGGGCATCCTGAATTTGATGATTGCCACCGGATCGGGCGGAGGTTCTGCAGATCTTTAATTAGCGGATGCCCCATCTGGCTGCAGTGCCGCTCTTAAAGCAGTCATAGGTATCTAAGGCAGTGAAGACGTCTCGCCGTGTCTCACCTTTCATGCATCTCCAAACAGCTGTAACATGTAAGGTTAAGTATAACAGTATGCTCATTTAACCACAATCCCACATAACACAACAAACAGACGAGAACAGGCAGAACACAGATAATTAGGGCAACAATTCCCTGGTTGTGTAAGTGCTTGTGCTGAATTGTGCAGTTTTATTTGCAAAGAGTTGTTAAAATTTCTCAAAAAGTAGTGAGTGCTGCAAAACGGGGTTAAGAAAGTATCATATGTTATAGGTGTAATAAACGGTCCTGACTAGAGGCCGTCTGCTATAATCCAGACAAGTTACAGTATAAACCAGAGGCAACAAGATAATGTGAAAATAATTTAATCCGGCAGCCGATAATCCAGAACGACTCCTAATCTGGCACAGTTTTTCAATATAATGTGTAATTTAGCAAGAAGCTGACGACTGAGCAAAGGGAATCGAGTATAAAACGCCTCTGAATAAGTCTATTGTGTGTTAACAGTTTATTTTGGGATTTATTTTAATTATTTTTTTACCCTCATTTTATATATTTTCTATGACTGTCCGTTAATCCAGAATATTTAATAATACTGTACCTTCTGATGCCAGATTGTTGGAATTTTACTGTGTATAGATAGATAAATGACACGTAGATTACATATATACAATGCTAGGGATTTTGCAGCTAGCGCAGACTGTATGCCAGCAGTCACATGACTCGTTTATACTGCTCGCACTATTGGTGCACATCATACAAAGTTACCCACTGACCTAATTTTGTTGGCTTCAAAACATATATGCCATAGTCCATTCACCTAGGTGAAGATAATGGTGCCAGGATCAAAAGGGGGATGTCCAGCACTCAATAAGGCTGCCCGAAAACGTAGCGTATTGCGCGGTCAAGAAATACGGGGCTTGTATAGCCACTGAAGCACGTGGTTTCATTGTGTTGCATTGCATTGTGCAGTGTTTGAGGAAATCTCTACATCTCCAACAATACAAATGAACAATACACGCTCTGTGCAGACACTGAATCAGCAGCGGCTTGCTAGAAAATCGGAAGTCAGAGATAAGAAATGGCGACTCATCGTTATATTTACATTGCATTTAAATGTATTCCGTTCAAATGTGTTTTTAGTATTGATATATTTTACCATTTTGTTTTCTAGGTCACCCAATTGGATCCCAGCAGGACTCTCATGGAACATAAGCTGTACCCTCAGGAAATACTTTTCCTGGAAGCCAAGGAATAAGTCTCCCTTGGAGTTGACTGTGAAAGCAGTGGAGGGGGTTCTGCTGTATTCACTGTGTCACCTCCCCACACCCAGAGTGCACACATGCGTCATAGGAGCGTGAGCCTGTAACAGACCACTCTGGAGGCTTTCCGCCTGGGCAGGAGATCATCACCAATACAAATGTCTAATATCACCAATACCTTTCATCCAGCTCCTGATATAAAGAATGCTCTGTTCTCACAAACATGTTAAAGGAAATACAATCAAATTGCTTTTTTGATATGTCATCGCTACATGTGAGAAGATCACTTTGGTGACGTCTGAAAATCTCGGAGCACCCCTAATTTCCAGAATGATAGGGCTCCAAAGAGCACTCAATCCCCTTTGGCACTACTCAGAGATTTATATGACTTAATTCGAAATAAGTGAACCAACATTCAGGTCAATGGCAGGTTGCTTAGAATATGGTGTTAGATTTTGGTGAGACATTTGCCTGTGTATTGGTGTCCTTTAAAATGTTTTATTTTGATTTCTGTTAAATACTCTGTATCTGAGCAGTGCCAAAGGGGGAGGGGGGATGTTGGGCGTTCAATAGAACTTTTTAGTTCTGGAAATCAGTGATGGTCGGAAATTACGGACTTCAAGGGCGAGATCTCACGTTTCGGTAACAGTCAGAAGGTCATTTTGGCTGGATGCTCCCTTTAAATGTCTCCTAATTCTAGAGCTGGAAACACGTGACCTACCTGGTGATGCTGAGTGTCTGTATACTCCTGCTGTATCCATACACTGTAGAGTCTTCAAGTCTTACCAATTTGTTTAATGGGGGCTTTGTTCACATGAGTAAAGGCCAAACCCAAAATAACTACGAGATTTTGCAGAATTTTATAAAATCTGTGTATGATTTCCCCATCCTACTCTTTTTTTCAAAATATTTTTGTGCGTCCTCTGATGGCATCTTCTCCCGTTTTTGGCAAGAAATATATATGACCCCAACATGAACGCAGAATTCTACTATATTTATATATGGAGGCTGATGTCCTTCATGTATAAATACAGTAATGTGGAACTGCACTTTAAGGGATGTTACACCTATATGCTGTGTCAGCCAAGTTTAAAGATGCAAGAAGACTAGAACGTCATTAATCCGACCGTAACCAATTGGTGTTAATGGCTTCTTCAAGATCGTTTTTAAAGGGGTTAGATTGGAGTAAGGGGTCTGCTTATTTTTCAGGTAGTGCGCCACTCTTGTCTATAGGCTGTGTCTGGTATTGTAGCTCTGCCCCATTCATGTGATTAGGATTGAGCTGCAATACCAATAGGTAAGAGTGGCACTGTTTCTTCAACCTAATGTCATACAACCCCTTAAAGAGACTCTGTCACCACATTATAAGTGCCCTGTCTCCTACATAAGGAGATGGGCGCTGTAATGTAGGTGACAGTAATGCTTTTTATTTAAAAAACCGATCTTTTTATACAACGTTAGGAGCGATTTTAGTTTATGCTAATGAGCTTTCTTAATGTCCAAGTGGGCGTACTTTTACTTTCGACCAAGTGGGCGTTGTACAGAGGAGTGTATGACGCTGACCAATCGGCATCATGCACTCCTCTCCATTCATTTACACTGCACTAGCGATATAGATATATCACTATGTGCAGCCTCATACACAAGCCCTAACATTACTAGTGTCCTGATAATGAATACACATGACCATCCAGTCTGGACGTCATGTGTACTCAGAATCCTGACACTTCTGACTCTTTTTTTGTGAGATTCCGGCAAGTGAAACCAAATCTCGCGAGATCACAGAGCTAAACGAGATTTGGTTTCACTTGCCGGAATCTCACAAAAAAAGAGTCCGAAGTGTCAGGATTCTGAGTACACATGACGTCCAGGCTGGATGGTCATGTGTATTCATTATCAGGACACTGTAGTAATGTTAGGGTTTGTGTATGTAGCTGCACATAGTGATATATCTATATCGCTAGTGCAGTGTAAATGAATGGAGAGCAGTGCATGATGCCGATTGGTCAGCGTCATGCACTCCTCTGTACAACGCCCACTTGGTCGAAAGTAAAAGTACGCCCACTTGGGCATTAAGAAAGCTCATTAGCATAAACCAAAATAGCTCCTAACGTTGTGAAAAAAGATAGTTTTTTTTAGATAAAAAGCATTACTGTCACCTACATTACAGCGCCGATCTCCTTATGTAGGAGACAGGGCATTTATAATGTGGTGACAGAGTCTCTTTAAATAATTTGATAGGAGGCCAAAAACGTCTGCACGTGATACACCCTGTTCTGTAATTGGAACGATCACAGAATTTCAGATACTTAGCATCACTATATTGCGATATTTTTCCTCTTACTAGAATTTCTCAACCATATACTCATCCAGCATTTTATTACTTTTTAATTCATTTCCAAATCCTGGACATCCCTTGTCTGAATTTTCTACATTGAAATCTTCAGGAAAACAAAAAATGATTCATAGACACATTGTCTAACATGAGACCTGGTAAGATGAGAAGAGCAGAACTTTCCATAGAGATTTTACAGTATTACAGTGGACATTGCCTGATGCTTTGATACAATGTG
This sequence comes from Rhinoderma darwinii, assembly GCF_050947455.1. Classification (NCBI taxonomy): domain Eukaryota; kingdom Metazoa; phylum Chordata; class Amphibia; order Anura; family Rhinodermatidae; genus Rhinoderma; species Rhinoderma darwinii. Next base: position 24,972,110 of record NC_134693.1, on the reverse strand, counting down.
AGGGATTATTTGAAGAATATACTTTGGTCAAGATGCCAGTTATTTATTTCTGATTTAAGCTTTTGGTTGCAAACATTCATATATATTCCTTTATTTTTTATTTTATTTTTAGGCAGGGGAGGTGGGGTGCATTTATTTTATTATTTTTTTTTGCAGTGTGTGCCTCTTAAATATATGCATGATGTGAATATTTAACTCTGAATAAATAACAGACCAAGACGAGATACTTGAAATCCTCCAAATAATTCAGAGCTTTCCTACGCCGGTCCAAAAAGCTCTAGAATCTGTGACTGGTTTAATGTAGACTAAGGGCTCATGGACACGGCCGTATTATGACTCTGTACAACCTGTGAGTTGTACGGGGCTGTGATACGCCAGCCGTTGAAGTCCATGGTGAAAAAAACCCACAGGATTTCGAGAAAACAGGGATTTAACTTCGATAAATTTAATAAAGCAAATATACTATGGGTTTCAGGATTCATCAGGTGCTTAGTGTATCTACATACGCCTCCGATTTCATACAGAGGCATACAGCTGGTTTTATCTGTTGGATTCTTTATCAATCCATGTTCCATCATATGACGGAGATATTCTCCAGTAGACGCTTTACTGGTGCACCATACGATGGGACTTGGTGTGTCTACGTCTCCATGAGCCTCTGTATGGGCTCCGTGCATGTTGCTCTGCCATGTGCATTAAGCCTATGGCTCTAAATGGTACAGGTTTCATTAGACCCTAACATACTGGAATCTGCCAGGAAACATGTTTCCACTTTGTCGCGGCCACATGCGGATGAAACCACCTGCATGCAGTCGTTGCATCGTGGGAACGTACGCTTACAGTTGTGGAAAGTTCAGCTTCTGTTTATTGTGGAAACCTCCCTTCTTTTATTTCAAGCCTACAATTCCTTGTTCACCTGGTGTGATCTGCATCAAGCCCAGGTCAACAAAGAATGTCCAAGTCTGTATCCACACATGCAGTTTTTGATGCCGTGTTTTGTTTTTAAGCCAATGCCAGAAAACTGCACCTAAATTGCTCCAGAAACTGCCAGCTGTGATGCCAGGTTCACAGATGCAATGTAGTGTTGGTGCGGTTTTTGGGCTCAGTCTTTTGAGCCTAAGGGGGAGTTTACACTTTTTTTTTTTTTTGTCAGGCAGTCAAAATCTGCCTTAAAATTCCTTCGACAATTTAAGGCAGATTTTGAGTCTATAGCATTTTTTGCCTTTTTTTTTTTTCTGCGTGTGTTTTGTTTTAGCTGTTGAATCTAATGCAACAACTGCAAACAAAAAACGACGCAAAAAAAGCGACAAACAAGTACCGCAAGGTTTTTCTGCCTTTTTATTGATTTCAATGGGAAGTCAGAGGCAGAAATCGCTCAAAGAAAAAGCATGCTGCTTTTTTTTTTTTTTTTTTTTTTTTTTTTTTACATGAGCGGCCAAAAGACACCCAGGGAAAGAAAGCCTCTGCCTCCCATTGAAAGGAGATACATCAGTCTTTTCTTTATACCTTTCCTTCCTTTTGGATCCACTTCTGCTTTGGGCTCAAAAAGCCAAAAACTGCATCAAACTGCGTGTGTGATTCCAGCCTAATTCATAAAAAAGGACTATAATGTGACAATATAGTCCCGGAACTGCGTGGAGGTTTGCATGCAAATACATACAGAACTCTCAATTCAAACCGCATTTATAGGCCATAGACCTCTACTTACCTCTAGAGCTGAATCGCAGCACGTTATATATTAGAACGTTTCTGCGCCTTTTAACTCCCGGAGAACTAGCAGTCATGATTATATATTGGAGCACACCAACCTATACATGTCTTATATACCTAATACAAATTTACATAAGCTTTAATAATGAACTCAGGAGCCCAAGACGTAAAATCCAGCCAGTCTAGGGTTCAACAGAGTGAGCCACATCTGCCATGGTTCGGACCCAGACTAGGAAAGCCCGAAAGGTTTGAGGAATGAACCACACGATGCCAATCCAGCTAATGTCTCGTTTTCTTTCCCCACAGTTGTTTTCTAGAATTAATATAGTAGCGCAGATCATGGATGGAAGTCATGTGCTACAGGTACAGGCGTTATTTGCAGTGGCCTTCCTTTATTTTATATCTGTCTTTACAGCGAAATGTGAACTGTTCAAGTCTCCGATTGTACCTCTTGATGCTGATGTAAAATTGTGATCCCCTTCAGGTAGCCGAGTTTTGCTTCTTTTTTATTTTCTTTTTGTTTTTTTTTAGGCTGCTGATTAGTTTACAGACTTCAAATCTCATACGTGTAAGGGCAAAATGGCAGCCAACGTGTAAAAACGAGGCTTTTGTGAATGGCTCCAGCCAAACACAAAATGGATTTATGAGGGCGCAAGTACCTGAAGTGAAGTTACAGCCCGCTACATACATGTGTATTATTTTTTTTAAGCCCCTTTTATTTCATGACATTGGGGTGTAACTTCATCGGCCAAAGCTTTTCAGAGAAACTGATCTATGTTCTTACCTTAAAATAAATCATAGGAGCCTTCACCTCTCTGCTCCCACTCCCCAAATGTCTGTCATTGTTTGTATATTGTTATTCTGATGTTTTTAAGAATGTTGTACTTGTCACGCCACAAAAAAAAATGAAAAATGCAAAATGTGTGGAAAAAATTGTTTCATTTATTGATTGGGGGGTGCATTTTTGGGGTTCCTCTTATAGCTCACAAAACACAGACTACATTCATTAGAGGTATATTAATAACGCCTCATTCAGATCCCTAAGATACTGTTAGGTAGGTCTTTGGACCCATGGTCGGGACGGATGGTAAAATGCGGCGGAATTATGTCCGTCTGAATGAGGCTGAACACTAGATGCTGAATTGGATCTAAACTATGTCATGAAGAACACCAGCCAGATATAGAATTATAACTGCGTGATTATTTACATGGGGAATTAAAAAATTTGCAAGGAAGAATTTTTGGGTAAATATATTGCACATCTATAAATACAACACTGCTATCAAGGATGATTTTTTTTTGGTAAATATATTACACATCTTTAAATACAACACAACAATCAGCGTTATGCCCCCTGATTATCACATTTGCAGAGGTGAGCATTACCTTATGATAATCAGGATACAGTAGTTGTCTCAGAACCAAAATTTATATAAAAAGGAAAAGCAAAAAGAGGAGAAATCACAGTAATGTAAAAAAATATATTTTATTAGCCCAAAGTTGGTGCTACCCCCCCCCCCCCCCTGAAAAACAGTTAAATTCTTGGTACTAGTAGTGGGGATGCCTTTGATCAGGGCATACACCCGCCCAGGTAAAGGCTAGTTAGACTGACTATTTACATACAATATATAAAAATTACCACATATACTGTAATTATACAAAACGAATTATTAGTATATCTGAGAAATCCATTATAATCACATAAAAAAACAACCAATAAATATAGTAATGTATACACAAAATCCGTAAGAGATGAGAATTGGGCATAAGTGCTGCACAGGAGCTGTGTGGATAAATATATTAAGGTCTTGCATATCTTGGAAAACCTCCCAACTTTGTTGTGGCCCCGTAAAGTTGCACCAGGCATATCGCTCATCGTGTTGGCTTCCTTCCTCGGCTCTAATCCTCCACTTGATCAAAAAAGACAAATGAGAGAAAGTCTCTTCCGAACTTGATGTGCAAGGGGCTAACCCAGAACTTAAGTAGCATACTTAAAGAGGCTCTGTCACCAGATTTTGCAACCCCTATCTGCTATTGCAGCAGATAGGCGCTGCAATGTAGATTACAGTAACGTTTTTATTTTTAAAAAACGAGCATTTTTGGCCAAGTTATGACCATTTTTGTAGTTATGCAAATGAGGCTTGCAAAAGTCCAAGTGGGTGTGTTTAAAAGTACAAGTCCAAGTGGGCGTGTATTATGTGCGTACATCGGGGCGTTTTTAATACTTTCACTAGCTGGGCGCTCTGATGAGAAGTAACATCCTCTTCTCTTCAGAACGCCCAGCTTGTGACAGTGCAGATCTGTGACGTCACTCACAGGTCCTGCATCGTGACGGCCACATCGGCACCAGAGGCTACAGTTGATTCTGCAGCAGCATCAGCGTTTGCAGGTAAGTCGATCTTACCTGCAAACGCTGATGCTGCTGCAGAATCAACTGTAGCCTCTGCTGCCGATGTGGCCGTCACGATGCAGGACCTGTGAGTGACGTCACAGATCTGCACTGTCACAAGCTGGGCGTTCTGAAGAGAAGAGGATGTTACTTCTCATCAGACCGCCCAGCTAGTGAAAGTATTAAAAACGCCCCGATGTACGCACATAATACACGCCCACTTGGACTTGTACTTTTAAACACACCCACTTGGACTTTTGCAAGCCTCATTTGCATAATTACAAAAATGGTCATAACTTGGCCAAAAATGCTCGTTTTTTAAAAATAAAAACGTTACTGTAATCTACATTGCAGCGCCTATCTGCTGCAATAGCAGATAGGGGTTGCAAAATCTGGTGACAGAGCCTCTTTAAAGAGACCCGGTCACTAGGTCATATAAGTTGAACTGGTTAACTGACCTGAATAGTTCTGTTTCCCTGATTCCAGCACTTTTTTTTTTTTTTTTTTTCCCCTTGACCTCCCCCGTTCCAGAAATATGACCCACTGTTGTATTGGCTCCCTATGCTAATCTTCTGTAGTTAGCCAACGGGGTGGAGCTGGCTTCCTTGCCTCTGATGCTGACCAATCAGTGCAAAGCAGCTTGAGGGTAGTTCACGCCCTGTTTGCAGCAAATTAGCATATAGGGAGCCAACACAACAGTGGGCCACATCTCTGGAACGGGGGTCTAAAAAAAACAAAAAACGCAACAAACCGTGCTTAAATCAGGGAGACAGCGCTATTCAGGTTAGTAAATCAGTTCAATCTTTTTCTGAAATCTGCAGCTGACATTGCCGCTGTCTGGCCAGAAGATCCACATGAGGGTTAGCCCCATTGTGATTCATTGTATCTAGTCGCACGCTTTTCAGCACGGAACCCACAGCAATAATGACCATTCTGCAGATTTTATATTTCACAGTCTGTTCATTATTCCACGCTGGTATTTTCCTGAGCACCTGCATGGGGTATGAAATATCCCCATCACATGCATTGCCAGCAGAATGTCGTCAGATTCTGTCAGGATTTAAACACGTAATCCGTGCCTATATCCTGAGAGAATCCTGAACGTGTGAACATGACCTTACAGGTAATGTCTGGGTCTGGGATACAAATTATATGGTGGGGGCAAAATATTTTGAAGCTGCAGAATTGACATGGTTTGAATGTAAATGGAAACATAAGAATGTTCTGTTCTCTGTCCACCATTGTCTATTAGAGGTCAACAATATAATATTTCACAGTCTTTTTGTGCAAAAATTAACATTGTAATTCTAAATACAGCGGCTTCAACAATGTAACACTTCTCTTTTTGGTCCAGATCACAGGTTTGCCTAAACATTTTTTAACTAAATTTATTAAACCGTTACGCCACTTCAGCAGCGTAGATTTCCATTTCTGAAGCACAGACAAAATAAGATGTGCTAAATTTATAAAATTTGACGCATTATACTCCAGCGCACCTCAGTTTTAGGCCGGATTCACACGAGCGTGGCGTTTTTGCCTGCGCAAAAGCCACTTAGCAGCTCCGTGTGGCAGCAGCATATGATGCGCGGCTGCGTGCTTTTCGCGCAGCCGCCATCATTATGACACTCCATTTGGATGTTTGTAAACAGAAAAGCACGTGGTGCTTTTCTGTTTTCATTCATCTTTTGACAGCTGTTGCGCGAATCACGCAGTTCGCACGGAAGTGCTTCCGTGCCGCATGAATGGTTTTCACGCACCTATTGACTTCTAAGGGGTGCATGATGCGCGAAAAACGCCCAAAGAACGGACATGTCGTGACTTTTTTGCAACGGACCGACGAATAACACTAGGGATTGGTGGAGAAGGGGGACAATTAAATTAATGATTTTCCATCTATTAGCTATTATGCTGAATGTCCAGGACTAATGGTGGTGGGGCGCATTCTGAAACCACCGTCTTGGGCACCATGAGAACCCCTGCTCTGGAGCATTGGCGTGACCATGCATTACATAGTTGTCCATCCATCTTAATGGATGCAATGCTACATTTTTGCTGCAGTGGCCTTCACACGTATTCCACCAGCAATAATGGCTGATCACAAAGGGTCAGAGCAGCCAGACCCATGGTAGTCAGCTGATCGCCAGGGTACTGATCGGGAGGAGTAAGCAGGACTCACAGGCTTTCTCTGATTTCTGGCCGCGTATGAGCCTTTTACATGAAAAAACTGAATCATGACAAGTGATACACCCCCACGCTCAGCATTTTCCCCTCTATAATATGCTGCTCTCATATAGGAGACCTTACAGATCCATTTTCAGTGCAAAGCATTGTCACAAGCAACATTGCTTTCAATATTTTAAGACACAAGTTGACACAAGCTTCTCAAGTTCACATGGCTTTTCTCAAACCAATATAGTTAACACCCTACGGATATTCGCTAGGCAACTGGTGGGAAGAGGCATTATTTCTAATAATAGAAAAGTCGAGCTATGATAATTAGGGCGTGTTCACATCAACGTCGGGCTTCCGTTCATCGGTTCCATTCAACCTTTCCGTTGGAGGAACCGTTGAATGGAAAGCCAAACAGAAACCATAGCTTCCGTTTGCATTACCATTGATTGCAACAGTAATACTTCCGTTGCGGTTGGTTTCCGTTCCGTCAGGTTTCAGTTTTTTTTTTCAAAAACAATAGGGTAGTTGATTCCGACGGAAAGGTCGGACGGAACTGATGAATGGAAGCCCAGTGCTGATGTGAACAGGCCCTTAACAAGTTGGCCCCTGGATTGGTGACATTGAATAATAGAAATTCAGAATGGTCAAAAGTAACGCATGCTATTCTAAAGTGTGGTGTGGTATGACAGCACAACCAGGCTCCTCTACTGTCAGCAAGAACGATCTTGGACGATGCTTCATATTAGGTGAGTAACATTGGAAGAGAATTTAACGTAAAACATAAATAAATGTAGCTGGTTGTCTTACAAAATCAAAACTGAATTTCCCCTGCCCGTACGATCATGTCATAGCACTAAAGTCATTGGATATTGGTCTTTGGTCCGGAAGTGTCCTCTGACAGAATACTAAAAGTGTCCCTTACTGTATGGTGGTGTGAACAATCATGAGGTCCAAGAGTATTTGTTTGATACCTGAATTTTTTGAGTATGAATAAGAGTGTAAGGAAGTTGTATAAGACCCACCACCAAGAAGATTGATCGAGGTTAGATCTTAGAATTAACGTTGGTACAGCAGGACATACACCTAATCCACCTATAGCCTGGCTCCTTGATCACAGACCCAAAGGGATTGCAAGGGCAGATGACCTGTATGCTGGAGACCACCACCATCAAGTAGCTGTGTAAATTGTGTGGCCTTTAATTGTTTTTTTTAGGAGTTGGGTTTGATTTGATCCCTCCAAAGTATTATTATTTTGTCTGGTTTAAAGACCATGTCCTCTGTAGTCGTCTTGAAACCAATCTGCTCTTCTAATACGTGTAGGTCATCTTCTTACTAACGCAAGTCTGGTCTTCAAACTCGTTGTTTATTCAGGTTCAATAACATTCAGAAAGTAGGGGGGAAATGTGGAGGGAGACGATTCAAAGGGATAGACACTTATGACGGCACTCGCTCATATAAACAAGTGGAGAGATAGCTTTGTGGTTGTTCCATCGTTGCTCAATGTGGAAGAAAGTGGTGATGTCCATGAGGAGACCGGGTTGGGCTTTCTTGGGGACAAATGCAGATTTAAAAAAAAAAAAAAACAGATCAGTATTGCCAAATCCAAAGAAAAAACCTCTAGGAATTATATAAAATGTCTGCCTGAGGGATAGGTGCCAGCATGCAAATCCTGTTTATTATAGTCAACTTGTTTTAATGTTCTATACAGAAATATAAGAACTTTTTTTATGCACGTTTTTATTATTGCCCACAGTGATCCTGCCTTAGGAACTTTCAGACATTACTCATCTTGGGAGATCCATGTAGTTCTTACTATCATAAGTCCCTGTCTTCCACAAGGTTAGAGGGGTAGCAGTCTTAGGAGCTTGTGTTTCGGGTGCTGGGTGCCAGGTGGAGAACGAACAAGACATGGCCAGAGTATGCAGATAGAGGGCAAGAACCGCAAATATAGGTGAAGAGTCGGCACTAATATTTAGTCCTGCTTTGCCTGTGATCACTGCGCTTGCAATCCCATAAGAGAGTAAAATAAATTAAAGCTCACAGGAACGTCTTGGTGCAAAATACTTTTTATTCAATCGCAGCCGTACGAAAGTGCAACATTTCGTCAGAGAGACTTCCTTTTTCAAGAATGCTTCAAGCCTCTATTTGGTCCTCATACATCAATGTTATTCTCTGCCCCTTCTTGCTAACCTGCAGTCAGATAGAAGAGAGTAACACATGCAGGATCGGACCATACAGGGCTTGTTTTTAGTCTGTTACTATGGAAACACAGGCCTGCAGGGGAGCTGTATACACAAAACGATAAAATATATTTTTAATAAGGATTTTTTTATTTTAGATACATTGAAAAAAGGTTGGAAAAATGTACATACCCTTTAAGTTAAATTTTTTTTGTAAGGTCACTCAAATTTTTAGCAAACCTCCCCTATCATTTTTTTTTTTAGATCTGTTTGTTTTCTTAGTGTTGTTTTTTTTTGTGTGTGTGCCGAAAGTGACTGCTCGAAGCAGAAACAGGTCCACATTTACCTGTAATCGTCCTTGCGTAGGATATAGTGAGCCAATATGGCAGGAGGTTAGGGGTCAAGTAAAAAGGAGGTAATTGGGATGGTTAAGATGCTTAAAATCACTTGTGTCCAACTCACTGCACAGATAGGGATTTAGTTCCTGCTAGGGTGTCGCTCATGAGGTTAAATACCAGAGTCACCCCAGTTCTTAAACTAAGATGAGCCCCCGCCAGCCCCTCCTGAAATCTCAGGATAAACTCCTATGAGGTCACGGAGAGTTTACTTTCTCAGAGTCGCTGTCCTGCAGGTGGAAGAATCGTTGTCACTATGTCCCTAACACTGGCCGGGTCTTGGAATGTAAATCCTACAATCCTCTTACAGGGAACTTGTGTTTTCTCTGCAGGATCCAATTCACAGTTAAGAATATGCCTTACAGCTCGGCAGACTTAATCCCTGTCACTTGTGTCATTTAAAAAAAAGACACAAGAAAAAACTGTCTGATCGCTGCTGTGATTTGTGATCGCCAGTGTCCTGTCCGAGAAATATGGAGCAATACGCTCACAAAGACGTGCGACATAATGGAAAGCACACTACAAGTAACAGTCATGTTACAGTGTGATAGACTCTTCTTCAGGTCAATTGCCTTGTAGATTTTTTCCACTGAATTATTGGGTCACATATTTTCTTTTAAATTGGTCTTCGTTGAAAATCAACGGTTTACAAAGTTTGATAAAGTCGTATTTGGATTAAATGTCATACTTTAATAAATTTTACCCCTGTGTCTCGGAAATTTTTTAGATATTCCGCTGTGTGTATCCATAACACAAGTTCAAATTTAAGAAATATAAGGCTACTGAAGGACCAATACACTGAAAAACACATTGATAGGAGAAGACCCTTCGGCCGGGTTCCCACGTAGCATAAATGCTACGGAATTTCCGCAATTGAATTCTGTGTGAAAATTCTGCACCATTTACAGTAGCAGCAAAGTGGATGAGATTCTGAAAATCTGATGCCCACGCTGCGGGAAAAAAACGCAGCGTAAACGTTAATAAATTGACCTGCGGTGCAGAATTTAATTCAGCTACATGTGAATTTATGCTGTATTTTTGTTGATTTTCCGTTGAATTAAATGGGGATGCAAAACCCGCAACAAAGCCCAGTGTTGCGACTTTTGCGCCGTATTTGTAGCGATTACGCCGCAAAAATTGCAAATACGGAAAATAAAGTAAAATCATACCCAGAACGCCATCCTCCTTCCTGCAGTCCGGCCTCCTGGGATTATGTTGCATCCCATGTGACTGCTGCAGCGTCATCCAGGGAAGCCGGAGTGGACTGCGATGGAGGGATGCGTCGCCATAACAACGACCTATGTAAGAGCGTTTTTTTTTTTTTTACCACTGCTATCCACAGTGGAAAAATGCACCACAATTTTGTGCTGGTTTTGGACGGAATATACTGCTGGTTCCAGGTCGGATACACTGCCTCTGGCATGGCCTAATAGGCAAATGCTGATGGCGGATATGGGGGGCTCTGACACTTCTGACTCTTTTCTTTGAGATTTCCAGCAAGGGAAACGAAATCTCGTTTACCTCGTAATCTCGCGAGATTACGCGTGGCTTGCTGGAATCTCACAGAAAAGATTCAGAAGTGTCAGGATTCTGAATACACATGACGTCCAGGCTGGAGGTCATGTGTATTCATTATCAGGACACTTGATTAACGTTAATCTCTTTGTATCCGGCTGCACATCGTTCTAGTAAGAACACTATGTGCTGCTGTGTAAATGAATGGAGAGGAGTGTATGACGCTGACTGGTCACTGATTGGTCAGCGTCATACACGTAAACACGCCCAGTTAAAAACACAATACACGCCCAGTTAGACATAACGAAAAAAAAGCCCAGTTGTCCATTTCAAAGTTCATTTGCATATATATATAAAATAGCTCATAACTTGGCCAAGAATTAACGTTTTAAAAAAAACAAAAAACTTTACTGTTATCTACATTGCAGCGCCGATCACATGCAATAGGAGATAGGGATTTGAGAATCTGGTGACAGAGCCTCTTTAAATGATTATTAATAACAAAGCAAAAATATGCACTTGGCAGAAAACAAATAAGAGACTTAGACATACTAATTAAAAAAGTATATGTGTGTGTATACATGTGTAAATATATGTATACACACACACACACACACACACACACACACACACACACACACACACACAAAGTGGGGCAGATTTACTAATACTGTCTAAGACTTAGCATAAACTTAGACAAAGCAGTTAGAAAATGCACCAAATTTGTCACTCTGATACATGCTATATGATAGATTTGGCGCATTTTACGAGACATGTCAGTCACTTTTCTCTTTCTAATACCAGCTATTAGTAGGTTTAGTTTATGCCAGAGTTTGCATCAAGTCTGGTGCACTGTGTCACATATTAAGCCACGCACCCTTCCCACTATGCCTCGCCCTTTTCTGGCTAAGCCACATCCCCTTTGTCACGTGTGTCTGAAACAGTTCATAAATATGGCTCAGTATGTGCACCAAAATTCTGGTTAAATTTGTGCCTGAATTTTGGCTCATTTTGAATAGTAAATCTACTCCAAGATCTGCGTTATTCTGGCAGTAGGGTTTGTGCTTTGACACTTTATTGATGTTAAAGCAGAACAATAAAGAAACAGATTAGGAATAGCATTGTTGCTTTTGAAGTTAAAGTGAATGTCAACCTTTGAATACCATGCTGTGTTTAGGTCCAACAATCTTTTTTGCTTGGTGCTCCTAATCCCCTTTATAGACATAGCGTTAAATGATAAAATTCTAACCATCTTCAGCTCCCACTAGAGGGAGATGGTGAGCTTACTGCATACTGGTTTATCATGATGGTCAATGTCTAAATATTCTCCCTATAGTGTTGGCTGCAGGCAGCTAGGATTTTATCATTTAACTTTTTGTCTATGGCAGAGGATTTGGATCTCCTGTATGTGCAAAAATAAATCAGAATATAACTTTTGGGCCTATTTTGATTTAAAAAAATAAAGGTTGGACATTCACGTTAAAGCGTACCTAACCTTTTTAGGTGACTTTTTAAAATAAGCGGTCAAAGGAATATAAATATTAATGGCCATTATATGACTTGTATTCTGCATTTTTTTTTTTGGCAGTTTTCCCCTCTGCAGACTGCCTCTAAGGCTGGGTTCACACACACTATTTACGGACGTAATTCGGGCGTGTTAGCCCCGAATTACGTCCGAAAATGCGGCTCAATAGCGTCGGCAAACATCTGCCCATTCATTTGAATGGGTCTTACGATGTTCTATGCCGACGGTCATTTTTTTTTTACGCCCCGCCGTAAAAAAGACGCCCGCGTCAAAGAAGTACCTGTCACTTCTTCAGACGTAAATGGAGCCGTTTTCCATTGACTCCATGGAAAAACAGCTCCATTTACGTCCGTAATGGACGCAGCAAAAAGCGCCTCAACATGCCAATACGGCTGAAATTACAGAGCTGTTTTCTCCTGAAAACAGCCCCGTAATTTCAGCCGTAACGGACGCTGCCGTGTGAACATACCCTAATTCTCAGTTTTCTCTGAGCTATTGGGTGTAGCCTAACTGCTATTATGTCTGCCATACACAGCACACAAGGAGAAGAGAACATCCTGCTCTTCTATCACATATATAGAAAGAGCAGCAGCGGAAGGAAATTATGCAGCAGCAATGAGCAGTGTAGCTGTGAATTCAGCACTGGGGTTAGATATAACACTTACTAGAACCGGCGGCAGTGTCTGTGCGCCTCTCTAATTGTGCTCCCTCCTCCCCATAGACTTCTATCGGTAGCTGTAACCTGACGCATCATTGAGCTAATAGTCCGTCTCCTCTTGAGGAGCTGGAAAAAGCTGTAAATTCAGGGAGTAAACAATTAGGACAGGGGGGAGCCTGGTAAATGGAGAACGAGGCATTTTTCCCTAATAAGATATATTATAAAGTTTCTTTTATTCGCTTGTATTATTGATTTATGCAAAGTTTGTTGAAAAGTTAGTGACCATTTAAGCAATAGTGAAGACTACTGAGAATACCTTGGTTGGCATGGAAAACTAGTGGATACTTGACCAACTCAAACCTAAGCTACTTGAATCACATATGATTTAGACTGAAACGTTATCTCATGTTATCAGAAGATTTAGCTCCTAAAAAAGGACAACCAAGAACACAAAGAGTCGATGCACTCTCAGCACATTAAGAAAACCCAAAGACCCAAACAGGACCACATGTTGTGAAGAAACCTTAGGCGAAGAAACCATGGGGTCCCCAGGAGTTGACAGTGACTTGACAGCACTTAATAATAAACTTGCTGAAATAAAATAAAGTCTATCAAAAGAGAAACATGAGGTTTTAACGAATAATTATCCAACAAGCAAAACTGTAACCATTAAGTAACATTGTAAGAAGCGTTACATACTATATATAGATCCGATGCAGTCCATGCCTGAGGTTCCTTCTTTCTGAGTTCATTCTAAGTACAGCTCAGCATGGGATAAGAAGATAAACAAATAAGTGGAATACCCAGAGATTGAATATAATGTTTATTTAACTCCACTTCTGGATATTATCTATGAGCGAAATGACAGACAGACACGGATCCTTTTTCAGGGAGCAGCATTTTCCCTGCAAGCAATAAATTTATTTGGCAGAATAGTTACAATCAAAATCCCAGAGCGAGTAAATCCGTTTAGTTCCATAATGTTATGGGTAATGTCACTATACTGCATTGAAAATAAACCTGATGTGGAAACTTTGAGTTTTACACAATAACGTTAAATTCTGTTAGTCCGGCATCCTTGGCATCTCCAGAGTGTTCAATTTAATTATTTTACTTTCCAATAAAACTTGAAGACTCCGTGACTACCCCGGGGGTTCCAACCTTCCCAGAGTGACTTCATAGTCTTGTCTTGAAAGCCATTACTGTACCTGTAACTTCAGTTCCAGATTGAGAATGTTCTGGGCACATTCATGCAATGTAGATTTTTTGATGGGCTCCTCCTTAAATAGGTTTTTGATGATGCCCTATTAATGGTCCTTCATCAACTTGCTCAAAACTAAGAATTCGATTTCATTCCTTTTTTCTTTTAAGACCTGGAGTTATCATACAATCTCTAATGTTGCCCTTGATCAAATTTAAACCCAGGACATAAAAACATAATACCCTGTACATAAAGTTCTTTAAAGTGCATATTTAGGTAGAATCATAGTTTCTAAGTGACAAAGAGGCTATACAGCCATAATTCATACATAATTAGTGAATCATAAAAACATTTAAACACATGTTGACAATTAAAACGAAATACCTTACTCTATGGAGATCTAACATAGTCAAAGTGCCTCATGCATTGAAAAACGGTGTCCAGCTGACAGTACTGCGTATGTCTATGCAGGTGATTCAAAACAGAGATCACCAAACTATGGATGCTTCCAATCCATGTAGGTTTGTCATAGTTATGTGTGCACGTGCAGAGAGGACATCGCTACATTTTCAACCATCTTGGAAAAGGGCAAAAGCGCCCATACCATAGATGTAAAGCAGGTAATGTGCATGTCCAAAGCAATACAAACAGGATGCTTCCAGTTCATGCAGCCTCTGTAGAGGTACAGTAAAATAGGTTCCCCATTTCTACATCAATCTAAATTGGATCGACTAGTCACTATACCTAAGGAACTTAATCTTCACAATTCCCAAAGACACTTAACAGTTTTAGAAATGTGCTATAGCACACCCCGAACTGCAAGTGATGAGGTTAGGGGTTCAATCCAGGTCACCATCCAAAATGCCACTTTTGGTACCCAATTGTATAGATTTAAATAATTGACAAAACCTGCTATTTGATATATTTTTTTTTTCAAAAGATTATTTTCGAAGAGAAAAAAATGGTGAATTTTGGAACAACTTTGCTTTATTATAGGAAAAAATCCCTATATAGATATAGACACAAATGAAATTTTTACAGTGTAACCATGACGTGTATCTACCTCCATACACAGTGTTCCAAATTATTATGCACATTGGATTTAAGTGTCATAAACATTTAATTATTAGTTTTTCAATTAAACTCATGGATGGTATTGTGTCTTAGGCTGGGTTCACACGACCTATTTTCAGGCGTAAACGAGGCGTATTATGCCTCGTTTTACGTCTGAAAATAGGGCTACAGTACGTCGGCAAACATCTGCCCATTCATTTGAATGGGTTTGCCGATGTACTGTGCAGACAACCTGTCATTTACGCGTCGTCGTTTGACAGCTGTCAAACGACTACGCGTAAAAATACAGCCTCGTCAAAAGAAGTGCAGGACACTTCTTTCAGACGTAATTTGAGCCGTTCTTCATTGAACTCCATGAAGCACAGCTCAAAATTTACGGCTGTCAGAGAAGCCTCGCAAAATGCGAGGAGGAGCTTTTACGTCTGAAACGAGGCAGCTGTTTTCTCCTGAAAACAGTCTGTCATTTCAGACGTAAATGCATGCTACCGTGTGCACATACCCTTAGGGCTCTTTGGATCATTGTAATCAATCTCAGACACCTGTGATAATTAGTTTGCCAGGTGTGCCCAATCAAAGGAAAACTACTTAAGAAGGACGTTCCACATTATTAAGCAGGCCACAGGTTTCAAGCAATATGGGAAAGAAAAAGGATCTCTGCTGCCGAAAAGCGTGAAATAGTGCAATACCTTGGACAAGGTATGAAAATATTGGATATTTCAAGAAAACGTAAGCGTGATCATCGTACTGTGAAAAGATTTGTGGCTGATTCAGAGCACAGACGTGTTCGTTCAGTTAAAGGCATAATGAGGAAGCTTTCTACCAGACAAATTAATAGGATTAGGAGAGCAGCTGCTAAAATGCCATTGCAAAGCAGCAAACAGGTATTTGAAGCCCCTGGTGCCTCGAGTCCCGCAAACCTCAAGGTGTAGGATCCTCCAGAGGTTTGCAAGTGTGCATAAAGCTATTATTCGACCACCCCTAAACAATGCTCACAAGCAGAAACGGTTGCAGTGGGCTCAGAAATACATGAAGACTAATTTTCAAACCGTGTTTACTGATGAGTGCCGTGCAACCCTGGAGGGTCCAGATGGATGGAGTAGTGGATGGTTGGTGAATGGCCACCATGTCCCAACAAGGCTGCAACGTCGGCAAGGAGGTGGCGGAGTCATGTTTTGGGCTGGAATCATGGGGAGAGAGCTGGTAGGCCCCTTTAGTGTCCCTGACGGTGTGAAAATGACCTCTGCAAAGTACGTAGAGTTTATGACTGACCACTTTCTTCCGTGGTACAAAAAGAAGAACCGTGCCTTCCGTAGCAAAATTATCTCCATGCATGACAATGCACCATCTCATGCTGCAAAGAATACCTCTGTGTCATTGGCTGCTATGGGCATAAAAGGAGAGAAACTCATGGTGTGGCCCCCATGTTCCCCTGACCTCAACCCTATTGAGAACCTTTGGAGCATCCTCAAGCACAATATCTATTAGGGTGGGAGGCAGTTCACATCAAAACAGAAGCTCTGGGAGGCTATTCTCACATCCTGCAAAGATATTCAAGCAGAAACTGTCCAAATACTGACAAATTCAATGGATGCAAGAATTGTGAAGGTGATATCAAAGAAGGGGTCCTATGTTAACATGTAACTTGGCCTGTTAAGTTTTTTTTGATTGAAAGAGCTTTTGATTTCTGTAAATATGACCTCCTGATGCTGCAAATTCAACAAATGACCATTTTAGTTCTCTTTACAACCTTTAAAATGTTTTGTTCTCTGTTGTGCATAATAATTTAAAACAGTGCATTTTGAGTTTTTTACTTCTAAAACAAAATCTGTTATCATTAGAAGATTTGTTCAATAAAATTCGCATTATACTCCAACGGTTGATGGCTGGAAGATTATACTGACTGTCATTTGCATCGACTATTTAGGAAAATCAGCGAAAAATAACATTTGCATAATAATTTGGAATGCAGTGTAGAGTAGCTTCACATTATGTTGATTCCATATATAGGCTTGAATAATGCATTTTTCTATATATGTACATAGACAAGGATTTTTTGCCTACAAGAAAGGAAAGAGAAGTATTAATAGACCATACATAAACAATCGTCTATAGGATCAATGACGAATCAAGATACAAAAGACAGACATTGTTACTTCAATCCTATGCAGATTAAAATATATAATCAAAATCCCACAAATATACTGGAGATTAACCCCCCATCTAAGTAAATATTGCCAATTTATATTCAATGTTTAGACCATGAGGTTTTAAAGTGTGTAGCCTAAAAATCCATTCTAGTTCCTTTTTCTTTAATAAACGTATTCTGTCTCCACCTCGTCTCATTGGGGGAACTGTGTCTATTACACGAAAGCGCAATGGTTTTTCAGAGTGTTTTGCCTCAAAAAAATGTTTAGGGACCGGTAGGTCCACACGTTTGCACCGTATTGTGTAACGATGTTGGTTAATCTTATGTCGAAGATCTAATGTGGTCTCACCTACATAGAGTGGATTGCAGGGACACTGTAACAAGTATACCACAAACTCGGCCTGACATGTCAAATAGTGATCAATATGAAAAATCTGAGGGAACAGTTTATGCAATTTAGGCATGGAAAGCGGCCCTTTTTCTTTGGACCCAGAAACGTCTGAGACGGTTTCTTTCTAGAACCCAAATCCGACCTCACCAATTTGTCACCCAAATTACAGGGACGACGGTATGAAAAAAGTGGTGGCACCCCAAATTCCGGAATATTGCAAAAGGACCCCCCTAGGATAGGCCAATGTTTTACGTATGATCTGTGCGATTGGTTCACTCAGTTCACTATAGGTGGACACAAATGGTATTCTTTTGGTTTTACCCTCCTTACTCCGTTGTGTCTTCTTTAATAAATCTTTACGTTGTATTCCACTAATCCTACTCCGATGATTCTGTAGAGATGTATTAGGGTAACCCCTTTCTCTAAATTTACCTGTAAGTGTATCTAATTTAATATCCAGTGTGTCCTCCTCAATAACTATCCTCTTTACTCTAATAAATTGACTGTAAGGCAATGATTAGATCATTGAGCGTGGGTGGCTACTGTCAAATTTAAAGGGAATGTGTCGCTAGAATTTTTTTTAAACAATTATTATTTAACCCCTTAATGACCAGCCTATTTTGGACCTTAATGACCAAGCCATTTTTTACGTTTTTCCATCGTCGCATTCCAAGAGCTATAACTCTTTTATTTTTGCGTCTACATAGCTGTATAAGGTCTTGTTTTTTGCGGGACAAGTTGTAATTTTTAATAGCACCATTTTGGGGGACATATTATTTATTGATTAACTTTTATTAACTTTTTTTTTGGGGGGGAATAGAAAAAAACCTGAAATTTCGCCACTCTTTTTCGCGTCTTAAATCAACGGCGTTTACCGTGTGATATAAATAACACCATAACTTTATTCAGCGGGTTGTTACGATTGCAACGATACCAAATTTGTATAGTTTTTGTATGTTTTACTACTTTTACAAAGTAAAAACGCTTTTTTTTCAAAATTATTTGTTTTTGTGTCTCCATATTTGAAGAGCCGTAACGTTTTCATTTTTTCGCCAATGCGGTTGTATGAGGGCTTTTTTTTTTGCGGGAAGACTTGTAGTTTTTATTGGTACCATTTTTGAGTAGATGCGACTTTTTGATCACTTTTTATAAAAAAAATTTAAAGTCAGGATTCACAGAAAACAGCAATTTTTCCATATTTTTATATTACATTTTTTACGGCGTTCACCGTGCGGGTTAAATAATGTTATAGATTTATAGTCGGGGTCGTTACGGACGCGGCAATACCAAATATGTGTAACTTTTTTATTTTATTTTGGTTTTTTAATAGTAAAGCATTGTGTAAGGGGAAAAGCTGGGTTTTTCATTTTTTTTCACATTTTTTTTTTCATTAACTTTTTTTTTACTTTTTTACTAGTCCCACTAGGGGACTATAATATGCGATTCTCCGATCGCTATTGTAATACACTGCAATACTTTTGTATTGCAGTATATTACTGCCTGTCCGTTTAAAACGGCCAGGCATCTGCTAGGTCATGCCTCCGGCATGATCTAGCAGGCAGTCGCTCCAGGCAGACCTGGGGGCCTTTATTAGGCCCCCGGCTGCCATTAGAGACACAAGACACTCGGCGATCGTATCGCCGGGTGTCGGTGGGGGAGAGAGGGAGCTCCCTCCCTCTCTCCAAAACCACTCAGATGCGGTGCACGCTATTGCGCACCGCATCTGAAGGGTTAAACGGGTGAGATCGATACTAATATCGATCTCACCCGGCAGAGCAGGGACGCTCCCAGCCCTCAGCTGCCTCTAGCAGCTGAGAGCAGGGAGATTTGACACTCCCTGCTCTGTTTACTTTATCCTGATGCAGTGCCGTAAAAAGGCACATGCATCAGAATAAAGCCCGTTAGTGGCCGCCGTTAAAAGGCGTATTGGCGGTCACTAACGGGTTAAGTGATTACACATTGTTTTTTAATTTTTTCACAAGTCAGGAAATATTATAAATTAGATTCTAATTTATAACATTTCCATGTGCTGGCACTAGAGCGAGCAGTTCCCAAAATTGCAGCATGGTAGATGTGGTAAAGCAACCTCATTGATTTATGCTGCAAATTTGGGGTGGACACACTCTCTCTAGTGTCCTAACACAATTCCCCCTCCCTTCTTCTGGCTAGTGCCAGGAGAAGGAAGGGTTTGAATCTTCAAACCTTCCACACTGTGTGCCACCATTTTCTGAGCGACTGCACAGTGTAGGAGGATTAGATACAGGGCTCAGCAGACAGTATATAATACACGAACATAATACACACATAATACACACATAATAACAACATAATAACAGACGAACATAATACACACATGACATACACGAACATAAATTACCTGCCGCCTCTGCTGGTCTACGATCCTATTCCTTGCGCCTGAACATATGGCCGGAAGCTGTCATCTGACTGTCCGGCAGTGGCTTCCGGTCCACATGAAAATGGCGCCGGATTTCGCTCTGCGAATGAGCTTCGTTTTGGTCTGTGTGGGAACGGCGCATGCGCCGTTGCCACAAAGACGGCATATGCTTCTGGGAATGGAACGGCTCCCGTTCGCATTCTCTATGGGGTTGTATGTGCCGTATTCCATCTCTGTATGTGTCGTTAATCGACACATACAGAGATGAAAAGAAAATGGCAGCCCCATAGTGAAGTAAAAGTAAGAACAATGTAAAAAGTAGAACATGAGAACACAAATAAATAAAATTTCTGTTACTATATTAAAAGCAATATGATTAAAAAAAAATTCATGACACCTTCCCTTTAAGTAGATTGGTTTTATCCGTTGGTTTTACATATAGACTATTAGAGAATTTCCATTCGGACAATCTCACCTCTATGTCTAGAAATTGTATTGTCTCCTTAGATGATACTAATGTAAACTTCAAATCAGGGTCCATTTCATTAAGAAACCCATGAAATTTGTTCAGTCCTTCCAGATCCCCCCGCCAAATCAGAAAGATTTCGCCTATGTATCTCCACCACTACAGCACATGTCTGCAGTGGTGGGACACATAGACGCACTCTTCCCCAAGTATACTCCTAAAGATATTTGCGTAAGTCGGTGCTACGTTCGCACCCATTGCCGTACCACGCAATTGTAGAAAAAAAATCATCCTCAAACAAAAAATAATTTCAAGACTGTGCAATATGCAACAAATTCCACATCAATTCTCGACTAATGAATAATCTGAGGTCTGGAGATTCTTAGAGACCACCGAAATGCCCCTCTCGTGATCTATGGATGTATACAAACTTACAACGTCAAACGAGGCCAGATATACCTCATCGATGCCTACCAAATCGACCTCTTCCAATTTATTTAGAAAATCCGTTGTATCACGTATGTATGACTTCGTTTGTGAGGCAAAGATACCCAGGGTCTTTTCCAGAAATATGGCGATGCGGCTCAATATTGAGTCACAACCCGATACGATCGGATGTCCCGGGGGATTATGTAAAAACGTATGCACTTTTGGGAGAATGTACAGAACCGGAGTCACCGGGTTCTCAACTTTCAAAAACGTACATAAATCGTCATCAATAAGGTCAATGGCTTTAGCGTGATCCAATATATGTCTAATCCTACGGGCAATATCGAATTTGGGATCACATGACAGTTGTTTATATACATTAGAGTCACTAAGTTGTCTGCGAATTTTGGACACATACATGACCCTGTCCATGACCACCAACGCACCACCCTTATCAGCGGGTTTGATGACAAGGTCGTGGTCATGGACCAAGTCTGCCAGTGCCCTAATCTCATCTTGTTTCATATTGGGATGTTTAAATCTATCAGAGTCATGGTTCTCCCTCAAATCATTAATCTCATTCTTAATTATGGTCATAAATGTATCAATTGCTGGTATAGTGGTGGGGGGGGGGGGGGGCAAAAAAATACTCTTATTGTAAAGACCAAATGGTTTCAATGCCATATCAGTACATACATTTCTGACAGGAGTATCCTGTTCACTAAACCAAGTTTTAAGTTTAATCGATCGGAAAAATCTGTATTGATCCCGTTCAATATCAACCAAATTAGTTTTAACATTTGGACACAATGAGAGTCCCTTATTCAGTAAATGTATCTGTTGTATGGGTAACTGTTTAGAGGAGATATTTACCACTAAATCCTTTCTTTGCTCCTCAAATTCAGAGTTCTGCTGGAGTTGTATCTGCTCCTCTGATTTTTGGATCTTACATCTCCTGTTGTGTCTTCTCCTACCGCGTCTTGTAGGTTTGGGTTTAAATCCACCACACCATTTGTTGCCCCTAAAAAAGGAATCTGTCTTGTTCTCTGGTCTCGTTGTTCCTGTTGTTGGGGTTCCACTTGTTTGCGTCTCCGTCGGTTGGTTTCAAAAGTAGTCAGGTTCCTATTCCCTGGGTCATCCATCTGCCAGTTATATATCTGACCTTGCTGGTAATCGTCTAGGTCCCGATACCATTTATTGCGCTTAGTATCCTCGATCTCTGTACAAAATTTCTGAAAAAAAACTGCACAGCCATCTTTACATTTTCCATATTCCTCATCAGACATCACATATTTCAACATTTCATCAGTACCATGCAATTTTTGTTGAACTTTTGTACATTCAATCTGGAGGTGTTCAATATTTAAGAGCATCACATCCCTGGCATATCTATCAGATAAATGCTCAAAGCTGGTACAAAATGCTGTACTTTGTGCAAAAAGGTTTGGTTGTAATTTTGATCTCATTCCCCATTGATTGTTATGTGTCTGCTCATCAGTAGTTTTAACATAAATTTCTCTATTCCCTCTGTGGAGAACCTGTTTGATACAGTCCATAAATCAGGAAGTGAAGTGGCTGACTCTCAATTACATTAACTGCTGTAGATTTTATCAGGTCAGAGTGAGATCACATGACCCAACTAAGAGAAGAATTGCCATAGAAAGTAATAACTAAATAAGCTAATACTGAGGTGTATATATATATATATATATATATCATGCTTGATAAAGGTCCTATTGTTGGACAGAAACATCGCTATTTTCTTGACTGAATAAAACCACAATTTTTTCACACATTGGAGTGCTGCAAGATTATTATTTTTTTCTATATTGTTCAGTCCTTGGATAAGGACGACCTGCTTGCCACCCATACGTCTTTGTTTTGTGAGTGCTGCTGTTTTCTCTCTCTCTCTCTCTCTCTCTCTCTCTCTCTCTCTCTCTCTCTCTCTCTCTCTCTCTCTCTCTCTCTCTCTCTCTCTCTCTCTCTCTCTCTCTCTCTCTCTCTCTCTCTCTCTCTCTCTCTCTCTCTCTCTCTCTCTCTCTCTCTCTCTCTCTCTCTCTCTCTCTATATATACATATATATATACACATATATATATATATATATACATATATACACACACATGCACACACATTGGGGGGATATGTATGTAATGATAGAAAACAAAATTTCTTCATTTCAAGCCATTAATGGTAGAGCGTATCGGACTGGTGTTTCTTAAGGTCACCCGAGGAATTATTATCTAAACAGGACATGTGCACATCCACTCTTAATTTCATTGTAATCTTTTTTGTTATCATTGCACACACAGGGCATATCCTCAATAATATCTAATGGCTATTTATGAATAATCCCATCAAAAATAGACCCTAGTGGCAAATGACTGGCTGCAAAGTCGCCTCCAAATGGGGTTGCCTTCTGCTGGACCTTAGGTCCCTGTTGTAATGGGAGCCCATTATTGTGCCTGGTCCCATCAGAGGATCATCTGGTACTTTGATGGGCCAGTCGGACCTTGGTGGTACAAATGTGGGTAGACTATTATGAGACACCAAATCCTGCATTGCTTTAAGTAGACTTCGTTAATTTTTTTTTACATTTTATACCTTTTTGTCTCCATTATGGCAATACAATCCTCAGAGCTGTGTGTTTTCCATTCTATAGAATGTTTATATAACCTCGTAACACATCACTAGAGTATCACAGTATATCTATTTATTATAATTAATTTGGCATTATGCAATGCTGAATCTGGCTGATTTGTAATTAGTACATCATGTTTAATTAATAACCAGAGTAATACAAAGTGTAATTGAGGAGATGTAAAGTGATAGTCCATTCAGACACTTTCAATATGTTGCTTTATTTATCCTGCACATTCCTGGAGGGGTTTTAAGCTCATGGGCTACTAAGGCAACAAACATCATTCCAATGAAAATCCCAGCAAATCCAAGAGGAGCTGTCAGGAATGATGAATAAAAAATACAAAGATTAATTTGCAGCTTTGCTCTAATGCAGTTGTAGGCAACCTACAGATTTACAGCTGCCGTGAAACTAAAAATCCCAAAATAACCTGACCGGCTTTAATGGATTCGATTTTACTACAATCCCCATCAGCTTCCGAACATGCTGAGAGTTATAGTCCCACATAAATAGGAAAGACTAAGTTTATGAGATCTTGCTTCCCACAGAAATAACAGATAGAGTAATGGTCCCTATCAATCACCCCTCCCCGACTTCCCATGGCTAAGGTGACCAATAGACATTAGATGATTGGCTGACCCAGCAACTCTCTTACGTCTATCACACTTCCCTAAGAGAAACTGGTCTTAAAGAGAACCTGTCACTAGGTCATATAAGTTGAACTGGTTTACTGACCTGAATAGCGCTGTCTCTCTGATTCTAGCGTTGTTTTAACGGACCGTGTGAAGGGCCCGTAAAAAAAAAAAAAAGAAAAGTTTTATTTTTGTCAGTTTCCACGGATCCCTCAATACTCCAATTAGGGGTTCGTGAATTTGGGTCCCACATGGGTGCCAATCTGACGTTTTTCATGGCCGATTTCACACACGTTCGTCTGAATAAAGCCTTATAGAAACACATTTTGATTGTAGACAATAGTGATTCTCAAATTTCTTCCAAAAACCTGCACCTGAATAGTTTCTACCTGAAACAAAGCATCTCTGAGGTTTATTTAAAACTGTTCAAGAGATTATTAAACTCCGCTCTAGAATTTCAGTTTCATAAGCAGCACACAGTCTACAGTCAGTGTGTGTATGTGAATCTCATAAGTACATGCTCATTTTTTTGCGCTGTTACGTTATGTCTGTTGAAAGATTGTTAGGCTATGTTCACACTGAGTTTTTTGACGCGGAAACCGCGCCACAAAACTCGTCAAAAACGGCCCGAAAATGCCTCCCATTGATTTCAATGGGAGGCATTGGCGTCTGAAGCGACATGCCCTATCTTCGGGCGTTTACGCCTCTGACCTCCCATTGACTTCAATGGGAGGCAGAGAAAGCGTATTTCGCTGTGTTTTATGCCCGCGGCGCTCAATGGCCGCGGGCGAAAAACATCGCGGAAAACTCCGCGAAAATCGGCGTGCAGGGAGAGGAAAATCTGCCTCAAACTTCCAAACAGAATTTTGAGTCAGATATTCCTCCTGCAAAATACTCCGTGTGAACATAGCCTTAGGGTATGTGCACACGACCTCTTTTCAGACATAATTCCGGCGTTTTACGCCTCGAATTACACCTGAAAAGACGGCTCCAATACGTCGGCAAACATCTGCCCATTGCTTGCAATGGGCCTTACGATGTTCTGTGCAGACGAGCTGTCATTTTACGCGTCGCTGTCACAATACGGCGCGTAAAATGACGGCTCATCAGAAGAAGTGCAGGACACTTTTTGGGACGTTTTTGGAGCCGTTTTCTCATAGACTCTGAAAATCAGGTGCTGTTTTCCCTTGAAAACAGCTCCGTATTTTCAGACGTATTTTGTTAATCGTGTGAACATACCCTTACTGTATAAGCAGAATTATAATTTTATTTATGTAGGGGAAACATGTTCCATAGCATCGTACAAACAGGCAAACAATAAACCTACAGAATGATAAGGACACCATTATATAACAAAAAAATACTAGCAAGGCTCGCCAGTCTCTGTCCATTGGGACAGCGGGGACTTGTAGTCAAGGGCAGGACAAGGGGTAGGCACCTAGGGCACCATTGAAGGGGGGTGCAATTTGGTTCGGTATGATTACGGCGATACTGAATATGTCGAGTTTTTTTTATGTGTTCCTACTTTTGCACAATACTTACTTTTAAGAGAAAATAATTTGTTTTTGCATCGTTGCATTCCAAAGGCTTGTTTTTTGCGGGACGAGATGTAGTTATCATTGGTTTCATTTTGGGACTATTTGATTAACTTTTACTACATTTTTTGGGGACGAATGATGGAAAAAAAACAATTTCCATCTTTGCTTTTTGTGTTTTTCTTTTACGACAATCAACTTGAGGTTTATAATGTGTTTCATTTATTGTTCGGGTCGCGGCGATACCATATTTGTGTATTTTCATTTTCTTCTACACTTTGACAAAATAAAACCACTTTTTATGGAAAAAGATTGTTTTATTATTTCTTTTTTTATGGTGTACTATTTTTTTAATGAAATTTATTTTACAATAATTATTTTTTCAGTATGCGATCTACTGCTCACAGATATAATGCTTTGGTATACTTCGTATACCAAAGCATTAGTGCCTGTCCGTGTTAAACTGACAGGCAATCTATTGGGCCTTGCTTCTGCCATGGCCTAAAAGACAGGACTGGGGGCCAGTATTAGGCCCACTGGTGCCAGTACAACACATGGGCGGCCCGCAATCACATTCAGGAGCCATTGATGGCTGACAGAGGGACTCCCCTCCAACTGTAAACCAATTAGATGCTGCGTTCGCTATTGACCGTGGCATCTAAGAGGTTAAACAACTGCAATTGATGTTAACTGCAATCGCAGCCGTTAGAGCAGGAGCCCAGGTATGATCAGACAGGCGAGCACCCGCTCCTCCCGGCACAGGACACCCATGCCGGGCTTATTCCGAAGCGCCATATAAAAGGTTAATGCATTGGAATAAGGCCCCTCAGTGACATCTATGAAAAGGAGCATTGGCGGTCACTAAGGGGTTAAAGCAATTATGCCTTTACCAATCAATGTTTCCTTGTATAAATAATACTAGGGATTGGTAGGGAAAGGTGGAAATTAAATGAATGATCGTCCATCCAACAGCTTTTCTGAAACCACCACCTTAGACATCAAGAGAGCATGTCCCGCCCCTGCAAAACAACCATGCGGGGTAAAAGGGATTTAACATTGATGATGTACCCCTAGGATAGACCCTCAATGTGTTTCTATAGGAGTTCTCTCCTCGGTATCCCCAGCGATCAGCAGAATAAAGGCCGGAGTGAAGTACCCGACACAGTGCCATCCATATGCCTGCAGCTGTTTCTGGTACTGCAGTTTAGCCTGTTCTGGTCAATTGCTGTGGCCTTTTCATTCTGTTGATTACTGGGATGTCAAATCCTTTTGCATATTTTATCAATATATCTATTTAGCTTTCTATCTATTTAATCCATCCATCCATCCATCCATAACAAATGGATCCAGCCGCACCGGTATAGTATGGGTGCAAGCCAACGAGATCAGATCAAAATCCCGATAGTATACAATGCAAAAAGTAGGCAGCACTCCGTTCAAGTAAAGGTGAAAAAGAGGGTACTTTATTGTCCCATAAACAGTGGCAACGTTTCAGCTCCTTCCACTGGAGCCTTTCTCAAGCTTGAGAAAGGCTCCAGTGGAAGGAGCTGAAACGTTGCCACTGTTTATGGGACAATAAAGTACCCTCTTTTTCACCTTTACTTGAACGGAGTGCTGCCTACTTTTTGCATTCTATCTATCTATCTATCTATCTATCTATCTATCTATCTATCTATCTATCTATCTATCTATCTATCTATCTATCTATCTATCTATCTATCATCCTTCTATTTATCTATCTCTCCGTGTCTATTTAGCACTCTATCGATATATCTGTCCAATATATTTTAATAACCATCTATCTGCTGTTACACTTTTACCTTCCATAAGATGTAGTGTGACTTTTCCTGCTGACTGTTGGGGAGTGGGCTGCAATCTCTTGGGCGCTGAGGGGTCCTGTGTTACTGGAGCTTGTGTGATGGGATTAGTGTAGGGAGCAGATCACAATTCATAATGCGCTATTTCCGTGTTATTCTACTAATGATGCCACTTGTAAGAGCCATAGACGAGTTGTACTTTGAAGTGAGTCCTGATCTAAACGTCCTGCTGCTGCCTGGCCGGGGGGCTTTGTCACTAGAATACTGTACACATACAACTGTTACTGCTGTCTCCAGCCCCCTACTGCATCCCCTCCTGCACCCATTGACCAGTGCAGCCAGTATAGACTGGGGACAGGAGCAGTAATCCCGGCCTCAGGGTGGACAAGGGGAAGGAGGGAATCGGTTTTAAATTACCTAAAAAGCTTTACAATGACGTGTGATGCAGGGGGCACAGATCACTGAGTGGGCAGAGCTCCTGCAATGGAGGGGCATTAATCCCCCAGACCACAGGAAATCAGTCAGTAGTTTGTAAGTAAGGATGTAAAAAAAAGAATGAAGATTAATGTTAGGTGGACCCTGGGATGCTTCCAATACTAGAGGACTTTCTCCATTGACCACCATGCTGTTATCTTTATATGCTACTAGACTTCTCCTTATGTAGATTTTTAATGATGCCCCAGTAATGCCCCTTCATCAATTTGCTCAATAATTATAATAATATTCAATCAATCCTCTGCATTCTGTTATTCACGTAACCCATATAACAGGTCAGATCTTACATACAAATCTATAACTGGTTTACCAGTGCTCACTATGCAGGAGATTTATCAAACCAGTGCAAGCGAAAAGTGGAGCAGTTACCTATAGCAACCAGATCCTGCTTTCTATAGCTCTTCTGGACCTTATTGGTTGCTATGGACAACTGAACCCCTTTCCCATATTTTTTTTTTTTTTTATAAATGTCCCCCCTAAGTGTTTATAATCACTGGTGTGTAGTAATACAAGTTATTAGTAAAATACAATATGTTGCCCAAAAAAATAAAAAAAAGAATATATATATATATATATATATATATATATATATATATATATTTTTTTTTTTTAATAAATATATTAATAATGATGGTGGTAAAGGTTATTGTTGTTGTTATTTTTCTAGTAATATCATCATCATCATTCTCTATTTATATTAATACATAATATTCGTTAGGACAGTGGACTCCAACCTGTGGCTCTTCAGCTCTTGCAAAGCTACAACTTCCAGCATGAGACAGTTTGGAGACCACTACTATGTAACATTTCCTTTCAAAACTAGAAATCCGTGATCTGTATTCTCCAAACCTCCAATATAATTTGAATGTATCTCTATAATTCCCCTCTCTATAGGAAAAGAGAAAAAATATATATACAATTATGGCTAACCTAAACAGACGCACGCAAATCGCGCCAGCCTGGTCAATGATCAATCTTTTGATGCGCAATACTGTCTTTCAACCTGCTACAAACTATATATATATATATATATATATATATATATATATATATATATACACACTCATTATTGTACTTTATTCTGTAATAGCCCAAACCTCAGAATGTTTGTGTGTTATAAATATTGTATTTTTCTTCTTTTTTTAAATTGTATTACATTTATTTTTTTCCATTACTAGTATCAATTTTAATATATAATTTTTTTAGGACTAGAGCTCCCTATAGGTCTATGGTCAATGCCTCTTGTGGTACACAATATTGTCGCTGCGACCTGTCATAAATGACTGAATATCATGTACAAAACATTTTGGATCTTGAATTTTGGTGAGCCAGTGGATCTCGGGGGCTACAAAGTATATGAGCGACTTGTTGTAAACTACTGGTATATAATATGCTCTACACATGTTATTAATATAAATGTATCCTGACATTGTTGTGTGTTCCTAATGTGTCTTTTCAACCTGTTGTAAACTTCCTTCTGGTGTAACATAATTGATGTTCTTCATTTTTGCTTCTTGACCCTGATGATTTTCCTTACAGATTTAGTTACGGAATGGATAAGAACTCCATAACGATATTATGTGGTTTACAACCTGTACTATCTGTTGCAAAACTACAACTCCCAGCATGCCCTGATAACCTGCGACTGTCAGGGCATGCTGGGAGTTGTAGTTTCGCAGCAGCTGGAGCGTCACAGGTTGGAGAGCACTGCTATATATCTGCGTTTGTCTTTTAGTGCAATATATTACAAATGAGTTGTACAATCTGTCATTAGTGTTTAAGTCATTTGTACATATTTATTTGTTCAGATATGGATTTTTTTAAGGGGCGATAACAGCTTTACAATAGCTTGCACAATTGCAGAACTGAACTGTCTATCTACAGAATTTGCGCAATGAGGACCGTGGACTAGAGAACTTCTTAAGAATTAACTGATGGTGATTGTCATAGATCGCTATGGACAAAAAATGTGATAAATAATATTATATGATAACATAGGAACATCGGGGGCTCTAGCTCGTGTAAAATGACAGCTCCGAACATTCTCTGATCGCTATAGTAACACAACATCTGGACAGCCACAGGATGCAGACCACTTCTTCCCATAATCGATATTAAAGCAAAAATCACTGCTGAATATCTATTCCCAGCATCATCCCATCCATCCCTCTCGGGAAGCAATGCTGTGAGTTGTTGTCCTCCCTCCAGGTAGGAATTGGATCTCCTGTATAGAATGCATCAGCCTGATTCATACGAGAACTAAATGTCGGGGATAAGATCAAATTCTAATATAATAATTATAATGAATAGCTTTATGTTCCAGGAAACATTCTTAATATTAATATATTACATATTATATATATATATATATATATATATATATATATACTGTTTGTGTATGTACCTATCTCACATCTTTATCTACAGTATAATTATTTCTATGTACCTCATGTCTATCTATCCACAGTATATTCTTTCTATCTTTCCACCTCATATTTATTTACCTACAGTATATTCTATCTATTTACCTACAGTATATTCTATCTATCTATCTATCTATCTATCTATCTATCTATCTATCTATCTATCTATCTATCTATCTATCTATCTATCTATCTATCTATCTATCGTCCAAATACAATGTCAGCCGCACAGCCTTGTAAATCATAGGTGGGCGCCGACCAGACCAGGTCAGGGCTAACAGACCTGCTGTAGTAGAATCCAAAAATCAGGCAGCACTCCAAGGTATAAACAAGGTATAAAAAGGTGCTTTATTGGTCCATATACACACGACGTTTCAGCTCAACACAGGAGCCTTTCTCAAGTGAGAAAGGCTCCTGTGTTGAGCTGAAACGTCGTGTGTATATGGACCAATAAAGCACCTTTTTATACCTTGTTTATACCTTGGAGTGCTGCCTGATTTTTGGATTCTATCTATCTAATCTATCTAATCTATCTATCTAATCTATCTATCTAATCTATCTATCTAATCTATCTATCTAATCTATCTATCTAATCTATCTATCTAATCTATCTATCTAATCTATCTATCTAATCTATCTATCTAATCTATCTATCTAATCTATCTATCTAATCTATCTATCTAATCTATCTATCTAATCTATCTATCTAATCTATCTATCTAATCTATCTATCTAATCTATCTATCTAATCTATCTATCTAATCTATCTATCTAATCTATCTATCTAATCTATCTATCTAATCTATCTATCTAATCTATCTATCTAATCTATCTATCTAATCTATCTATCTAATCTATCTATCTAATCTATCTATCTAATCTATCTATCTAATCTATCTATCTAATCTATCTATCTAATCTATCTGACTACATTTAGCAGCATATATTTAGACATCAGAGGAGGAAATAACTACAGATCTACGCTTGTCCCTTCGTCTCTGTCATATTTCCATCACCCAAATCCATAGATTTGTCTTTTCGTTATCGCGTTTATTACAGGTTCAGTCATGGATTACAATGGGTTAAGTACAGTTTATCAATATATTATATAATTTATCAGGAGAAATCCACTGGCCTCCTGCAGACATCTATAGTGACATTTGTATCGAATATAGAGGACTATTACAATGAGAGCGATTTAATCCCCCAATCACATCGATAACGATTTTTCAGTCGTCGTCTCAGTCTCATACGAGTTCAGTATCTAAATAAAGACTTGTTTAGCCCTGACATCTGTAGCACATAGACTTGTACTTGTTTCCACACAAACCTTGTGTCTATTGCTAAATCATAAATGAAGATACTAAATTAATAAATATTCTTCTATTAACAGCACCAACAATAAAAACATTAACCCTTCAGTCGCAACAGTTCTATCATTATGAAGAATAAGTTTGTATGTCTCGAACATTGGAAGAGTTAATTTATCTGTGGGGGGGGGGGGATTTATTTCTGTGATTCTTATTCCCTATCACATGTAACTAGGGGGGTGTAGAATATTCATTATTGTAATATTGGTTTGGAGGTAATTACTTTTAATGTCAGAAAGATTAAGGTTAATATCATCTCTATTAGGCTGCTGCTTGGTAATTAAAAGTGGCGCAGAGGCTTCTGGGAACAGATGGAGGTTGCTCTCTGTGATTCACTGAGTAAACAGTGGGAGTGACAGGAGGTAGAGGCCCGGGGATCAGACAGCCCCAGCTAGTGCGACTATTGTGTGCAGAGCGGATCAGATGCTGCGACATTGGCTGCTCAGAGCCATGGACAATCTTTGTCTGTGGTTCCCTTTAAAATTCGTGTATATATATAAAAATTTAAGAAAATTAATATTTCTTTTTTAAATTCGCGTTGAAATTATAGTGAAGAATATGAACGTAGTGCAGATTTCAGGCCACTTTGTAATCTCATTATATTTGGATCGATATTTAATGTAGAGTCTAACCAAAACTTAATATCGTAAATACGTTTCTCGGATGGTGGTCAGATATACTCTGTATTAGTAAATAATAAAGAGAAAAACATGAAAAACTGAAGTGAGATAAATTAAAAAAAACCCTATCATATAAAGAATTCAAATGAAATTGTAATAGATATCAAATTGTAATAGTGTATTATCTAGGTGATGTATTATAACTGTTACTACATTAGTGTATTTATTATTATTATTGTTGTAATAATAATAACAATAATAATTAATAAGGATAAGAAGAAGTGATAATATAAATTAGTAACCACAGTTATAACTTCTGGTTTATGCTGGGCTTGTTATAACAATATATTTAAATAGTTTATTTCCAGGGAAGGTATATACTATACATTAATACAACACAATATACGGACTTTCTGTAATGTCCATAAATGTATCTGGTCAGTTTTTCATCGTTTCCACTGATGATCCCAGATCGCAATCTTTTTCTTTTTGTGCTGGGGATCTGATTCTGTTTTCCGATGTTTTTTTCTGATTTGTTATACCTGAAATAAAGTAGATTATTTAAGAAGGTATTACATCTTCCTGATGGGGAAGGGGGGATTATAGGACTTTTTTTTTGTACAGGACAATGATTTATTATACAGATTCATTTCAATGGTAAAGAATAACATGTAGAAATAATATTGAATGCCTTATTTTTGCTTTTTAATGACGCAATAGTGTTGAATTTGTCGTGAATTTATTATTAATCTATATATTCAGTTGTATGATAGTTAATATGATAGATACAAGTATAAAATATCTATAACGTATAGACAGTATCACTCTACTGGAGGGCTTTAATCTAACTCATAATTTAAATGTATTCATTATTAGTCAGATTATACACATATATAAAGAGGTTAGCATGAGTTTCTATCATGCAGACTTCAAGAGAAATCTATGAAACAAGTAATCAGTGTCTTGGATACATTTGTGTGTTAGATAGATAGATAGATAGATAGATAGATAGATTCTATTCAGTATCTATCTATCTATCTATCTATCTATCTATCTATCTATCTATCTATCTATCTATCTATCTATCTATCTATCTAATCCTAGCAAACTCACTTCGTTAACAGAACTCAAAAGTTGCAAAACCACAGATGGCATATTGGAATATCATGGTATATTATGCCACAAGACAAGCTCCTCTCTGTGATTTTATATATATATATATATATATATATATATATATATATATATATATATATATATATATATACACACATATACATACACACACATGTATCGTTTTATGAATTTTTGTTGTGCTTCAAAATAGTTGGACCTTTTGTGTAGATTGTCTTTAATAGTTGCAATCGTCATCATCATTATTATTACGTCCTAGACTCAGTTTATTTAAAATGGTTGTAAAGCAGAACATAACATAAAATACATTTAAGAAACCTATAAAGACAAAAATCCGCAGCAAACGGAAACCTTCATAACTTTACTCCTTGTCTAAATATATCTATAGATGAGTGATAACGTTATAAATAATCAATTATAATAAATATAATGTATATGTATTGAGAATTTAAATTACATCAGCAAGTGTTTAAAAGTTATATTTAGATAGGATTGAAAATCGTGAATATACTAAAAATACTGGGAATAGTAATATCGTATAAAACAAAATAATATATCCAATGCTATAAATAGAAAACAATACATTAACATAAATGATAAATAATATAAAATATATTTATATAACCTTATCTATATATATATATATATATATATATATATATATATATATTATACATACACGTAAAATCATGTAATAAGATAAATAAAAAAATTTTGAATATTTAATCTTAACATTAGTCAAATAATATCTAAAGTTATGAAATATTATAAATAATCATATAATGTGATATCTGATACAGTAAATCGGTGTCCCTGGTTAACTTCCAGATAGAAAAAATACTCACCTTTATACTAAAATTCTTATATTGTCCATTTCCCATCCACAGACAGAGCATCTTAGATTTATTATTATTATTATAATAACAATTGGAACAGTTGTAAATTAAGCAATAATAATAATAATAATAGCAACAACAAAATATAAAATAAAACGACCATTATAATAGTATACATTATAATTACATTACAATTAAATAAGAATATAATGAATCGCCTGAAGACTGTTGCAACATAGTATTTATTATAATGACTTGTAATTATTTTATAATATGTAGAGTATTCTATTGTACTATTGATGTATCAGTAATGGGGATGTGATGTATTTAGAATATTTGTGTAGTAGTAATAATAATAATAATAATAATAATAATAATAATGTAGCTGCTATGTGTATGTGTGGAGTTGGCTGTGAATAAGGCAGGGGGTCTCCTTAGGATCATAAACCAGAATCTATACAAGTGTCTCTCATTCTTCCTCCTCCTCCTTTCTCTGTTATCAGCTTGACACAGTAGTACAAGTCATTGACCAATCCGAAGTGAGCTTCTCTACTGCCTTGCCCAATAGGAAGCCAGACATTGTTCATAGCATTTGTCTAATGAGTGATGAACAGTTGAGGATCAGGAGCTGTTGCCTGGAGCTGGAACTTTGTCTTTTACTGACTGAAACTAGTTATAGCTTGTGCTGCAAGGACTAAGCTGGAAGCTGAGAGCTGGAGCCTGGGAGGGGGATTCATGTGGGGATCTGGGACCATCACTCTCCCCAGATAACATCATCTTTATCATCACACACAGATAGACAGGTAGATATCAGGGTTCTGCCTGCTGGGACACAGGTTTTGACTGTGAGTTGGATCATTAGGTCTTCACTATCTGATTTCCTTAGGGCAGCAGATGTGATAGGTATGAGCTTCTTGTCAGTGGCAGACTGTGGTGAATCTGGGGGTCTTCTGAGGTTGTAGTAAAGGGATCAGACTATCACATAGAGCACATTGTTAGGTATATAGGGTTCTGCTGTATAATGGTCTATTACAGGCTCATATGACAGCTTTAAGGTTTGCGTGCAATAGTGCAATTTGCCCAGAGTAGAGATATTAATAGAGGAGCAGCAGTGCAGAAGTTGCTGCTTAAAGGGTGGATTTTTCTCAGTTTTAATAATATATATTTCTATAGGGGAGTGGTAATCCACGTGGGTGTCGATTGCTATTTGAAGGGTGCAGCTGTACCCAATATAAAGTGCGAGGATATAGATATCTGTAGCACTAGAAGTGGATGTGGGGTTAGATTACTGATTCGCGCTGTACTTAATACAGATAGGTTGTGTTGAGGGACCCCCTAGAATGGAGATAAGCGGGGCCCCTTCTGGATCTCAGGTCCCCCAGACCACCAGCTCCACCTCTATTCCAGTCACTATGGCCGGAACCCTCCTGCGGGGTCCCCAGTTGCTTTTACGCGCAACAGAAAAATATCCCCGCACCCCAAAGTGCGCCCGCTGCCGGAATCATGGGGTGGTGTCGGCGCTCAAGGGCCACAAGCGTTACTGTCGCTGGAAGGACTGTATGTGTGCCAAGTGCACGCTGATTGCGGAGCGCCAGAGAGTCATGGCTGCACAAGTTGCGCTCCGCAGGCAACAGGCGCAGGAGGAGAACGAAGCGCGGGAGCTGCAGTTGCTGTACGGGACTGCGGAGGGGCTAGCACTGGCCGCGGCCAACGGCATCATTCCACCCCGACCAGCCTATGAGGTGTTCGGGTCGATGTGTCAAGAAAGTGGCTCAGGTAACATCTCATTTACTATGTGCGACAATTTAAGTTTATTACATTTTCCAATAGTTTTCAGTAATAGGTCAACAATAGTATCTAGTAAAAAATAAAATTATCAATAATACAAAATAACAGTTTATGAATGGAATTTATAGATCTGATAATAAATTACTAATAGAAATAGTCCATGGCAAAATAATTAGTAGCGTCCTGAAAGTGAATAACTTATGTAATACAGAATGAAAATAATATAGAAGCAAATGTAAATTAGACAACAATATTAGCAATAAATTGAGATAGAGGTTTAGCAGTGCTGTTTGTATTTCAGCACAAGTTATTATAATCATGTACTATCTGTATATAGGAATACTGGAAAGAAACATTCAGCTCTGCTACATTTAAGGATACTTTGGCTTATATCTTGTATGTGAATGCGTTCACATGATCGTGTTCAAGTTATTTTAGAATATAACTTTATATTTCATATAAAAAGTCACCTAAAATGCAAAAACCTATTAAATTCTGATTTTTCTGCCTACAACATAAAATACTATTATTTTTTTTAACAAAACTTCGAGTAACAATATATGTTTCCAAACACCCTATTAGAATTTTCTACATGTCCTAGATAATCCACATCCCATAATCCAGATTATATACATTCCTATGGATACAATGAGGCTGGTAAATTCTGTGAAAATTATTTGAATTTATTATAGGGAAAGACAACCAAAATAACAAATAATTAACTGTACTGTCCAGGCAATGAGAGGAGAACCATCAGCAGGGAGTAAATCAGTGACATGGGAAAGGTGGAATTAAATAATCTAAATTATGAAATATCTATCTATCTATCTATCTATCTATCTATCTATCTATCTATCTATCTATCTATCTATCTATCTATCTATCTATCTATCTCTGTCTATCTATCTCATTCTATACTATTCTGCATAGTTACCCCAATTGGATAAAAAATAAAATATGTTTTTATCTGTAGTCTGTTAAAATAGTTGACATTGCATTCTGCATTCTGATGGGGCACTATAGAGAACTCTGGGACTTATAGCTCCCCTACATTTTGTCAGCTTGTCCATTTGTGGCCCTTGATTTTCCTTTCCTTTGCCTAAGTCGTTTACTTATCAATACAGGTGTAGTAGTCATCATCATCATCATCATCATTGTTAAGGCACATTCAGACGTGGTGGAATTGCTGTGGAATTCCGCTGCGGACAGTCCGCAGTGGAAATCCTTTGCAGACAGTTTGTCCATTGGTTTCCACACCTTTTTAGTTATCTTCATGCAGACGTTGCAGAAAATTCTGCTGCGGACCATAGGCTGCGGTGCGGAATTTTCAGTCCGCAGCATGCACCGTCTGTTGCAAAAACTGAAATCTGTGGCAAGTCCGCTGTGTTTTCTGCAACATCTGAATTACCTGCCAAATATGCAAATGTTGGTGCAGATTCGTTGCGTAATTGCCCCAAATCTGCACCAACATTTGCAGCGGAAAAATTCTGCCACGTCTGAACATGCAATAATACTTGTAATTGCATTAAGAGACTCTCAAACCTCACATGTTGCTTTTTTTTTCTTTCAGAAACAAAGATCCAGAAGTTTGAGCTGTTCCCTAAGAACCTCATTCCCAGGTCTGTGACCCCCCAGCAACTAACCCCTGGTGCAAAACCAGTGACCCCGGACAGTGAATCAGTGACTGGAAGTGCCCGAGGTACCTCCTCCCCAGATGTGAGGCCAGGGTCTGGTTCTGAAAACGGGGATGGTGAATCCTTCCTCAGTTCCCCCATGTGCAAAGTCATGAAGGAAGGTGAGGAGAGCCCAAGCTCCATCAGTCCACTGGGGTCTGAGTCTGGATCTGATGCAGAGAAAGATGAGCAGGACCCAAGTTCTTCTTCAGCCAGGCAGAGGACCCCCATAGATATCCTGACCAGGGTGTTCCCCACCCAGAAGAGGAGTATTTTGGAGCTTGTTCTTCAAGGATGTGGTGGGGACGTGGTCCAAGCCATAGAGCAGATATTGAACAACAGAGGGCAGGAAAAGGGTGACGAGACCTGGTCTAGAGAGGCTGCCCTACAAAGTATCCAACCATCAATGTCCACCACACATAGACCCCTCATAGCTGGGGCCATCACCCCCGCCATTGGGACACTAGGAAGCAGGTCTGCCTTTTCTCCACTGCAGCCTAATGCTGCCCATTTTGGAACAGAGACCAACACCTACCAGTTGGGTGGACATTTAGGGCTCAACCCTTTGAGGTTGGCATATTCTGCACACAGCAGGGGACTTGCCTTTATGACCCCATATTCCACAGCTGGGTTCATGCCGACACTAGGGTTTCGTCCACCCATGGACTATGCATTTAGTGACCTAATGAGGGACAGGGCCAATGTCCACAAAGACCAGGTTTACTCCAATGGGCTTTACGGTTCTGTAGTCAATAATGCTACAGAGAAACAATGAAGCATACTCTTCTGGAAGTGTCTGAGGACCCTAGATAGTAAGACTGTGGAGGACAAAACCCAGGACTGAGGAATCACTAAGGAACCAGGGTCCACAATGCGCAATGCATAGTTTTTAGTTCCACCAGCCAAATTCAGGATATAATCCATGTGGAGATTTTTTGGGCCGCAGCAGAGACATTGTAAACTTTTCTTAAGATGCACTTTTCCCCCCCTTGATTAACTCATTGTCATTTTCTTGGCTTGTCACACTAAGCAGCATTGTGACGTTACAATGTATAATATACACAGACCGATGAAATCTAATGTTGGGGGT
Organism: Rhinoderma darwinii; assembly: GCF_050947455.1. Taxonomy (NCBI): domain Eukaryota; kingdom Metazoa; phylum Chordata; class Amphibia; order Anura; family Rhinodermatidae; genus Rhinoderma; species Rhinoderma darwinii. Next base: position 24,933,411 of record NC_134693.1, on the reverse strand, counting down.
TCTAAGTTATTCTTGACGTTGTGGGTGAAGTCGGTGACTTGCAGGTTACAAAGGACAAGAGGACTGAGTATCTTTTGTGTTCAGAATTGTAGATATGGTGAGAACGTGGCGTCCAATCAACTTCTTTTTGGTCAATTTTAAAGTATTGCTGTTGGTTTAATTGTTTAGAAATCAATAACATCTATGTGTGAGATTCATCAGTGAGCATTAGTAATAAATGGTATTTTCTAAAACGTTTTCCCAGTGTTTACAGCTTGTAACAAACACATGAAAGCAGAGCAGAAATGTCATGTAATATTATCAGCAACAATATTACAATAATAATAACAATATAAATGTTATTAATATAAATATTATTAATTGTAGATATCAGAAATCACATTTTAAACATCATCTGATATACATATATATATACATACACACACTACATTTAGACATATAATATATATGTTTATGTATATATGTCTATTAAATGTATAAATATAATATATATAAATACAATATATTATATATCATATATAGATCTAGCAGAATTTGGCTGTGTTCACACTAGTGCACTGTTTGACTTTACGTTTTATTTTTATATGTCTTTTTGAACATATTCTTTGACAGAATCCTTGCATTTCTATGAAATGCACACTAGTGCAAAAACACATCAGTATTGGATGACTTTATATCAGTTCAATCAGGAACAGTTTTCGGAGGAAAAAGAAAAAATCTGCCCACATTGCTGTATTTATTTTTTTGTAAAAAAAACCCAAAAACAAATCCCCCAAAAACTGACTTGTCTATAAATATCATACATTTTGGCCTTTCACGCTTGTGTTTTTTTGTTGTGAAAGTGTCTGCTTGTGGTTTTTTTGGCAACTGATTAAGACTGATTGGACAACTGATGTGTAAAATGATATAATGTTTTTCATATTTTTTTATTATGTAGTTCAGGACCCAAAAATCCTAAAAAAAAAACCCAATAAAAAAAATAAAATTTTACTCCCCCCCAAAAAAAAGCATCTGACTGATGCATTAGTTTATATCACTTAAAAAAATCCTTTCTTTTTAAAAAGGAAAAAAATGTGAAAAACAAAGTTAAACACTGAAAGTAAAACATGACCCTAGTATCAGTATATACAGCTCAGGCTCCAAACTACGTCATCCTGACAACTGAAAAACTGATTCATATTGACATCACTTTATACAGTAACACAATCAGTTTAGATCAGTGGCAGAAAAATACAAAAAAAAGGGAAGAAAAATTAAACACGAGTGAGAACGTGTCCCGAATACTGAATATATTCCCTCTTTTGTGCACACTAGTGTTGTACTTTATATGCAACTGATCAGAACTGATTTGAAACTGACAGAGTTCTTATAGTTTGTATCAGTTTTTTAATCCGTTTTATTTACAGGACCCAAAGACATGTATGAAAAAGGGCGCAATGACTTCGTACATATGGTCTTCATGGTAAGGCTATGTTTACACTTGCATTTTGGCTTCAATTATTAACAAAAGCCACAATTTTCTGCCAGATTTGTTATTGGACAGATACCACTGGTGCCCAACGGACTCCGTGCAGCAATATTTTTTCCATATAATAAAACGCAATCTGCGACGGTAGCTTGGTCGCAAATGTGAACAGAGCCTTGCTGCATTTTTTCAGTGTCTATCTATCTATCTATCTATCTAATCTATCTCTCATATCTATCTATCTATCTATCTATCTATCTATCTATCTATCTATCTATCTATCTATCTATCTATCTATCTATCTATCTATCTATCTATCTATCTATCTTCACAAGAAAATGGCGACAGCACTCTATGAACACTAATGCCACCTAAGCACTACAGATAAATACATATGCATTACTGCTGGATCTGCTTACAATAGTGAGGTTCTTAGCACACATTTTGATTAAATTGTGTGAGCCCACCTGCCAGAACACGGCGCCCTCTATAAGGTGGGTCCCTACGCTGCTCATATACCCAGAACTGGTCTAAACATACATATATCTGGGGATGGTAGGAACCAGGATTAAATTAATTAAAATCACCCAGGGAAAAATTAAGAGGAGTGCAAGATCAAAAAATGGAGGCAGTCACTAACTCCACATATATGCAATGCATAAAAAACACAAAAGTTTGAACAGCACATTCCAGCAAATCTATCTGTCATAAATAAAACATCCTGAGATAAACATATAAAACTTTTGCCCAACACATTGTCGGTGTAACAAGATAAATGTCTTCAGCATTACATTTATAATATGTTGTGGCCATTTTCTTCTCAATTAGATTTGATTGTTTTTGTCTAACATTACAGAGTTATTAATGGCAAGAACAGCGCAGTCCAAGGGGGAAATGTATTAAGACCGCGCCAGTCTTAATAAAAAACAAGCTGACGTAAGATGCAACAAGTTTATTTAGAGGCAAACGCCTCTTAATACATTTTTTGCATCTTCGGTTGATCGTACAACGACGATGAATGAAATCCACGCCAGATTTCCGCTCTAATTCACACTTTTTCACCGTTTTTTAAAGCGGCGATTCCTAAAAGTTATTTTTATTTGCAACATTTCTACGCCGGAAAACTGGTGTTCGAATGCTGTTAACTTTCCCCCTATGTGTTGTTCTTTCCGTCAAATATATCGGAACCCTGATGTAATGGGGTTCTTCTGGATTCTCAGTCAATGGAATCTTTGCGATTGTCATGATCCCTTTAATACCTGTCACGGTTCCTTTATAAAGGGAGTCTCAAAAAAACAGAAAACAATGTACATGAATGACTGGCTAGACCTGTGGTACAAGATTCTCTCCAGTTCAAGGTGTGTATGAAATGCCAAGCAATGCTTTAATAATCTCTCACAGATGCTGCCATTGTCTCTTATGAAACAAAATCACTTGTCATGTCACATCTGTCTCACCACTAGAGGGAGCTGTAGATCTTCAGCCTTATTTCCTTACATAGAACCAACATATTCAGCAGCGCAGACACACACTAGGGCCAATTTATTAGTATGTTTTGGAGTGTGTGAGAAAATCCATGCAAATACAAAGTGAAGATACAAACTCATGCAGATTCTGTTCTTCGTTGGATTTAAACACCGGCCATTGTACTGCAAGACAACAGTGCTGCTAATAGGAAGGGATTTATTTTCCCATTGCAGAATAATTATTTTTGTCCCATCGTACAGTTTATTTGCACACTGTAATAACTCATTGAGTTAAGGTAATGCAGCTGATTTAGCAGCAGTCAAATGGAAAACCACAGATAACACATTTGATATCCGTGTTAAATGACAAACTCACACTGCTACATTGACAACTCAGCACTGCTACATTGACAACTCCACACTGCTACATTAACAACTCAGCACTGCTACATTAACAACTCAGCACTGCTACATTGACTACTCAGCACTGCTACATATACTACTCAGCACTGCTACATATACTACTCAGCACTGCTGCATATACTACTCAGCACTGCTGCATTGGCTACTCCGCACTGCTACAGTGACACTTCAGTACTGCTACAGTGACACCTCAGTACTGCTACAGTGACAACTCAGGACTGCTACATATACTGCTCAGCACTCCTACATATACTACTCAGCACTGCTACATATACTACTCAGCACTGCTGCATATACTAGTACTCAGCACTGCTGCATATACTAGTACTCAGCACTGCTGCATATACTAGTACTCAGCACTGCTGCATATACTAGTACTCAGCACTGCTGCATATACTACTGAGCACTGCTGCAGTGACACCTCAGCACTGCTACATATACTGCTCAGCACTACTACATTTCTGAGTTCTTCAGTAAGTCATTACAAGGTCACCTGAAGAGACCCTGACATATTGAGCAAGCTCCTGGGGTAAGATATGGAAAGATGCAGAAAATCTTAAGCTGAACCTTCACGATCTGTGTTTGTATAGGGACTCGGCGTTTGAGATTTGATTTGAAATACTCTTAAACGTATGTAAACGACACCTCCGTAAATAGACACAAAGCCGCCCGGGAATTGCCAAATCCATATCAGAAAGTAAACTTTTAAAAGCGTCTGCTGCAGGAGGTGCTGAAATGTAATATCCATCACCCGGCGTGGGTTTTAATAAAGACCGACTTTAATAGCAGCTAATTTGATTGGTTTTACTAATTCCACTTTAATTAGAAAATTAGGAGGATTTTGGCGGTAAATTGGCAGGTTTCACCCAGAATGGGAGTTGATGGGGTTGAACATCTGTATAAACTTCTTGTGTACTTAGCTGCTCAGTCAACCTCAATGCTGCATAGACCCCGGCCCGATGGCAGATGTCACACTGGGGGGGGGGGGGGTTTATATAGCTGGATACCAAATCCATTAAGTGCGCAGTATTTCTTATACAGCATATGCAGGGTTAAACATTTGTAGAGGGATATGAATATTGATATGCATTGCAAGCAGATCAATATTATTGGCAGCAAAATGGGACACTACAAGTCCCAGCACTGAAAGCAAGCGGGGGCGATACAATGTTACAGGTTGTCCCATCAAATAAAGCTTTCTTATACAATCATGAATCCACAGAATGCTGGGACTTGTAGTTTCTTTAGTAATAGAAGTCTAATTTATAGAGTACATCCCCTAATGCGGGGAATTGTAGCACACACAGTACATATGGATTGCATTGGCGTACGTGGAACTGAAGGGCTCCATAGTAAAGATAAAATTGGACCTCCCCATTACGGTGCCGGGTTTTGCCACCCAGTACACCAAGGCCTGGTGTTTGTTTTTCCCTCTATGATTTTTCCATGAGCCTTGGGCCAATTTCCCACCCACTATATAGGGGAGCCCTGAATATTTTCTCACCACCCAATAGTAGGGATGGGACAAACCAGGGCTAAGCCCCTCTCTCCAATAGCCCCATAGCAGCCGGATGCCCAGATGGTACGTAATGCCCTTGGATGTTAGTTTTAGGCCTGATTTACACGAGCGTGTGCCTTTTGCGCGCGCAAAAAACGCTGCGTTTTGCGCGCGCAAAAAGGCACTTGGCAGCTCCGTGTGTCATCCGTGTATGATGCGCGGCTGCGTGATTTTCGCGCAGCCGCCATCATAGAGATGAGGCTAGTCGACGGCCGTCACTGTCCAAGGTGCTGAAAGAGCTAACTGATCGGCAGTAACTCTTTCAGCACCCTCGACAGTGAATGCCGAACACAATATACACCAACCTGTGAATAAAAAAAGACTTTCATACTTACCAAGAACTTCCTGCTTCCCCCAGTCCGGGCTCCCGGCCGTTGCCTTGGTGACGCGTCCCACTCTTGTCATCCGGCCCCACCTCCCAGGATGACGCCGCAGTCCATGAGACCGCTGCAGCCTGTGATTGGCTGCAGCCTGTGCTTGGCCTGTGATTGGCTGCAGCTGTCACTTGGACTTAACTGTCATCACGGGAGGTCGGACCGGAGTTATCGGTAAGTCAGAACGTCTTTTTTTTTTTTACAGGTTCATGGATTTTCGGAGCGGAAGGCACTGTCCATGGTGCTGAACCAGTTTAACGCTTTCAGCACCGTGGACAGTGACTGTCTCCTGACGTCGCGTACCCGAACATTTTTTACCGGTTTCGGTCAAAACGAGTTTGGCCGAACCCGGTGAAGTTCGGTGCGCTCATCTCGAATTTGACACTCCGTTTGGATGTTTGTAAACAGAAAAGCACGTGGTGCTTTTCTGTTTACATTCAGGAGTTTGACAGCTCTTGCGCGAATCACGCAGTTCGCACGGAAGTGCTTCCGTGCGGCATGCGTGGTTTTCACGCACCCATTGACTTCAATGGGTGCGTGAGTGCGCGAAAAACGCACGATTATAGAACATGTCGTGAGTTTTTTTCTGCGCACACGCGCTGAGCGCAATTCACGCATCGTCTAAACTGCCCCATTGACTAATATAGGTGCGTACGACATGCGTGCAAAGCACGCGCGTCGCACGCGCGTATATTCCGTTCGTGTAAATGAGGCCTTACAATGAGGAAAATATTTAGATAAAATCTGTGGATTTTCTTTGATCTTTTCCAATTGTTTCAACTAGAAAACCTTGCACACGATGCGAATTAGGTGCGGATTTGCCATGCAGATCTTCCTTCCGCATATTCGCAGCATAATACAGTGCCAGCAAAGTAAATGAGATTTCAAGTAATCTCATCTACATGTTGCGGAGATTTTCGACGCGTAAATTGACCTGCAATGCATATTTTAAAATTCGCAGCATGTCATTTTATTTTGCGTTTCCGTCTCCGAATTGTATCGGGGAGGCGAAAAAAAATGCACCAAAAGCTGCAGCATAAAATCTGCACCAATTTCCGCATCAAAATGTAAAAACCGCACCTAAAAATGCATACAAAAACCTGCACCATTAAGTGCAGATTTTACTTGTGGGATTACCTGCGATTACCTGCGGTTTCGATGCCGATTTTCTGCACTAAATTACGCAACGTGTGAACGCAGCCTGAATATTATCTGCATTTATCCAACTAAAAGAAAAGGAGCATTGGGAAGAGCACCGTTTTTTTCTGTCAGCTGCTCTTGTCCAATCAGCATTGCTGAGAACACTCCCTACCACTGTGATTGGCTGAGAGCAGCTGCCTGATAGAGGGTCACAGAACTCCTGTCACATGTCCTTTTCAGCTGGATGCCAGGCACATTATACTGTTCCCCTTGGTTCTAGGAGTTGAGTAGGAGCTTTTAGTGCCACGATGTGTAACCCTTTTTATACACCTTAAGGGCTCCTTAACCTATAGCCTAGTCAGTATTCTGTCATGGAGTGCAGACTGCAGACTGTCGTGAATAGGCTGCTATCTGCTGTAGGGAAAGTGTAGTGCATGTAATCTAAGCTATAGCAGTCTGCTTTATGTAACTTTCTGTCCGTTCAACAGCTCTGTTAAGGCTATGTTCACACGGGGTCTTTTGCCGAGTTTTTTGACGCGGAAACCGCGTCGCAAAACTCGGCAGAAACGGCCCGAGAACGCCTCCCATTGATTTCAATGGGAGGCGTCGGCGTCTTTTTCCCGCGAGCAGTAAAACTGCCTCGCGGGAAAAAGAAGCGACATGCCCTATCTTCGGGCGCTTCCGCCTCCGACCTCCCATTGACTTCAATGGGAGGCAGGAGAAAGCGTGTTTTCTGCCCGCGGCGCTCAATGGCCGCGGGCGAAAAACGGCGCGATCATTGCTATTCACACGGAGTATTTTGGGGGAGGAATATCTGCCTCAAAATTCCGTTTGGAGCTTTGAGGCAGATATTCCTCCCCCAAAATACTCCGTGTGAACATAGTGGTTTAACAAGGTAAGTAACCACTATACCACCAGGGACTGAAGCAGGAGCACACACACAAATCACAGGGCTCCACAGCTAAACTCAGAATGGACCCACCTCTCACTGAGAGCTATGCTAAAAGTTAGGCCTCATTTACACGAGCGTGTGCGTTTTGCGCGCGCAAAAAACGCTGCGTTTTGCGCGCGCAAAAGGCACTTGGCAGCTCCGTGTGTCATCCGTGTATGATGCGCGGCTGCGTGATTTTCGCGCAGCCGCCATCATATTGATGAGGCTAGTCGACGCCCGTCACTGTCCAAGGTGCTGAAAGAGTTAACTGATCGGCAGTAACTATTTCAGCACCCTCGACAGTGAATGCCGAACACAATATACACCAACCTGTGAATAAAAAAAGACTTTCATACTTACCAAGAACTTCCTGCTTCCCCCAGTCCGGGCTCCCGGCCGTTGCCTTGGTGACGCGTCCCTCTCTTGTCATCCGGCCCCACCTCCCAGGATGACGCCGCAGTCCATGAGACCGCTGCAGCCTGTGATTGGCTGCAGCCTGTGCTTGGCCTGTGATTGGCTGCAGCCTGTGCTTGGCCTGTGATTGGCTGCAGCTGTCACTTTGACTGAACTGTCATCCCGGGAGGTCGGACCGGAGTTATCGGTAAGTCAGAACGTCTTTTTTTTTTTACAGGTTCATGGATTTTCGGAGCGGAAGTCACTGTCCATGGTGCTGAACCAGTTTAACGCTTTCAGCACCGTGGACAGTGACTGTCTCCTGACGTCGCGTACCCGAACATTTTTTACCGGTTTCGGTCAAAACGAGTTTGGCCGAACCCGGTGAAGTTCGGGGCGCTCATCTCGAATTTGACACTCCGTTTGGATGTTTGTAAACAGAAAAGCACGTGGTGCTTTTCTGTTTACATTCAGGAGTTTGACAGCTCTTGCGCGAATCACGCAGTTCGCACGGAAGTGCTTCCGTGCGGCATGCGTGGTTTTCACGCACCCATTGACTTCAATGGGTGCGTGAGTGCGTGAAAAACGCACGATTATAGAACACGTCGTGAGTTTTTTTCTGCGCACACGCAATGAGCGCAATTCACGCATCGTCTAAACAGCCCCATTGACTAATATAGGTGCGTACGACATGCGTGCAAAGCACGCGCATCGCACGCGCGTATAATACGTTCGTGTAAATGAGGCCTTAATATCCACCACCAGAATTTCATAATATAAGGGGTTGTACTCAGTTTTCACATAGAGCTCCATATTCCCTGCTTCCCATCACAGTCAAAAAGTTGAATTATAAAATTCTGGCTTCATGCAGCCACCACTAGGAGGAGCTAACTACATATGGATTTATACAGCAAGTATTGAACTCAATGGGGGCTGTACAAATCTGTATGCAGTTAGCTCCCCCTAGTGGGGGCTGCTGGCAAATGCTATGTCTGAGTGACTGGAAGCTGTTCAGCACTGGGCCCCTTTTACCACTTGCCCCATAGCATTTGCCTGGTCTGCTTCTATAGTAGTTATACCAGGATCAGGACACCGCTAAGTCACAAGAGACTAGCTCAAGAGAAGGTGGAAGACTGCCCTCCTGATCACCTGTGACCATATGTATGCTACCCCGCCGGGAATCATTGGGTCAATAGCAAGTACATGTAGCAAACAGAGAGTGTAGATTATATCACAAGGTCACCATATCACAGGGCATCGGAAAGAAGGGTTTTTTTTCTGTCCACCTAGATTGTCAAATAAAAAATACAATCAGAAACACAACCAAAAGTTCAGAATAGAAACTCCTGTAGCATTGCTAGAAGTGGTGTTAGGGGAGAGGTCAGGGTGCTATTTTATACTACTAGACTTCCCTATTCTAAAGGGGGTCTCCAACATACAATTATTGTTTTTCATGGAGGGTGATTACGAATATATATTTTAATTATTTATGGCCTTAAGACAATTTACATCACAATTTTAACAATAGCAGCCACATCCCTGTACTCGCCGCATTCTCAACTCAGTAGCTTGCTTATAGTGACATCATGTGGTTATAGCTGGAATGACAACCCTCTGAGCTACAAAAATTAAGAGTCGAAATGCCCCTTAAGCATACAAAGGATGAAAACAGGGAACAAAAGCTTGCATTTAACTGCACAGATTATATAGATAAAACAGATTTTACGTTTAGCGTTCCTGTAGCCTAATGGGTATATAATGCCATTTATGCCTCTTCCTTACTGGCAGGGAGTAGTGTGACTCTAGCATCACAAACTGCATTGAATATTTTGTAGCTTTTCTGTGGGTTCTGATTTAAAGATTTAACAATAAACTCGCCAAGTGAATATAATTTTCTAAGAATTAAAGTATATTTCTTATGATGGGCAAGTTGACAGCTTCGCTCCTATTCGCTGATCGGCAATTTAGCATTTTTTTATTTTACAGAACCATGTGAAGCCGCGTGTTTGGGGATCTAGGTGTCTAGGGGGCTGGTGATACTCGCCTCTCTCCAGATCAGTAAGGCTGGGTTCACACCACGTTTTTCATCCTGTTGAAAAGTACTGTTTTATCTTTTGGTCATATTTACTGTTAAAAGGGGATGCAACAGGACACACAAATGATGCAGGCTCCTTTTTTCTGTCCTGTCAGCTGGTTGACGATGCATGACGAGTATGCTCGTCATGTGCGGCTAGATATTGTCAGATCATGGCGAGCATACTCATCACGCTGATCACATGGTCACAGCAAGAGTACCTGTGCGATCAGGAGCGGTGTAACGGCTGTAATACACAACCGCAGCCTCGCTCTAAAGTCGGAGAATGGAGAAACCTCTGATGTTTGTCGTTAATTCTTTGAATGCCACGATCAAAGTTAATTGCGGCATTCAAAGGAAAAGATTGAAGGTGGGACCCGCATTTGATCGCATCCCTGTGACACGATCGAGATCAATACCTTATATGGGCAGACAGCCCAGGGTCAATTGAAGGACTGACCATATTTCCTGTTGCATGCTTAGCCAATGTACTGGTAAATAAATTTACACGTCACTATACTAAAGTAAAAAAAATACCTCTATGGGATAAAGTATCATTATATAAATAAATAAAAAAGTTATAAATATGCATATATTTATGCAATATATACACAAATACATATATTTGACCTAAGACATAAAATAATATACACATATTTGGTATCATCACGACTGCAACAACCTGCACAATAAATGTATAACATAATTTATGATGGTCGGTGGATGCTGTAAAAAAACCGAAATAAAAATTGCAGCAGAACTCCTCTCTTTTTTTCTGCATCTTTGACCAAAAAAATAAAATAATTTAATTTAAACGATAATGTAAATGTACTAAAAAATGGCACCTACATAATGTACAACTTGTCCAGCAGAAAATAGTCTCATACATCTACATGTTGTGAGCGCTATGATACAAATAGGAAAAATAAAAAAATTGTTCTGGTCCTCTAGGTCAAAATTAGCCTGACCCTTAAAGGGGTTTTCCAACATGTTTTTTTAAAATTTAATAAACCTTTACATCTGTTAGTTCTGTTAATCCTATGTTCCCCACCTGTTTATATGTCTTATTTTCTTCATTATACGCTCCTCGAGTTTATTCTCTGGTTTGTTTACATTGCAAGTATGTTGTGACCGGTCGTTTCCTGTACTGAATAAAGACTACAAATCCCATGATTCAAAACGCCAACAGATAAGAGAGCATGCGTGTTGGACACAGAGTGTGTATCAAACACGCATGCTCTCAATAGGAGGATTAGTACATTGGATTGTTTGGATCCTTTAAGGGGCAAAAGAGTAGGATTTTATTTGGATTTTTTTTCTTTACTTTACTTTACTTTACTTTAATTTACTTTACAATAGAATGAAATGGCAAATCAATAGAACTTTTTATAGGAATACCGTTGCATCCTGTTTTAAAGATACCTTTTTTGTATTCTTGAAAAAAAACCATAACCATACCATTTAACAGGATACAAAAATGTGGTGTAAACATAGTCTTAAGGGGAATTTAACAATGTTTCTATGACAGTTTTCTGGCATAAAAATGTTGCAAACGGCCTAAAAGTTTCAAAAACTTTTGGATCATTTCCACTGCTCGCCGCTTTTCAAGAAACTGGGTTGAGCTTAGTGAAAGGGGGTGTGACCATGTACAGGCTGACACATTTACTATCATTTAGGCCAGAAACAGGCATTAATTATAGCGAAAATCTATGCCAGCTCCTGGCCCGCACAGATTTAAGTTTGTGGCGCACGGACAGCTGTACATGCAATAAATTTATTAAGAGGCATGTGCCGGTTAATAAAATTTGTCTCATCTTACTCCAGCTTGTTTTTTATTAAGACTCGCACAGTCTAAATACATCTCTCCCTTTGGGTATGTGCACACGGCTTATTTTCGGCCATTTTTCGGGCCGTAAACGACCGAAGAATCGGAAGCAAAACGCCTCCAAACATCTGCCCATTGATTTCAATGGGAAAAACGGCGTTCTGTTCCGACGGGGCTTTTTTTAAACGTAGTCGTTTTGAAAAACGGCAGCGTAAAATAAACGCCGGCGAAAAAGAAGTGCGTGTCACTTCTTGAGCCGTTTTTTGGAGCCGTTTTTAATTGACTCTATAGGAAAACAGCTCCAAAAACATCCCTAAAAAACGGCATGAGAAACGCGAGTTTGCTTAGAAAACGTCTGAAAATCAGGAGGGGTTAAGGGGTTAACCTTTAAAACACCTTTTGGTACAGTTGCTGGTTCAAATGTGTGACTTCCAGAGAGTATCGTGCATGAGTCCTATTATTTATTCTAATTCTGCAAGATTTGGAGCTGAAATCTTCCAGGATTCCATGCTGGCTCAATGTCCGCACAGAGCTTGTTATAGTGGTTTGCATTACAGGAAATAAATCTTAACACTAGGCCTGTACAGTAATTCTTATGTAGAAAAAAAGCAACTCTCCCAGAATGCATTGCACTGTAAGTGATCCAGTAAGTGGTTAATGGTCTTTTTGATGACAAGCTGTTGACTAGTTATAATAGAAACCAGCAGATCTTACAGCAATACAGGATAAGTAATGTAATGTATTTACACAGTGATTTCACCAGCAGAACAGTGAGTGCAGCTCTGGAGTATAATACAGGCTGTAACTGAGGATCAGTGCAGGATAAGTAATGTAATGTATTTACAAAGTGATTTCACCAGCAGAACAGTGAGTGCAGCTCCGGAGTATAATGCAGGCTGTAACTCAGCATCAGTACAAGATAAGTGATATAATGTATTTACAAAGAGATTTCACCGGCAGAAGACTGCGTGCAGATATGAGTATACTATAGGCTGTAACTCAGGAACAGTACAGGATAAGTAATGTAATATATGTGTACAGTGACTGCACCAGAATAGTGAGTGCAGCTCTGGAGTATAATACAGGCTGTAACTCAGGTTTAGTACAAGATACATAATGTAATTTATTTACAAAGTGATTTTATCAGCAGAACGATGAGTGCAGCTCTGGAGTATAGTGCAGGCTGCAGCTCAGGAACGGTACAAGATAAGCAATATAATGTATTTACAAAGCTACTCAATGTCTTATATAGAATCTTTCTATCTATAATGATAAATTTGTGTTCAATGTTAAATCTTTGTGTTAAAGGGAATGTGTTGCCAGAAAAACATGTTTTTTTTTTAAAAATTAAACATTTAGTGTGTGGGTGGTTAAACATTGTTCAAATTTTTTTTATTTTTTTGCACGAGTCCAGCAAATATTATAAATTATTTCTAATTTATAATACTACCCATTTTTTGGTCACTAGATGGCGCTGTTCCCAAAATTGCAGCATTGCAACATTGGGTTAACAGCCCTCGCTCTAGTGAGCTCTCAGCATCCCCCCCTCCTTTATCCTGGCTAGTTTCTCAATCTTTATATAAGAAGCGGGAGCATATTTTGGCTACAACTTTTATTCTGAAATGTGACACAAGATGGCGCCATAACCTTACTTAATGCTCCCAATGTTTTATATTGTGGGTAAAAAAAAGTTTTCAGGATAAGAAAATGTTAAGCATTGAATGATTATGACCTTTCTAGCGGTGACTTGTTCCTAATTGTGAATGAGGAATTCCGTTAGATAAATAACCCAGGTAACTTGCTAAATCAGGTGTTGGGGGTCTTTAAATAAGTCACCACGTCTGGATAATGCTCACATTTACTTTACTTCCCCTGGTTTATGACTAGTGCCGCTTAGCTGAATTGTCTAGTAGGAGTCTGAAAATCACCTCCTGAGGCTAAGACTGCTGTCTGCCATGCTTTATACTGCAGCTATGGCTAGATTGGTTGATAGGTATAGACACAAGACCAGCAGAAAATCAGTGCATGGAGAGCAATACAGATAGAATGATTGTAACCCTATAAACATCTGTACCAGGATTATCAGGTAACTGCCTCACACATACTGAGACAAATGAATACCAATGCCAGAGGGTGGAGACCGCAGATCTGCCTTAACCCCTTGAAGACCGGGGTATTTTTGTCCTTTGTCCGTGCAAAATTTGGCAATGTTCAGTACTCCCTGGTTTCATTTTATTTTTAGAGTTGTTGTTCCTAGTCAGTAAAGGGTAGGTTTCTGATTGGCTGTGTGAGCTGCCATTTGAACAGCATTGTTCTGTATTTACAATACAAAGATATATAATAACACACTATATTGCTGAAAGAGGTGGAAACCCCCCCTAATTATTAAGTTTAGATGTTTCATCCACACTCATTGCTAACAGGTGCAAAAAATCAATCACAGCCATGTAATTTCCATTGGGTCGTACTGGAGAGCTCAGTAACTTTACACATGGCACTGTCATAGAATGCCACCTTAGCGACAAATCAGTTTGTGAAATGTCTGATCTGCTAGATCTGTCCCGATCCCCTGTAAGTGCCATTATTATCTGTTAGATCTGCCCGATCCCCTGTAAATGCCATTATATCTGTTAGATCTGCCCCGATCCCCTGTAAGTACAATTATTATCTGTTAGATCTCTCCTCCGATCCCCTGTAAGTGCCATTATTATCTGTTATATCTGCCCCGATCCCCTGTAAGTACAATTATTATCTGTTAGATCTGCCCGATCACCTGTAAGTGCTATTATTATCAGTTAGATCTGCCCTGGTCTCCTGTAAGTGCTATTATCTGTTAGATCTGCCCCGGTCACCTGTAAGTGCTATTATTATCTGTTAGATCTTCCCCGGTCACCTCTAAGTGCTATTATTATCCATTAGATCTGCCCTGGTCACCTGTAAGTGCTATTATTATCTGTTAGATCTGCCCCTGTCACTTGTAAGTGCTATTATTATCTGTTAGATCTGCCCCGGTCACCTGTAAGTGCTATTATTATCTGTTAGATTTGCCCCGGTCACCTGTAAGTGCTATTATTAACTGTTAGATCTGCCCCGGTCACCTGTAAGTGCTATTATTATCTGTTAGATTTGCCCCGGTCACCTGTAAGTGCTATTATTATCTGTTAGATCTGCCCCGGTCACCTGTAAGTGCTATTATTATCTGTTAGATCTTCCCCGGTCACCTCTAAGTGCTATTATTATCCATTAGATCTGCCCTGGTCACCTGTAAGTGCTATTATTATCTGTTAGATCTGCCCCTGTCACTTGTAAGTGCTATTATTATCTGTTAGATCTGCCCCGGTCACCTGTAAGTGCTATTATTATCTGTTAGATTTGCCCCGGTCACCTGTAAGTGCTATTATTAACTGTTAGATCTGCCCCGGTCACCTGTAAGTGCTATTATTATCTGTTAGATTTGCCCCGGTCACCTGTAAGTGCTATTATTATCTGTTAGATCTGCCCCGGTCACCTGTAAGTGCTATTATTGTTAAGTGGAAGCATCTAGGAGTAACAACAGCTCAGCCATGAAGCAGTATACCGTGCAAACTCACAGAGTGAGGTAGGCAGGGGTTGAAGCTTGTGGCATGTAAAAATCGCCTATCCTCTGTTGTATGCACAATGCCAAATATTGGCTGAAGTGGTGTAAATCACACCACGACTGGAATCTGGAGGAGTGGAGACGTGTTCACTAGAGCGATGAATCATGTTTTACTATCTGAATACTCTGGGTTTGACGGATGCCAGGAGAGTGCTTCCTACCGAAATGCATAATGCCCACTTTTCAATATGGTGGAGGAGGAGGGATATTGGTCTAAACCCCTTATATCCAGTGAAAGGTAATGTTTTTATTTTTCAATTTTTTTTTTTAACTCACACTTTTTTTTTCTTTCAGAAAAGACCTTTAAAGCTTTTTATCTTCTTCATATTTGTCTGGTTATGTAGAATGTTTTGATAATCTAGAGCAGAAGCTTTCTTGTCCCCAAGAAGATAGATTAAAGAGATTATAGATTGAGGAGATTAAACAGATAAGAGGGAAAATTAATGGCGGTGTCCCATGATTAAATATTAAATTTCTCTGATCACGCAAAACAGAGCAACTAGAATCATTTAAAAACAAATGCTCCTGTCTAGATATTGGTTATATACTTGTTATGGCGCCCCCTGCTGTTCTGTTGATGATGCGTCCCGCGTCGGTGAGATGAAGCAGGTTCTAATGCACTGATTCCTATTAGCTTTCTATGAGAATTAATCGTGGGACAATCTCTTTATTGGAATTTTATCTGCAGAGCTATAACACTCAAACGTCTCCATTTCCCATCACTGCCACGTGGAAACTGGAAGTTAGCTTCTCCAACAAAATTTTCTTAAATTATAGTTCCACTTTTAATAGTAATACACACTTAAAAAAGTTAAGCAAATTTCCAAAGCATTTGTTTTAAAGGGGTATTCCCAAAACCAAGAATTCTCACCTATCCACGGCATAGGTGATAATTGTTTGATCACTGGGAGCCCCAACGATTGAGAGAACAGGGTCCCAAACCCCATATTCCTCCTCACTGCTCGTCAGCAGTGAGGAGGACATTAAATGGAGTAGTGGTTGACCATGCGTGCTACTGCTCCATTTAAAGTCTGTAGGAATGACCGAAACAGCCGAGTAAAGCACTCGACTATTTCCGTCAGTCACAGAGACATTGAATGGAGCTACGGACGCATGCTCTACCTCTGCTCCATTCAAGCGGTGGTCGAGCGGGGGTGACGTGAGAAGGACCTGGGGGTTCAGGACCACCTTTCTCACGATTCGGGGGGGGGGGGGGGGGGTCTTAGTGGTGAGGCAAGCAGTGATCAGCCACTTATCACCTATTCCATGGATAGGGGACAATTGTCGATTCTGGGACAACCCCTTCATAATTTTATACACATTTTGCGTTATTTCTTGAATTTCTCCACTCACTTCACACAACTGAAATCTCTTCTTGTTGCCCTTGGAAACAGACAACAGTTTCTCTCCATTCCGATGTCAGACTTTACAGCTGAGCACTGTGTAAGGCCTCATGCACGCAGCCGTGCCCGTAATCACGGCCAGCGATTGCGGGCCGCATTTTCGGACCGTACTCCCATACAAAGTGTGGGAGCACGGCCCGAATAAAAATGAAAAGTAGGACATGATCCATAATTCCCAGCATGGTTCTATGGCACGGACACCTATCCGTAGCGATACGGAAAGGTGTCCGCGGCCAATAGAACCAGATGGGTCCGTAATTGTGGACTGTATTACGGTCCGCAATAACAGAGATTTTTTACGGTCGTGTGCATGGGGCCTGACCTCAGAATTCCCACAATACAATGCTCTTTGGTAATAGAAATCCATCAGGGTTCTGAAATTAGCTTTAGGCCCCATGCACACGAACGTGTTTTTGCGTCCGCAATTCCCCCGCAAATCCACGGGAGAATTGCGGACCCATTCATTTCTATGGGCCTATACACACTATCCGTGTTTTCACGGGTCTCCGCATGTCCGCAAATCCGTGCCGCAGAAACTCAGGACATGTCTTATTACGGCCCGCAAATTCGATGCGGACATGCCCATAGAAGTCAATGGGCCCGTGGAAAATGCGGGTACACCTCCGTGTGTCAACCGCAGTTTGCGGATTTGCGGAAGTGTTGCTAGGCGACGACCGGGAATGAGTTCTGTCATCATCCTGTTTTACCTAGGCTTTTTTTTTTTTAATCCGCATTTTGCGGATTACATACGGATGAACCGCGGATTACATACGGATGAACTGCGAAGGACATTTCACGGAACACGGTCCTGGAATTTGCGGACCAGAAAAACACTACGGTCGTGTGCATGAGGCCTTAGATGTGTATGGAGAATAACATATCATGTAACTAAAGATACATACAAGTTACACAACACTAAACATTTATAAACTTACTCAACATTTATGTTGATTTTTTTCAAAGGAATTTTGTAAAATTGTGCAAAATCCTTTAAGATATGCAATCTGGAAAATGTTGGTGAGGTCTTTAAATAATGTTTCAGGGAGCCGCTGAACTGACATCCATATAACACTGCAGTCGTCTACTCTGCTTTTCCTCCCATCTGTCCAGTTTTCTGAATGCTCACAGATGCCTTTATATAAAGTGACTTATAGTAATCCATATATATTAGAGCTTTATTGTCTACATTTGTTTAGAAGATGACAGTTCCATCCAAGGCTCTATGAAATACTGTGACACAGACACCTGGCATTGAATGCGCAAATTATAAATGCTCAGACTATGGAGGCGGAAACACGGACATAAAAATGAAAAACTAAGAACTCCAAGGATTGAAGCAAAATGTTTTGAGGTGATGATACTTAAAGAAAAACTTAATTATCCCCCCCAATATGATCCCGTCAGGTAACGGTTATGTGTTTATATTGAATCACCTGTTCTCATTGTTATTAAAGGGGTATTCTAGTCACAAACATTTATCACCTCTCCCCTGGGTCGTTTGATTGGAGAGGCAGCACGCATGGTTGACCGCCGCTCTATTTAAGCTTCTCCTTGCTTTCGCTGTGCAGGTGGGGAATACCGGGTTCCCTGTTCAAGTAAATGGTAAGGGTCCCAACAGATGGATCCCCACAGATAAGATATGTGGTAAATCTTTATAGCAAGAATACCCCTTGAAGTCCACTCTGTGAAATATTGATATTTTGTTTTTTGTGACCAGCAGTTGTTGTTTCCCCTCATGACTGTATCTAAAATGTGTACAAGAAGAGACAGACTGGGGATAATAATGTGCTCTGTCAAATTTCCCCTGAATCCTTATACACACTACGCTCAGTTCCAGAGAGAGCCGCCATATACTGGACCTTAGCCAAAGTGTGCCCTCATATACCCACTCCCTCTACATGTTAGTATGCCATCTAGTAGGTAGTGACCCATGAGCAGCCAATCACAGGCTGATCGCAGATAATGACTTTCTCCTCCTGCAGGAGCCTGCAGCTAGGCAATTGCAGATGCAATTGAATGAAGTGGAGAAAAGATGTGCTCCGGTCAGAAGTGGAGGCAGTCGTGCCAAAGGTGACTGTGTATTCCACGTACCCCTTCTCCCAGCACAGAGAAAGAGGGAAGCAGTACAAACTACACTTACATAATTTACAGGAACATGCAAAACTATCTGTGTCTACATCATTTACATGAAGAGACAGGGAGGCAGTACTATCTGTGTCTACATCATTTACAGGAAGAGACAGGGAGGCACTACTATCCGAGTCTACATAATTTACAGGAAGAGACAGTGAGGCAGTACTATCTGTGTCTACATCATTTATAGGATGAGACAGGGAAGCAGTACTGTCTGTGTTTACATTATTTACAGGATGAGACAGGGAGGCAGTACTATCTGTGTCTACATTATTTACAGGAAGACACGGAGGCAGTACTATCTGTGTCTACATTATTTACAGGATGAGACAGGGAAGCAGTACTATCTGTGTCTACATTATTTACAGGATGAGACAGGGAAGCAGTACTATCTACACCTACATAATTCACAGGAAGAGACGGGTTGTAGTGTCTGCCAGTGTGGTAGCTGCTTTCCCTTATCCCTCTCAGGTGTATTCTTCTGTGAGTGCCTAATACACATAGAAATACACATTACTGACATATGAGTGCATGCTGTTCAGTGTGCTTATATGTTATTATCCCCTCCAGCACGTAATCTTTCCCCCGAGCTGCTTATAGGTAAACCTGTCCCTGGATATGTTACCATTGATTTACACTGGAAAAACACAGAATAAATAGACTGACTCCTGTCTGTTTATTATAGATGTGGAAGGGAAAAATAAGATAAATAAGTAACTACTATCTGTAGGTATTGTTATGTAATACAGATATAATAGGACATTAATTAGCTCAATTATTTTTACATCTAATTAATGTAGTGAGTAAGAGATCAACTCTAGGGATTTTAGGCTGTTTCTCTTTAAATACTGAAATACTGGCCTTGAACGCACCATCACTAGTAAATTTATCCTTTGACAAAAACGTACCAAATACTGTCAAATGTTAAGCCATTCGCATTCATCAAGATCATTATGACATGGTAGCAAGGTCAGGTGGTGGGCTATTGGGCACGGTTCAATGGCCCATGGCCAGAGAAAGCACACAGATCCTCAGATGCAGGGCCTGAAAACCACAAATTCTAAAATGCAACAAATTAACTTGGCACAAGTGTGTCATGTCTGTAGTTGTTTGTGAGAAGCCTATGAGCTTATTGCCTGCGGACACTATGTTTTTTAATGCAGCACAGCGTTGCCTTCTTTCTATGTAAGTATTTGTATGTTGTCACTTCGAGCAAAGTCAAGGAGATTATCCTTGCTTTTATGAAAGTGGTGGAGTTTTTGTGTGTGGCATGTCATTTATTTATTCATAGCATGGGTGTTGCTAGTGGGGTGTGGCTTTCCAGAATTTCTGCATAAAAAAACAAACAAACAAAATTTCTGCACTAGTTTGGCTGACCACTACTATGGTGGCCGGTATGTCTCAGGTTATCTGGTTGTTTACAGGCAGGTGATGTCTCACCTTATCATTAGGGCTTGGCGATGTGCTGTCCAGTAATGGTAGCGTGAAAACCAGCGTAGATAGTGCCGCACTCAGTGCCCCTTGTAGATCGTGCTCCACAATGCCCCCAGTAGATATTGCCACATACTGCTCCCTGTAGATAATGATGCCACACACTGCTCCCTGTAGATAGTGCCACCCAATGCTCCCTGTAGATGATGCCACAGTGCCCTCTGTAGATAGTCCCACATGGCCCCCCTTTACATAGTTCCACATGGCCCCCTGAAAATAGTGCCACAGTGCCCTCTGTAGATTGTGCCACACAGCCCCCTGTAGATGCCACACACAGCCCCTCTGTAGATAGTGCCACACACCTTCCTCTAGATAGTGCCTGGCACATACTCCCCCTGTAGATAGTAACACATACTCCCCCTGTAGATAGTGCCACATACTCCCCCCCTAGATAGATCCATTGTGGCTCCCTCTATGAGCGGAATCCCTGGCCAGGCATCGGCAATGCTCTGGCTGGGGATTCCGCTGCAGGAGGTGCCTCTAACATCACTGCCCTTATGTGGACAGTGAAGTCATGGGCTACTCCTGGAGCCCTGGAATCCCCGGCCAAAGCGTTGCTGATTCCCTGGCCGGGAATTTCGCTCATAGAGAGAGCCCTGACTTCACTGTACATATAAGGTCAGTGACGTCAGTGGAACCTCCTGCAGTGGAATCCCTGGCAGGGCGTCGGCAACGCTTTGGCCGGGGATTTCGCTCCAGGAGGAGTAAAGGGCAGAGCAGGAAGCGGAAAGTTTCCTGCTCTGCCATAGTATTCAATTGTATCTGTGTTCTGAGGACACAGATACAATTGAATGTAGCAGTTGCCGGGACAGTAATTTGCCGGGACTCTCTCTGTAAATTCGGGACAGTCCCGGAAAATTCGGGAGAGTTGGCAAGTATGCCTGCAGGTAAAACCAGAGCTCCTTAATAAATAAACCTGTGATCACATTACATTGTACTTTGGTATTGCGTCCGTTGCAATCCTGTAAGATGGGTGGTGTACCACACAGTGTACGGCCCTCGCAGGGGTGTTGTGGCAAAGATGGAATGAAGCATGAAAGCTTGTAGCAAACATAACTGCAGGTAATACTTAAACTTTGTGCAAGCCTCTGCACATAGTGGTTGTATAAACACAGTATTAAAGGGGTTTTCTAGGATTTAAATAATGCTGATCAATTCTTAGGATAGCCCATCAATATTTGTTTGTTGTGGGTCCGGACTTCTGCCAATCAGCTGAATGAATCATAGATCATAGCACTCTAAGCGAGTTTACACAGGCACAGCACCATACATACCTTTGTGGCTGTGCTTGGTATTGCAGCCCAGTCCTATCCAGCTCAGCTGTGCCTGTGTAAACAATAAAGGAGCGCCGCAGCCCCTTCATTCAGCTAAGCAGAGTGGATGCTGGGAGTTTGACCCCCACCGATCAATAATAAAACCCCTTAACTCTGTATACACAGGGATAGTACATTGCCACTGGTGAATATGGCAGTACACAGTGGGAGTGTGAGGACTGTCGATGGCGATATATCTTGGTTAGGTCTCCCAGTATCATTGTGCCGTCCTCCATCTAAGATAAGAAGTGATGTATAAGTAAAGAAGAGAGATTATTATCATTATTTTCAGCAGACCTATCCTCTCAGTATGATAAGGACTGTCTCCCATACACCGCTGGGCTCGGAGTAATGTATCTATTTGCCTTTTGTTGTGGCTCTATTCTGCATGACACAATGGGCTGAAATTAGAGAGTACGCCAGGGGAAGCAATGTCTTGGAAAGTGACCTTTTGCTTTTCTCTGCTTTGTGCACTAAGCTTTATCAGTCCAGTGATATTCTCTTCATTGACATTTTTTCTTTTTCTTCTCAAATTATCCAGCGCCTCCACACAAAGCAACAACTTTACAATCTGATGAGTTCACCTAAGCATGCCTAGATTCATGAGGGAAATAAGGCAAATAAAAGGATTTGCTCGAATCGTTCTTGCCGAAGGTCAACCAACCGAAAACAGTTATGCCGGATGTATGAAGCCGTAACACGGTTGACTGCATGAGGCCTAAAATGATAGATTTCCCAATGATAGATTAGGGAATTTGTGGCTTAAGCCGGCCCTGCATTTTACATAGCTATATTCCCGACTCCCCCATAAACAGGCAAGCTCAGATCATCTGAGCATGCATGTATATGGCCACATTGAGAGATGGATAAGCAGCTGCCTGGCATCCTATCACTTATCCCACGGGGTAACAGATTTGGTAAGCAGTATCAAAATCCAACATGGCTGATCCATTTTTTCCTCAACAGCGTCTAGGGGCTGTTGGGCTTCCCACTAAAACACATTGGATTGTGGGCAGGATCCACCGACAGTTATAGACATCCTATCATGTGACTTCCTCTCATCAATTTGTGCGTGAGTGGAGATCACATGTCAGGAAGTCCATGCAGTTAATCGGTTAGTGCTGCCATGGCAACCCCAGAGCAAGCAGTAATAGTAATAATACATACAGTACTGCAGTAGATAGATCAGAGGAAGGAGAATAAAAAAAAACCTTCAGGGCTGGCATCAGCGAAAAATGGGCAGATATCAGTACTGACTAAGGGCCATTTGCAGAGGAGTAACGTGAAGGTCCTAGGCCCCAATGCAAAATTTGTAACAGGGCCCATCAAATACCACGTGCCACTTATAATATTGGCAAATGCACTTTTGGGCCTCCTCAGGCACCAAGACTGGAGTGCGACACCTGCACTCATAGCTACGCCACTGGGAATCTGGGTAAACATGCTCTATGTGTGTCAAGCTGATGGCAGGGTATACAAGGGGCCCACTGTGACTCCGTTACCCCAAGTGTCCTCTGTATATTAGAAAGTCAGGGGTGTAGGTATATGGGGTGCAGAAGTAGAAGCCGCATCTAGGCGCTGGTGTCAGAGGGGCCCAAAGCCCCCTCTGCCACATAAGAGAACAGCAGTGTTATGAATGGCACATGGTAGGTGGAGGGCCATTGTACAGATTTTGGATTGAACCCGGAGTTATAATTTTTAAATAAATTGTGATTGTGTAACATACATACATAATATTTAAACCCCAAATCACTGGATATTTTAAGTCCCACCCCCATTTAACGGGAACGCCTTCAAAATGCCCCTTTTAACGCCTCTTTTAAGGTCCCATTCAAGGGACTGTCCCATGAAAATCAAGACTGTTAGCAAATATAAATATAATGGGGGGAATCTACTAAGACTGGCGTTTCAAAGTAGTTTACGTCGGTGGGAAATGCGTCAAATTTATTAAGAGGTGCATACTTCTTAATAAATTTTGTGCATCTTTGGCTATACCTGCGACAGAAATACAAATCTATGTCTGCTATTAGCAGGTGTAGATTTTCGGCATAAGTTATAGTAATTTATGGGTTCCATTGGAGGCCCTGCCCTCTCCTACCACACCCGCCACTTTTTTCCATTTTCCGATGGCATGCACCCAAACTTGTGACTCTTTTCTGGCATAAACCTTTTAATATATTCTGTCTAATGTGTTCCCCTATACGTTGAAGGTCATCTGTTCTTCATATTCCTCCTTCTCTCTGATTAGTTCTTGAAATTGGCCACATGACAGCGGTTACTGGAGCCTCTGGTTCGATATCTATTTCTTTTTACAGAACATTGCACATCTTTTCCTCCCTACCTCCACTAGACATCACTATTCTGTGCTGGCACCTGGCTAATTTTCTGTGTATTGTAAAATCCAACCCCAGAGCCCTGCTCTCAATATTCCTATAAATATATTTAATCGCTCGTTTTGCTTCCACTGCTCCTGACAGGTCTAATGTTTTATCCGTTACAACTCCCAGGTCCCTTTGCTCTGAAAACATCAATATCTTTACTCGAAAATCCAATCCAAGCTCATTTTTTTTCCCTTGAATTGAGCACCTGTTTGGAATTTGACGGGTACTATGTATTTGTTTTAGTTCTCTTAACCTTGAGATGTGGTGCCTTACAAGTTCATTCCTCTCTTCTAGTTTGTGGGGCTGGTATGTTCACACGTCTTAACAAATTACGTCTGAAATTACGGAGCTGTTTTCAGGCGAAAACAGCTCCTGAATTTCAGACGATTTTGCAAGTACTCGTGTTTTTCGCGGCGTCCATTACGGACGTAATTGGAGCTGTTTTTCACTGGAGTCAATGAAAAACGGCTCCAAAAATGTCCAAAGAAGTGACATGCACTTCTTTGACGCAGGCGTCTTTTTACGTACCATCTTTTGACAGCGACGCATAACATTACACCTTGTCTGAACAGAACATCGTAAAACCCAATGCAAGCAATGGGCAGATGTTTGCAGGCTTAGTGGAGCCGTCTTTTCAGGGGTAATTTGAGGTGTAAATACCCGAATTACGTCTGAAGATAGGCCGTGTGAACATGCCCTTAGGGTCACTTTACACCGGCCAGTTATCGGGCAAACGAGCGTTCACAGAATGCTCGTTTCCGATAATTGCCCTGTGTAAACAGGGCAACGATCAGCCGATGAATGAGTAAATTCTCGTTCATCGGCTGATTGCATAATTTTGAATGCCGAAACTATTATCGTTGTCAGCAGCACATCTTGGTGTGTAAATAATGGATGGGGACGAGCGATCGGAGTAACGAGCATCGTCGCCATACATAGCTCTTTCTGAAAGCAGGGGCGTAGCTAGGGGGGGGCAGGCGGGGCATGTGCCCCGGGCGCAACTTAGAGGGGGGCACCAGCGCCACCACCTCCTGCACTATAATTGTACCTGTGTCTATAGGACACAGGTACAATTAGAAGCAATGAATAGCCAGGTACGTTCCGTTCCCGGCTATTCTGCTCTTTTGTACCAGGGAAGCGCTATCGCACTTCCGTCGATGAAAGGCGCTGAGTGACAGGGAAAGTCATCCTGCCCAGCCAATCAGCGCTTTTCATAGACGCTTTGTTCAACCCCCAGGAGACCTGCGCAAAAGAGAGCAGGTCTCCATGGCTGCCGGATGGCGTGGGAACGGGTTTAAGGTGAGTTTAAATTGTTTATTTTATTGTAATAAAAAGTGTGTGGCATTATCTATAAGGGAGGCTTTATCTACGGGGGGGGGGGCTTTATCTACGGGGGGGGGGGGGCTTTATCTACGGGGGGGGGGGGCTTTATCTACGGGGGGCTTTATTTACGGGGGGGCTTTATCTACAGGGGGGCTTTATCTCTATGGGGCACTTTATCTATCGGGGGGCTTTATCTACGGGGGGGCTTTATCTACAGGGGGGCTATATACTGGGGTGGGTTATATCTACAGGGTGGGCTATATTTACAGGATGGGCTATATCTACAGGGGTGGGCTATATCTACAGGGGAGCTATATACAGGGGTGGGCTATCTATGGAGCACTATATAAAGGGGTGGGCTATATCTACAGTGGGGGCTATATACAGGGGTGGGCTATCTATGGAGTACTATATAAAGGGGTGGGCTATATCTACAGGGGGGGCTATATACAGGGGTGGGCTATCTATGGAGCACTATATACAGGGATGGGCAATATCTACAGGGTGGCTATATACAGGGGTGGGCTATCTATGGAGCACTATATACAGGGGTGGGCTATATCTACAGGGGGGGCTATATACAGGGGTGGGCTATCTATGGAGCACTATATACAGGGGTGGGCTATATCTACAGGGGGGCTATATACAGGGGTGGGCTATCTATGGAGCACTATATACAGGGGTGGGCTATAGCTACAGGAGGGGCTATATACAGGGGTGGGCTATATCTAGTGGGGTGGGCTATATCTACACGGGTGGGCTATATCTACAGGGGTGGGCTATATCTACAGGGGGGCTATATGCATGGGTGGGCTATCTGTGGAGCACTATAGGGGGAGCTATTTGTGGGACACTATATATAGGGGTGGGCTGTATGGGGGCACTATCTACAGGGGGCATAATGTGTGTGTGGGACATGGTGTATGGTGCTATTATAATTAGAGGTGCAGTGTATGGCACTATTATATTTAGGGGCACAGTATGTGGTATAATGAGAACTTTATCTTTATTTATAGGTGTAGAAATGTTGGAAAAGTGAGAAGCTGAAGACATCTGAGCGGCAAACTGCAGAAATGGACCGGGAGAAGTCATCATAGAGGTCTGGACCGGATGGAGAAAAAGAACTAGAATCTGAGACGTCACCGGTGAGTCACTTAATGTAAATGTTTATTCTGCCTCTAATCAGTAATGTAGTCACTGTATGATCTGCAGTGAGATGATGGGTGGTATGATTATGATATGATTTATTTTTTGTGAAACAGCATCTCCCAGCATATCCTTATCATTGTTCGGGCCATGCTGGGAGATGTAGTTTTATGCCGTACACACCTATACGGCAGGGGTTGCACTAAATTGAGCTGTATTTGTGCTGGTGCTGTATTTATGTACTGTGCTTGGTTCTAGGGCTTTATTTATGTGTGACTCTTTTGTGTTTTGCCATTTTCCTGCCTGAGATGGTAACGAAGATTTGCACCATTTTTCTTACAACTAGCCCCTATCACTGCCCGACTCATTATCCATTTACTAATTAGAAATCTGCACTGAAAAATGAAACTGTCTTTTTTAAAAATCTGTTTTTATCTTCTGATTTTGTATTTTTTGTATTGAAGTTTCTTTTATAGGATTATGGGGCAGTCATCTGAGCTACTGATCTGAGCTGTGAACAGCATGTTGTGAGCATGCTCTGTGTCATGTGTCACTGGGCAGGGAGAGGGAAGTGGAGGTGGTGAGCTGTATACATCCTCTATTGTGTTATCCTGTATTTTCTGCCTCCAGCTTTATCATAGATTATCTAAATTGTAATCCTGTCTGTGATGGTAATGAGATGACTGCTGACTCTACCCCCATCATACACAGCACAAGCTCAAAAGTGACACCAAATATGTTGGATTCCAACATGCCCAATTCCCTAGTTTGCACGGAGATAAGGTGCTTCCAGAGGAGTCTGGCACTGGCTTTACTCCTTCTACATATTGAGAACACATACCCGCTCGGGCAGAGCGGAGCGTGCCAGTTTATTGGAAAGGGGTGGGAGAAATAGCTGTCGGCTGAATGATCATTTGGCCGACAGCTATCTAAAATGTATGCCCACCTTTAGGATTGTTGGTGTCTTTTCATGGTAATAATATATTCATTAATTTGATAATGTGTGTGGTACAGGTTCTAACCTATGTATTACGGTGTACCCTATATGCTATGATAATGTTATACCAATGAATGCATATATACCGATTTCCTTGCAATGTAGTGCATTTGGATTGGTCATCCCCATATATGTAGTTACTGTGTTACATTTCTGTCTTTTAAATATATAATTTTGTATCATGTGATAAAGCGGCTACAGCTGAAATCTATTACAGGGCCCAGCTCAGTGCTGAGATATTTTACGATACACTTTTGCCTAAATATACCTTGACATTAAATCAGGATGTCTATGGTAGCAGATTCTCTACTATGAATGTTTTTGAGCTTGGCACTATGTCTTGCACATTATGTAGAAATAGGGGCAAAAAAATAAATGCCGCTCCAGTGGAAGTTCATTCAGCACCGTTTATACTGGTGTCAAATTTAGAATACATCTGACTTTGCACTTACCAATTTGCTCTATTGAGAACATCCTATTGATTGACACCTCGAGCAAACCAATATGTAACCGATATCAGTGCAATAGTGCTCAAAATACCCATATCTACTACATATTTTTAATATAAACAAGAGAAAAAAAGAGTCCAAAGGATCAAAATGTTTAAAGAAGTACAAAATCTTTATTGAACAACACATGAGAATCTAAAATACAATGTATAACTAGATCATCATCAATGGAAGTATATTTTGATAAAAAATTGGGTACAGGCAATGCATGACATAAATTAAAGTTCAATACAAGTAATGTATGGTATTAATGGGATCACTCTTAAAAACATACTCATGTGAGTAGACATAGGTTAGGACAGAAAAGTAAAAAAGAAAGAAAGTGGAAGTAAGATGTAAGGCTGGGTTCACACGACCACATTAACGTCCGTAATGGACGTATTTCGGCCGGAAGTCCCGGACCGAACTCAGTGCAGGGAGCCGGGCTCCT
Organism: Rhinoderma darwinii; assembly: GCF_050947455.1. NCBI lineage: Eukaryota > Metazoa > Chordata > Amphibia > Anura > Rhinodermatidae > Rhinoderma > Rhinoderma darwinii. The sequence continues at coordinate 24,904,999 of NC_134693.1, read as the reverse complement.
AGCATCATAGTTATGTATGATGCTAGGAGTCCCTGCCTCTCTGCAGGACAACTGTCCCGTACTGTAATCATGTTTTCAGTACGGGACAGTAGTTCCACGGAGAGGCAGGGACTCCTAGCATCGTACATAACTATGATGCTAGGAGCCCGGCTCCCTGCACTGAGTTCGGTCCGGGACTTCAGGCCGAAATACGTCCGTCCATTACGGACGTTAATGTGGTCGTGTGAACCCAGCCTAAGTAATCACAGTTCCTGTAAAAAAAAACATAAGGAGTGTCCTAGTTTTGACTACAGCTTGAAACAATCATAGTCAAATGCTTACCCATAATCAGTGGTGAAGTGGTATGACCCAGTAGGTAAAGTGATGCCCCAACGCGCGTTTCGTGTATCGCTCAACGCGACCCCCTGAAGAAGCGATACGCGAAACGCGCGTTGGCATCAACTTGGCACCACCACCCACTGAGAGCTACGCCCAATGTACTATTTCTTATTAAAGTTATTGTCCATCATAATTCCATGACATATATTTTTAAAACAGTCAGAGCTTTGTTTTATCACACAATGGGGTAAATTTACTAATCCCAAAATGTGCCAGAAATCAATTTATTTTGTGTTTTAGACACTTTTTGTGTCTCACTAGACAGATTTGAAAGTTTCTAAAAAAGGGGGCCTGGCTAATAAATCTGGGCTAAAATTAGCCAGATTTATTAATGTCATGCTCCAAAATTTTGGTACAAAATACTGGAGTAAAGTAAGCCAGCCAAGAGGTGGAGTAAAGAAGAGAAAAGATGCGCCAAATCTATCACACGGTGTGCGCCAATTGAGGCGCTATTAGATTTCCAACTTCTCTGTTTCCCTACTGCAGTACTGCAGCTCGGATGCTTCTCTGGACCAGAGCCATCTGCTTCTGGCATGGACATCCGGTGCCTGGAGGCAGCCGGAGCAGCTGATGGGTGTGGGGTCCGGGCAGGGCTGGCTCCAGGTTTATGTGGGCCCTTTGGCAACACAGACTTAGTAGGCCCCTTTGCGGGGGAACTCACGGCAGCAGTAAAATGGCAGAAAACGTCACTTTGTGCACCCATATAGACGTTAGGCCCTGTTTATGCACCCATATAGAAGTTAGGCCCCAAGTTTGTACCCCCATATGTACTGCCCTCTGTAGTAAAGGCTAGTAAAGGCTCTGCTCCGGTACTCCAGCTCTGGGGAAGCCCCTGACATCACTGTCCATATACAGCTAGTAATGTCAGGGGAAACCCCAGCGCCAAAGTTCCGGGCAGAGTGCTACTAGCACTCTGCATGGGACACTGCTCTGCTCCTGACAACACTGTCCATATATGGGCAGTGATGTCAGGTTCTTCCCCAGAGACGGAGTCCCGGAGCAGAGCCGCTTCTAGCGCTCTGCCTGGGACTCCTTCTCTCGTCCTGACATCGCTGTCCATATATAGACAGTGATGCCATGACAACGGCAGTGACAGCACCCGGCAGCCGAGTGGGCCCCCCAAGGGTAGTGGGCCCCGGCACTTCCCCGGGATTTCCGGGTGCTGACGCCGACCCTGGGTCCGGGTGTCGGACACCCACCGATCATATTCTGATGACCTATCCTGTGGATAGGTCATTAGTTGTCCAGTTGTGGAAAACCCCTCTAATAGATAAGGCAAATATGTGGCCGTCCGCGCACCTAAAATAAAAATCTTTTGTTTACCTGGGGCAAAGATTTAGTTTGCTGCCCTAGCCTGGTATCAAAATAACCTGGCCATGGCAGAGTGGTTGTTGGCACTTCCCCTGGCACCAAGCACCTAGGCACATGCCCCACCAATCCCATAGCTGAATCCCTGCCTGTCTGTATAGTCACTGCAATAAACAATCTGCTATTCTTGTCCATTGGTTATTATTCAGAGACACTGGTCTCCGTTATGTTAGGTCTTCCCATCACGCTTTGCTCCAGGGCATTTGCTCTAACAAAATATTTAATTCACAGAAATTATATGAACTCTTAAATGTCAAATGCACTGAATCCTGGAGAAAGAGACTGCTGTGTTTTACTAAAAAAAACGTTCAATTTTCTCCTGTTTGAGCTAATAAATAGATTTTATGTTTGCAGCTGATATAAAACACAAATACAGTCGCTCAGTCGTCATGTTTACCAGAATGCCTCTTATTGGAACAGACATTTATCAAATTTATTTAATAAAGACTTGCAAGTTTCTCAGTTTTCAGCATTTCAGAAAACTCTCTGTACAAGCCGGTACATAGCATAGAAGGAAAATTATTATTGTACGATATTCCAAAGGGTGACCATAGACCATCATCAATGATCTGACCATTAATGATGATTGTTATGCTTATGACTAACATTATCATTTATGACCTACTGGTCAATATTGGACATGGTTTACATATTTTTCGGTCTTTGTAAGCTTTAAAGGGGTGGTCTGCATAGTTGGTCCATTATATATAATGGCGGATTATCCGGCTGCCTGGAAACAGACGATTGGTGCCAACAGGAGGTGAGGTGTCACAGTGCTCACCTAGCAATTGATGGTGTTTACAACGGTTGAAAATTCATGCTGATCGGGCTTTGGTGACATATTCTAGCATTCACTTGAATGGGGCTGGGATGCAATACCAAGCATAGCCTATGGACAAGAGGGGCACTGTTTCTGGAAAAGTAGGTCCAGGCTTCTTGTAAGTAAGGGAGCACATTTAGTCCTATTTATCATGGGGAGTAATAGATAAGGAGCTATTTATCTGAAGTCTTCCAACCAATCTTTAGAGGAGTGCTTGGACACTTGCTGGCCATTGCAGAATGCCATATTGGTCCTGGACCTGGCCCTCACCAATAGATCTCTTTTCAATTTAATTTTTTTTGTATTGCTCCTTGCTTTCAATAACCATCCGCCTTGTTTTCAAATAGAAATTAAGTAGGAGAGGAACTGGGTAATAGCATTAGCATGGTGGGAACGGGCAGGTACAGTGCCTACGACACCACCAACTGTTTCCAAAACACAGTCATTTTTTTTCGTTTATCAAAAAGGACCTGTCACCTCTCCTGACATGTCTATTTTATTAAATACTTGTATTCGCCATAAAATGACAATTCTAGAATATATTTTCTTAGGACCCTGCATTGTACCGTTCCTCTGTTATTCCTATTTGAAATGAATGCATAAATTAACAACTGGGTGTTACCATTCCTCTTGTTAAAGGGGTGTGTCCCTACACTGTCTCACAAGGTCAGCTCTGATTGGATAATGTCAGATTGTGTAGGGACACACCCCCATCTGGTAACAACCAATTGTTAATGTATTCATTAATTTCTAAAAGGAATAACAGGGGAACAGCACAACGCAGAAATCTAATAAAATATACTCCAGAATTATTTTATGGGAAATACAATTATTTACGAAAACAGACATGTCAGGAGAGGTGCCTGGTCCACTTTAAAGGGGGTTTCTAACCCTGCAGAATGTTTTAGATAACAAGCGCCAGTCCCTTGCCGCCGGTAGTGGTTTCCGCCACCAAAAGGTGTGGTCCTTGCAGAGCACATAGGGCAATATTTGGTTATTTTATCACATGTATCCAACCCATTTTCTCATTATCGTAGAAAAAGCCTTTATCTTGTTATTAGAAATGAGAAAATTACTAATTATTTGTTGTTGGCCGTTACTGTATTGAAGAAAAGATGCGTAATAGTACAGGTTGCTCTTCAATTTCCGTCACTTAGCAGGTAGATAGTTTAATAATGGACCCAGGCCCCATCTGCAGATCTGTAGGTGACAACAATGTGTATTTCTTTGTAGTGTATAGGCAGAGATATTTTCAGTAGAAAATCAGCAATATCTCAGCTCAGACAGACGGCGCAGCTCCTCCTGATAATATCTAGCATTTCACATGTTTTGACAGCAGTATCAAACATCCGCTCTTACTCTCTCTTTCTCACTCTTTTCCTTTGTTTGCACAATCGATTTAAATGCTTTTCACTTTCTCATTTTCGTCTCCTCTATTCTTTAGCACACATTCATTTTCTCTTTTTTTCTTTCCTCTCCATTAAATCAGAATAGGCTTCATCAATAACTTATGGGTTGCAAACCCCTAGAACTGAAGGTGAAATTAAAGGGAAAAAGGATGAGATTGCTTCAGTTAAATAAACAAAGACAGCAGCCGAAAACTCTGTGTTTCCTGAAATGAAACATCCTTCTGTCGTCTGGATAAAACGCTGGAGACAGGATTTTCTTCACCAAGTGTCTCTTATTTCTGCATTTGTGTATTCTCCATATGAGTATGTTTCAGTGAAGCGGAGGCTTGGTAATAGGTCAAAGTGGAAAGAGGGCGTATAAAATATATAACGGGAAAGGAATATTGGGAGAGGTCATTAATAATCTTCATAAGGATAGGTGTACTCAGAAAAGTCCTACCATATTGTAATGACGGGGTAGGGAGACAGACAGGTGAGCCCTAATCTACCCACCACTCAGTCCCTGCCTACTTGCACCGACCCGTCCTAGGCGACGGCGTACAACTGGGCGACGGTCCCTACGCTCAGTAAGTGCACGACAGACAAACAGACAAGGGTACACAGAAGCTAGGGAAACGGGGCAGCTGCCCACGGAGACACCGTGAGCAACGAGAGTAGTGAACGAGCCGAGTCAAACCAGGAGTGCACGAGGTACAAAACGCTGAGCAGGAGAGTGGTCAGTAAGCCAAGGTCAATAACAAGCAGGGGATCAGTAGTTCAAGCAGCAGCAGAGCCAGGAAACAAGCAGAGCAGAAAAGGCAGGTATAAATAGACAGTGGGCGGGAGCTAGCTCCGTCTGGCCAGGCTGTGATAGGCTCTCCCACTCCTAAGCCTGCCATCCTGAGTGGTGGAAGATGGAGTCAGTCTCACAGACATAGGAGCAGGTGCAGCCTGATTACCCACGGGCGTCGACACAGAAGCTGTGTCTGGCAGATCCTTTACAGTACCCCCTCTTTTATGAGGGGCCACCGTACCCTTTCTAGGTGGACCTGGTTTATTGGGGAAACGAAGGTGGAACCTCCTGAGCAATACCCCAGACTGATTACCCACGGGCGTCGACACAGAAGCTGTGTCTGGCAGATCCTTTACACATATGTTCTTGGTTATTTTTTTATTTCTTCACTACGTAGTAAGGCCTCATTCAGACTGCAGTATTTAGATCAGTATTTTGTATAAGTATTTGGTAGCCAAAAAAAAAAAAAAAGTATAATGAAAAGATTTGTACCTCTTCCGTCTTATGAACCCGGTTTTGGTTTACAAATACAGAAGCA